>NC_071393.1:76422597-76731896 GCF_022682495.2 Desmodus rotundus
ACCAACTGCTCCAAGATGCCATCTCTTCTTTTGCCTTTTAATAGGCTTGCAATAGCTTAAGGAAGAGGAGCCTGGTGGCATCAAACTACTTGGAAAATGGGCAGCCACTCCAAGAAAAACAAATGTAGGAGGAATCCAATTTCTGGCAAAGACCTAACGTAACAGAAATGGAGGAAACAATGTACTGAGTGAGAATGAAGATGACAAACTAGAAAGCATGCTCGATAGGCCAACTAGTTTTGGAAACACAATTTGTTGATGGGTGAAAAGAATCGAAAGGTAAAACCAACCTGACTACAGCGCTCTTTTGCTTCCAAGAGTTTAGTAAGGCAGGATCCGCACACCACCTATATGAGGAGCCAAGAGAAAAGGCAAATGGGACATCACAACTTTAGTACAAAATTCATCATCGAACTACTCTCTCCAAATCTTTCTGTCCCTTCTTTCCAAGTTCCTTCTTCTAGACTTCTTTTATCTTATATCTTGCCCCTTTTCTCCCCTACTTTTTTTGTATCTTCCTATTTATTTACCCCCTCTTTTCATTAATTTCTTTTTAAAAGGGTTTATCAATCAAGGTTCTGCTAGAAAAATAAAAAACATTCTAAGTACTTCAACAAGAGGGACTTTAATAACAGGGACTGGTAATAAAAAGTGATAGAAGGGCTGAGAAGACAATCAGGAGACAAAATGACAAGGCAACCCAAAAATCAGCCAATAAGCAGAGGCTCCCACCTCTCCTAGGCTGGAGAAAGAAAAGGAAATAATGGTATTACTGAAGGCCAGGGGCTAGGGTTCTCAGTGGATGCTGGAACCACAGCAGCCTTGTCTGGTGGGTAATGGAGCCAGAGAAAAGCTACAGCCACTGCCAGAGATGCCCCACAAGGCAGAGAGAGGCAGTCCAAGGCTTTTCTCATCCTCCCAGCTTCCAATATCCTGCCGTGCCTCCCACTGACTGAACGAAGGCAGAAGCCAACTGACAAGGGAAGGGAGACTGGGAAGGCCTGCCAGGGTCAGTCTCTCCTGCATTACAGAGTATGGGATGAGGAGGAAAGGCTTTAAGGCAAGCAGGGCCAGGAATGGTACAAAGGGCAAGGGCTTTCTGTTTCAAAGTTTAAACTTTAATCACTTACTATTCTAGACATAGCAAGTTCAAAATGTATCAATTTCAAGAATATAAAAGTAAAATTAGTATAACTTACTGTGATTATCATACTCAACACAAAGCATGATACTGATTTTTCTGACCCACTTTGATTCATTTTTAACTAGAGATCAGAATACCTCATGAAAAAGGAGGAAACAGAAAAGAACCTAACAGAAGAGATGAGAGCACAGAGAAGGGTGACAGAAGACAGGCAGACACTCACACAAATCCTGACCTGGGTATGGAAGGGGAAAAAACACTGGTTAAAGAAAAAGGGAGACAAATTGAAGAGACTAAAGAAAGTCATGGGGGAAATAAAGTAAGAGTAACACAAAGTTGATTATAAAAATGACTGAAAATGGTGGCAGTAACGATTAGGGTGAGGAGACTGGAGGGTGAAGAGTGACCAGGAAGGCCAGTAAGTAATGGAGTAGAAAAATATTTTTTCTGAAAGAAAGACACATGTGTCCCCGGGAAGTTTAACGTGCCTAATGACACGTCTTTCTTCCTCAGGCACCCTCCTAAGATGTGTGCTACCATGTGAGATGTGCTACGGTTTGGGATATAGCCCCCAAAAGGGCTCTTTTAACACTATGGCTGCTGACAGCATGACTTTACCAATGCACCCCCCGGACCCCCCACCAATTTAAAACAGATGATGAGACAGTAGCTATGGGGACAATAAGTACAATGAATGTTAGTCATGGTGGAGCAAGTAGAAATTCCATCTACCCATGGCTGTCAGTCTTATCCCCAATTCCTTTAGTGGGTGAATTAGGAACCTCCTATATTTTTGCCATCCCCTTCAATCAATGCTGATGAATTTAAAAGCTGGCAAGTAATTTTAATTTAAAATTTCCAAACTGCATAATTAACTCAACAATGATATTTTGTCCCCACAGTACCTCTGGAGGAGGGGCTTTATGGTATGCCAATATTCCTGGAAAAGTAGGAATAAATTTGTGGGTAAAGATAGATAGCTACAGAGTGCACTGTACTCTCCTTCTGCAGAATCTGCAAGAGAATAAAAATACATTCAATAAGCACACTGTTCTCACCTGGTTAACCTGTTAATACAGTTTCTTCACTGTTTATGTCCATTTCTGTACTCTCTCTATAGAGTATATCTTGTACTCTCTAAAACAGTGGGTGGCAAATAAACTAAAGTGATCCTTTTAAAACATAAATCTGATTGAGTCATTCTCCTGATGAGATGTGTCCAATGTGAAACCACCACATGATATGAAATACAAAGTCCTTACTGTAGCATAAAAACCCTTTGAAATTACATTCAAAGGGCTGAATGTAATTTCAACTCTTTAACAGTTAAGGAGTAGTTACGTTTATACAGTCCTAAAATTATTTTGGCCCTTTGAAGGCAACTACGAGGCTGATGTGGCCCCCGGTGAAAATGAGTTTGACACCCCTGCCGTGCATGACCTGCCCCTGGATGCCTCCTGGACCTCATTTCCTACCACCCTCCCTCCTGTTCATTATGCTTCAGCCACATTCTTCTCTTTACTATTCTTTAACTCATCAAAGCAAAGCCTTTCCATTTAGTGTTCCTTCTGCTTAGGAGTACTCTTCCATCAACCTACCCAGTTCAACCCAGTACTCTTTCTTCAATGTCTCCTCACAGAAAAATCCTTCCATGACTATCTACCTAAAAGAATTATCCATTCTGGTTCCAGCATTCTCTATGTGCATGATCTGCTTTATTCTTCTTTGTAGCACTTGTCACCATTTGACATACCTATTAATCTGTTTATATTTGGTTTCCTCCTAATAAAACAAAGGATTTTAACTGCCATGTTACAGCAGCAACTAGATAAATTAATACATGATTTTTTAAAACTGCAAACAACAGATCTGTAATGGTAGTAACTACTTGGAAAGTAGCATCCTATTTTACATAGGATCAGGACAAACCTAGATCCATAAACCCTACTAAATTGAGTTCAAGATAAAAACAACAACAACAAAAAAACACAACTGATAGCCCATAAAGCTGACCTGGTCAGTGTAATCTAAAGGATAAAAGGAAGAATCTATGAGCAATTTTGGTGACTCTTCCAAAATCATTAGTGTTTGATTTTTACCCATACAAAGTCACAAGTAAGCCTTGTCTACTTTCATCTAGATTTAAAGCAAGTAAAGGAGAAAGAAAATGACTCTGTTAAACATACATGGCCTTGGTTTGATACTGCAGTCCTTTCCCAGGAGCATTTTAATTTTTTAAAAAGTGACATATGTTCAAAATTTAAATAACAGAGTATACAGTAAAGTTTTCCTTCTCCCTATTCAAACAGTTCTCTTCCCTAAGGGCAACCAATGTTTCCAATTTCTTATATAGCTCACCCTATCAGTTATAATCTGCAAGCAGGCATTTTATAAATTCCAGCACATTAACTATACACAGAAAGGAGCCATAAGTGGGTTTGATAGATTATAATCTGGGTTTTGGCTTGAGCTTTAACCTACACCAGGGCAGGGGCACATACATTCAGAGTGAAGGGATGAAGGGCTGGTGCTGTGAGCTCTCATGCTGTATTCCTGAGGCTGAACATAAGGAAAAAAGTCTTTCATTTACTGCTCTGATCTCATTTTCTACTTACTGGTAAACAGATCTTCAGGTGGAGTTACTCCAAGTAAATAGTGGAAAAACAATGCAGCACAACGAAGGTAAGGGGTGATGCCATTCTTCAATGAGACCCACAAATACCAGCCAGGAATATCACACCCAATGCAGCTAAGAGGCAGTAATTCAAGAACAGAAGAGAATACTGATGAGACTAAAACCCTAGATTTTAAACACCCTTTCAAAATCACAGCTAAGTATTTAAATCAGGGGAGTCCAACCTGTGGCCCTGGGTCAGGATGGCTATGAATGCAGCTCAACACGAAATCATAAAGTTACTTAAAACATTATGGGATTTTGTGTGTGTGTGTGTGATTACGTGTCACAATATATTTAATGTGTGGCCCAAGACAACTCTTCTTCCAGTGTGACCCAGAGACACCAAAAGGTTGGACACCCTGATATTTTAAATATTTTTTAACCTTTTAATTTTTAAACATTTAAAACAAAATATTTAACTAGCTATAGCTTCAGTTTTTAAATCTCCTAATAGTTTCCTAAAGGAAACCACAAATCCTGCATCTTTTACCATGTACATTTTTATTTTATTTTACTTTACTTTAATTCTCACCCAAGGACATTTTTCCATTGCTTTTAGAGAGAGGAAGGGGGTTGGGGAGAGGAGGATAAAGAGAGAGGTACAGAGAGAGAGAGGAACATCAATGTGAGAAAAACACTGACTGGTTGCTCCCATTACACACTCCAACCAGGGATCGAACCTGCAACCAGCTTATGTACTGTCACCAGGAATCGAACCCACAACCTTTTGGTCTACAGGATGATGCTCCAACCAACTGAGCTGCACTGGCCGGAGCTTATCAAATAGATTTTAAGACCAAAAGCTACTTTCTTCTTTTCTGTAATCCTTATGATGAAATGTGGAGCAGATATATTTATTAGCAACTAACCAAAGTAGCTAAATTAGCTAAAAATAATTAATACCTTCCTGATTTCTGTATTAAAATTAACTGGTAACTTGTAGGGCAGTAAACTATTTTATATGATATTGTAATGGTAGGACACAAAGAGTGAACCCTAGTGTAAACTATGGACTTCAGTTAATAACAACATATTAATATTGTTTGATCAAATGTATAGTAGTAAAGCAAGATGTTAATAATAGGGAAATTGGAAGAGGGAGGGAGTAAATGGGAACGCTACATTTCTGTTCAATTTTTTTGTAAACCTAAAACAGCTCTAAATAATGGCCTATTAACATTCAGTACCCAAAATAAGAAAAAAAAAAGACTTGTGAGGAAGAAGAAAATGAAGAGGGGGCAGCAGGTGAAGCTCAGCAGATCACTCTATTGTACTTTAGGTTGTAACCTCTGCATTGTCAATATGTTTCAGATATTATTCGTAACAGCCTTGAAAATAAACCCCTCTAATTAGTTAAGTTCATCAACTATACAAATTGCTTTAAAAGGACAAACAACCTATTTTCTATTTTCTACCTTTATTTAAATTTAAAATGCTGTCATTTGTTAAAAATTCTATCATCCTTTGCCTATATTCCCATAACAGTTTATATGAGTAAAGATGTGCCAAAACTTGTTTCAGTCTTAGAAACACATAAATGGCTAGCTGTTATTCCAAAAGCCCTTAACTCCTTTTTAAAAATCGGAATTAAAATGGTTCAAAAGTTATACTGTCAAACAACCAAACAAAGATGTGGAAATATCAAAATACTGAAGCAGATTAAACGCATGGACTACAGCTACTCACCCAGTTATATACTGAGAAACTTCTGCCAAAAAAGAAGATGCAGAATGAGCCTCTTCACTGTCTTCTTGAACCTGAGCAAGGGGGAGGCCTGAAAAAGAAATTTTGAAAGCTAAATCTATAAACTGGCTATTCAATTTATAAATTACACCTCAATTTAGTGGTTTCAGGATAATAAATAATGTCTAGTCAAGTGAGGTTCTTTCACTTGTTCTTAATCTAAATAGTTGATTCTGATGTTAAAACTATTAGGTAAACTTTACCAGTATATTACGTGGAGAAACAGCAAAATCACAGCCTTGTGAAACATGGATATTTAATAAATATTTATTGTTATATAAGAATTTATAATTATATATATTTAAATAGCATCCATAAAGAAACGAATGATCCTTCAACAGACATAATATAGAACTTAGCAATATATGATTAACCACAAGCACAATTAATTTTGCCAATAAATCATGAGCAAATGTTATGTACAGTTAACAAACGATGGGAACTCTACCTGTGTCTATGGTAAGAAGTATCTGAAGCATGTGTGCCATGGTAATCAGATGGAAGAGATACAGGTGGTTATAGGAAGAACTAACTGATGAAGGCTGCAGATCAACAGTGTCATCCCAATACAAGGATGGGAATGCTAACACAGCACCTACCTATGAGAGAAAATGGGTATCAACATGAGTAACAACAGAGAACAACACAAATTAATCTCATAATTAAATGTAAAGGGCACTAGAAGCTACAGTGTTTGTGTGTTTTTTAAAAATAACCATAATATTTTTCCAAGTTATTCAACAAAATACCTTATAATATATTATACCACAAATGAAAGACAAAAGTCATCACCAAATAGGTTATCCCTTTGCTGGGTCTACTTATTCTAGTTCTAGGTAGTGGTCTCGAACCCTGTGGGGTTCAGAAGATTCAACATTACAATCACTGTTTAATGTTACATTCAACATTAAAATCACACTGATACACAGGCCTCACCCCAGTACAACCAAATCAAATTCTCAGGGGTTAGGGCCCAGTTCACTAGCACTCTTTTCAATCACTGGGTAGAGGTCTGGGAAATGAGGGATGAGGATAATGGCTAACAAAAACTCCATGCTCCCAGTCTCACCACTGTTCTCCCTAGTGACCTTGATTGGAGGAATGAAATCATGACAGGGATAAAAACGTTCTTCAAGAAACTCACAAAACAGCTGCCACCCATCCATAGGTGTTTGGGGGAAGCCTAGCTGTGTCCATGGCTGTTCCCTCGCACCAAATAACTAATAGTTTTAAGATAGCTAATGGTGTCATTCACTGCTTACAATATAAATAAACTAGGAAAAAGGGGGAGAGGGAAAGCATTATCTATTAGAAGAAATTTGCTTGTATAGACACCAACTAATTATAATCAATCATGGTAGGACCTATTATATAAAGAGTAAATGTGCTTTCATTTTTAAAGTGATTTTGATGGTCTCAGTGAAATCTGTATCTATCTGTAAACAAAATGGACAAAAGAGACAAATTCATAGTTTGAACACCAATAATTTATAATATTGAACAAGGAGCATCAGTTTGAATGAGGAAAACACATAAAATTATAAACTTGAGTGACTTGATAAAATTTTATTGAACACTTACCAGTACATGAAATAGATCTATAGATAGAAGGCAAGGTGTATCTTCTGATTTTAGGTTAGGAAGAACAACTAAAATAAATAAATAATTATAATTCAGTCAGTAAAACAGCAATGTAGTTAATATAAAGCAAAATATAAACATCTAAAACAAAAATTATTTATAAAATAAACTGATACAGTGGTACATTATACCTTTAGGATATGGGAACCATAATTAAATATAAACTAAACTGAGAAAAGGCTCCTAGAAGGCCTTGGATTCAATTTAAGAATTAAACAATAAGATAGAGAAGGAAAGGTAAATAAATTAAGATAACTCAAATAGAGATTGTTCAATCTCTATTTGCTGAATGAATAAGAATTAGTTTTATACAATGTTCCCTACTACTTTTTTCCCCTTAACTACAAATTTCTAAATGTTCTGTGATAAAATATGTGAATAAATTTGAGGTGGGAAGCAGAGAGAGCATGCAATGTAGTAGTGTAAGTAAAATGAGGATGGAGAAGATCCTCCTGACAAAGTAACGATTTATATGGACTGAGGACTGGGAGGAACTGCAAATACTGTCTTTCTAATTTGGTCAGTGTCTAAGTTCACAAGTGAGGGAAACAGTGACAAGGAAGTAACACCAAGAATTTAAAACAACAGTAAGGGTTGTGTACATATAGAAATGAGGAGATTAACTGTATTTCAATAAAGCTATTATTTTTGCAAAGGAAGGTGAGAAAACTTCTTCCACATTAGGTCAATTTCTTAACGCTAGGTACAAGAGTTTAAACAAAAAGCATTCAAGTTAAGAGCATAGGTGCTGGAGTCAGAAATGGGTTCCAACACTGGTTGTGATTATTTGTCATAGGCAAGGGACTTAACTAAATTTACAGTATACACAAAATTCTGGGGAGGTTCACTAACATATGCATTTAAAACATTTATCCCAAACCTGGCATATAGTAACCATTCAATAAATGTTTTTGATATTGGCTTTACAAAACAAACTAAAGTGGTCACAGGGCTTTGTCATTAACCAGATGTTTGTTCTTGAAAGTCACCTGAGGTTTCTAGCTCTCACTTCCTCATACTAAGATTTTTCAGTAATATTTCTGATATATCAGTTAACATGTCCACGACACTACCTATATTCTTTTCTTCTGTGCTATAAATTGTTTTGTTCTCGGGACATTGTAATAACTCCTAATTCCTCCTAATTCTATCACCTTTTCTGCCACTTTATCTGCCATCAACTTTTCTTTCTTTAAGATTTTACTTATTTACTTTTAGAGGGGGGGGAAGAGAAGGAGAAAGAGAGGTAGAGAAACATTAATGTGAGAGAGAAGTATTGATTGGTTACCTCCTGCACCCACCCCAACTGGGACCAAACCTGCAACCCAGGCCTGTGTCCTGACCAGGAATCAAATGGGAGACCCCTTGCCTCAGGGGAGGCCGCCCAAACGACTGAGCTTTCATGGGAAAGGGCTGCCACCAATTTTTCTTATAAACTCCCTTTAACATTTCATAAGTAAGGGCTTGGTGATGATGAACTCCTTTAACTTGACTTTATCTGAGAAGCACTTTATCTTCCCTTTCATTCTAAATGAAAGCTTTGCTGGATACAGTAATCTTGGATGTAGGTCCTTGCCTTTCATGACTTGGAATACTTCTTGCCAGCCCCTTCTTGCCTGTAAGGTCTCTTTTGAGAAATCAGCTGACAGTCTTATGGGAACTCCTTGCAGGTAACTGTGTTCTTTTCTCTTGCTGCTTCTAAGATTCTCTCCTTCTGCTTAATCTTGGGTAATGTAATTATGATGTGCCTTGGTGTGTTCCTCCTTGGGTCCAACTTCTTTAGGACTCTCTGAGCTTCCTGGACTTCCTGGAAGTCTATTTCCTTTGCCAGATTGGGGAAGTTCTCCTTCATTATTTGTTCAAATAAGTTTTCATTTTTTTGTTCTTCCTCTTCTCCTTCTGGTACCCTTATAATTCGGATGTTGGAATGTTTCAAGATGTCCTGGAGGTTCCTAAGCCTCTCCTCATTCTTTTTGAATTCTTGTTTCTTCATTCTTTTCTGGTTGGATGTTTCTTTCTTCCTTCTGGTCCACACCATTGATTTGAGTCCCAGTTTCCTTCCCATGACTATTGGTTCCCTGTACATTTTCCTTTGATTCTCTTAGCATAGCCTTCACTTTTTCATCTAATTTGTGACCAAATTCAACCAATTCTGTGACCATCCTGATTACTAGTATTTTGAACTGTGCATCTGATAGGTTGGCTATCTCGTTGTTGCTTAGTTGTATTATTTCTGGAGCTTTGATCTGTTCTTTCATTTGGGCCATTTATTTTTTGTGTGTGTTGGTGCGCCTGTTACATAAAGGGGCAGAGCCTTAGGTGTTCACTGGGGCGGGGTAATGCTGGTGGCTGTGCTGTGACGCTGTACGTGGGGGAGGGGCCGAGAGGGAGCAATGGAGCCCGCTCCACTCTCTGCTGGATTTCAGTCACTCCCTCCCCTACCCACAAACTGGGTCCCTCTGGTGCTGCTTCCCGAGTGGGTGGGTTTGTGCACGCTCTAGGCCCCTGTGGGTCTCTCCAATGAACTCTCCTGTGAGGCTGGGAGTTTCTCCTGCTGCCGCCTGAACACCCATGGGTGTTTTGAATCAGAGGTTTGAGGCTTTATTTTCCCCGTGCTGGAGCCGTGGGTTGCGTGGTCTGCTTCGCTCCCCCACTGTTCCTCCCGGTTTATCTATGTGCGAATGTGGAGCTGCAGGGTCTACCAGCCACTACCTTGTGGGGTCTGCTAGCAGCAGCCTGGCCTGCCCTGTTCCTCAATCCACCACCTCGCTGGGTCCACTAGCCCTTGCCTTGCTGTGAGGCCTCTCCACCTGTCTGCGCGTCTCTGCTCCTCCTACCGGTCTGGATGAGTGTTTCTTCTTTATCTCCTTGGTTGTCGGACTTCCCATACAGTTCGATTTTCTGTCAGTTCTGGTTTTTTGTTTTTAAATTGTTGTTGTCCTTCTTTTGGTTGTGCGAGGTGGCACAATGTGTCCACCTACGCCTCCATCTTCCTGAGATTACATTTTTATTATTTTACATAACTTTGTCTTGATTCACCAGCAAAACTGTAAAATGATCTTCCATGTCATTGTTCCCCTTTCTAACCACATTGGGATATAAAGATGTTAGTGGTTGTGGGTGCTGGTTCAACAAAATCTCTACGTGTGTATAAGGGACATATTCTTAAAATATCTAGAAAACATCTGATACTTAAAAAAAATCAGGTATTACAGAGACAACTGTATGTTTTATTTTATTTTTTGTTTTTGTGAGCATTCAAAATGAGTGCAGTGTGTGGTTTCCTAACAAAATACACTGCCATAATTGAGATGGAAAAGACATGTATATAATAATAATATAATAATAGTAACAATAACAATAACAATAATAGTAACTCATAGCAGGCTCTACCTGATAGGAGACGAATCAGGTGTTTCTGTATCAGGACTTGAGGACAGGTGCTCCTCTGTGCAATGGCAAACTGCATTAATGCTTTCAGGCCATTATGCTGATTGTAAGAGAGAGGAATATAAAAGGGGAAGATAATAGATCCAAGTCACTCACTGTAAAAATAAATCCTAGTCTGTAAGAATTAGTTGCAGACTTACTATATACTGTGCATTCTTACAAATAAATTTCAGTATTTTTAATGCTTCTAAAAAGTTTTATAATCTTGCCAAATTTTTAACAGATTTCCCATGACAAAGAGGTATTAAAGCTATAATCATTTCAATTCTCACTTAAGTATTCATTTTGCCCAGAGTCAATTTCTTAAATGCCTGGTCTAATTTATTCTATTGAGGCCTGTACAAATAAATATATTAATAAAACTTCTAAAATTATGACAAAAAAAACCCTGAATTCAAGGAATAATGCTCCCATTTCCGAAACAGAAAAACTGATCAGAAGCCCATTGTGAATTACAAGTCCCCTGTGCCAGCTGTCAGAAAAATAAGAGGGTAATTGGCTAGGAAGGGAGTGGTCTAAGAAATCCTCAGTTACCCATTCTGTGCTCACAGGGCTCCTGAGCACATTTTCTTGAGTGCTGTTCTGAGGGCCCATATGTTCTAAGGCTGAGCCTGAGCATAGTCCTGTAGTGTCAGGATATGCCCATCAAAGAAGCATGGCTTAGTTTTATTTCTCAATTCAGCATGATGATTTATTTAGAGCTAAGCCAGCATTAGTAATTAATGTTACATGATGATGCAAAGCTAGTGAGAAGGTAAAATGTAGATTTCTAATTTGGCAATAAACAGAGAAGAAATAAACGGAGAAAAACCAACCAGTATCATCTGAAATCTCCCTGAATTACACTGAACCACCAAGACTGAGTGAGCTCTAAAGTATATAATGGCCATTCACTCTCTATGAGACCGAAGTAACTCCTTAAAAAACAAACAAACATAGAATTCTGCTAATTTTACAGAAAAAGCAGTGAATAAAGAATTTTTAAAAAGATAAACCAACTGTGGACTCCCGAAAAAAGCATACTATGAGTTACACGTACCCCATAAGAACATACATACCTGTCTATTTTGAAGTGCTCCAAACAGAGGTTTTCCTTCATCTCCCAAGAGGTTTTCTCAAAGAGTAAGAAAAACAAAAATAATAAATCCTGAATAAACTTGGTTTCCTTCTATCAGATATCCTTTTACTAATTACGTTTTTCATCAGATGATTTGCACTTTTCAAGTTTCATGTTTAAGTCTGTGCCAAAATTTCTAAATTTGGGAGTGAGGGAATGTTATAGAAGCCAAGGTCAGATCACGTACAAATTGCTAACATGAACAATAATTTCCCGGCAGCAATCTATACAGAACACTTGGGAAAAACAAAGCTTCCTGGTTCATTTTTCTATTTTTAATATCTCTTCTATGCAAAATTTTTTAAATAAGTAATTTTTCATACATTTGCAACCTGTTTTTTATTATAATTAACATATAAGTAACAATCTATTGTGCTGAAAAATAATGCACAAGGTAGATGCAAATAAGTTTATTGCTCTTATAGGTAGTATTAAAAAGAACTATAACATTAATAGGGAAAAAGATAAAAATAAAAATACAAAAATATGAATTCAGAAATATACCGGGTCCAGCAGAAGTAATGTCTGCTTGAGTGTGGTTGGTAGGGCAATAAATATGGGTATAAAATTTATAATTTTAATTTGAACATTTCACCAAAAATGTCATATGGTATACTTGAATGTGATATTGTTATGTTACAGAATTATATGCTCATGATTTTGTGATAAAATATTTTATAATAAAAAAGGGACATTATTTGTGCCTGTCCCTATATTCTGCTTTGTTGGCTAGTGTATTATTTCTAAACTACTTTTTATTTCTGTTTTTCATAGATTCTCAGCATCAGATACATCTATGAGGGGGAAGGCTTATTTCCTTTTTTCCATCTTTGAATGTTCCCAACTATGACAACACATTCTGTCTATGTCTCTCCACACTCACAGGGAAAGAGGTAAGTTACTTAACATCTTATGCAATAGGATAAAGTAAAGCATTATGTCCACCGGATGGAAAAGCACTATAGTGAAAACAAGGAACACTATATTAATCAAATAGAGTCCAATTACTAGGTTATAAAACCATATATGAAGATTTAGTCTTGTTCTCCAGTGAATTTCTCATCTTTTATGACAAAACTGTGACTTTTTTAATGTTTATTGTCTAAACATAAATTCTTGATTACTAATGCTTATACTGAAATGAAAGTCTTCAAGAGAAAGTCAGATTTTTATTCTATTTAAACCTATTGTTACTATTTCTCATTTTACTTAACCTTTGTAAATATAAACCTGTGTATTATATTTTACTCATGACCCAAGTTGGTCAGGTTTAGAACTCCTGAAATTTGTTCACAGAGACTGATGGTGAAATGATTTCATGCTACTTAAGTCAAATCATTAAACTCTCTTGTTACGAAAATATATTTAAACAAACAAAATGTGGCAGACTGCATTAAAAACAACTACCAAAAATATATATTGGAAGTAAAGACAGAAACTGGCTTGGATAAAGATGATATGAAAGAATAACAGTTATTGTTCTTTTTCATATAGTACTGCATATCTCATAACTATAATGAGCAACACTGCTAATTTAAAAAATCTAATTCATTCTTCTTCACTGTTGTACTTTTCTCCCCCTTCCCCACCATCTTTACTGAGGTATAATTGATTTATAGTGTTGTATTGGGTTGGGCAAAACGTCCGTTTAGATTTTTCCATAAAATATGCATTTTTCATTTTTACCAATAACTTTATTGATTTGGATATTAGGAGTATGTCAATTACTCCCACTATTGGCTTCTAGTCAGTAGAGGCCAGGGCTGCTGCTAAACATCTTCCACTGCATAAGACAGCCCTACAGCAAATAACTCTTTGGTCAAAATGTCAATAGTACTAAGAAACTTTGCAAGCCACTTTTGACACATTTCATCAGTCACAGCACCTTCTCCATACACTGCACAAATCTTCTTTTCCATTTCAATTGTGTTTTTACCTTTCTTGAAATAAAAAGCATAATATATAAAAAATGTTGTGTGTTTGGGTGGATATTTGGACGGCTGGCTACCACTGGAAACAGCTGCTTTCCCCAGGAAACAACACTGGTCCAATTTATACAAAAATATAAAACTATGGACTTCCAGTCAAGATGGAGGCATAGGTAAACACACCTCACCTCTGCACACAACTAAAGCAAAAAATACAACTAGACTACAAAACAAATATCACCCAGAATCGTCAGAAAATTGAGTTGTGTGGAAATCTGACAACATAAAGAAGCCACATTCATGCAGACATGTGGGAAGGGTGGGGACGCGGAGAGGCACAGAGATGGGAATGGGCACACCCACCTCCACGTGTGGTAGATAAAAAATGGGAGGGATCCCTTGGGAGCAAGGGATCCCAGGCACAGCCCAGACCACCCAGCCCAGTGTTCCAGTGCCAGGAAGATAAGTCCCCATAATTTATGGCTGTAAAAATCAGTGAGGGGTGGGGATGTGGAGGAAACAGTGGGATTCTCAAGGGACTCTTCTTAAAGGGCCCACAAAAGATTTAGGACTCATACAGACCCACCCCCTCTGGGATGCAGCACCAGGGCAACAGCTGGAAGGGCACCAGAGGCATATGGGAAGAAAGTGAAGTGGGAGTACGGGGAGACATCGTCCTCCTGGGCAAAATTCCAGAGTCCAGGCAGTGGTATTTTCCCTCTCTGAGCCCTCCCTCCACACAGAGCAACAGAGTGGTGACACAGGTTGCCCTGCCCTGACAATTAACTGAGGCTCTGCCCCATACAAGTTACAGGTGTCTCTTCTACAAATAGGCCACAGTATTAAAACAGGGAGTCAAAGCAGCTCCACCTCATACACAGAAACAAACACAGGGAGGCTGCCAAAATGAGGAGACAAAAAAATATGGCTCAAATGAAAAAAAAGATCAAAACTCCAGAAAAAGTAGTAAATGAAATGGAGGTTAGCAAACTATCAGATGCACAGTTCAAAACACTGGTTATCAGGATGCTCCAGGAACTCACTGGGTACTTTAACAGCATAAAAAAACACCCACACAGAAATGAAGGCTGCATTAGGTGAAATAAAGAAAAGACTACACGGACCAACAGTGGAAGGGATGAAGCTGAGAATCAAATCAATGATATGGAACACAAGAAAGGAAAATGCATTCAATCAGAACAGTAGGAAGAAAAAAGGATTAAAAAAAAAAAAACACAAGGATAGGCTTAGGAACCTCTAGGACATCTTTACGTATGAACATCCAAATCACAGGGGCGTCAGAAGGAGAAGAAGAAGAGCAACAAATTGAAAATTTACTTGAAAAAAATAATGAAAGAAAACTTCCCTAATTTGGTGATGGAAATATATATCCAAGCCCCTTTTCATATATATCATGAAATATATATATCATGAGGTACAGAGTCTCAAACAAGATGAACCCAAAGAGGACCACACCAGGACACATCACAATGAAAATGCCAAACGTTAATGATAAAGAGAGAACCTTAAAAGCAGCAAGAGAAAAGCAGAGAGTTACCTACAAGGGAGTTCCCATAAGGCTGTCAACTGATTACTCTAAAGAAACTTTGCAGACTAGAAGGGACTGGTAAGAAGTATTCGAACTGATGAAAAGCAAGGACCTACAACCTAGATTACTCTATCCAGCAAAGCTATCAGTTAGAACTGAAGGGCACATCAAGTGCTTCCCAGACAAGGTAAAACTAAGTAAGTTCATCACCAAGCCATTATTATATGAAGTGCTAAAGAGAATTATATAAGAAAAAGAAGACCTGGGGTGGGGTGGAGGGATGGGGAGAAAAGGCATACAGCTGTAATTGAATAACAATAAAAATTTTAAAAAAAGAAAAAAAATAGAAAAAGAAAAAGAAGATCAAAATGATGAACATTAAAATGGCAATAAATTCACAACTATCAATAATTGAATCCAAACAGCAAAGTAAGCAAACAGGCAGAACGCAAACAGAATCACAGATATAGAGATCATTTGGAGGGTTATCCTTTGGGAGGGGGAAGGGGGAAAATAGGACGAAAGGTGCAGGGATTAAGAGGCACGAATTGGTAAGTACAAAATAGATGGGGATGTTACGAACAGTATAGGTAATAGAGTAGCCAAAGAACTTATATGCATGATCCATGGATATGAACTCAGGGGGAGAATTGCTGGAGGGAATGGGGGTACCAGGTGGGGGGGGCAAAGGGAAAAATATTGGGACAACTATAATACCATAATCAATGAAATATATTTAAAAGGAAAATATATAAAATTATATACATAAAGAATAAGTTTCTAAGACTTTACTTTGTATTAAATGTACCTTTATAATGTTATGACAGAATCTCATTCATAATAAAATGTTCTCAGTTAAAAAAAATGTTTTCGTTAATCTTCAATATTAAAATGGCTGCCCCCAAATTCACCAATATTGGTAAGTTTTTAAAAAATGCACACTGATATGACAGCTGTCACAATACAATCTAACAAAACAGTTTCAAATGACGTTAAAGACAACTAAGCACTACTAGAGCCATTGTACAGAAAAAATGTTAACAGACATTTTGGCCAAACTAATGTAAGTTTAGGGCGTACAACATGCTGCTTTGATTGATACATTTTCTATAGAAAGCTTTTAATACAGCAGGTAATTTTAAAGTAGGCTTCCTTTCAGACTTGGTTAGCTTCTGCCTGCTAATCTGTCTCTCCTGACCACCTCAGTCAGTCTTCCTTTCCATTTTTAGGTGACTTTTAAAATTTTTTTAGGTGATCCCTTTCTTTTTCTCTTTAACATGTAAAAGAAATAATAATTAACTGAATCTTTCTGTAGTGATTCTTCTTCCTTCGAACCTTTTCTTCTTGGCCTTCTAGTATTGTAAATCTGCCATATTTAGAATCTAGCTTGCTTCATGATGTCCATTTCAAATATTTTTTGCTTATGTTGCATATGGACATTATTGTAGTTAAAAACAGATCAATACAAAAATTCCCAGACTAAATGGCATCAGGCTACACTAATCTACTGAAATACTAACAACTAACTATTTGAAGCCATCAGAGAAAAAAAAGGAATAATTTTTAGTCGGTCAATGTTAATTGTTCCTATAAAACCTCCAAACCAGTTCTCTTAGAGGCTGTACCAATTGCCTGAATAGTGAAAGCACATGTGCTCCAGGTCATCATGGGGATTCGAGGGTCTGTTTCATCAGGAGGCACTTTCAGTCCAATTCTATAAACTGTTGTGGCAAAGAGAATGACCATTTCCTTGATGCTATTAGAATATTTTATCCTAAAAATAAAACAGGAAAAACATACAACATTTAGTAAAAGGGACTACCTACTGAGAAGTCTAATTAGGCACTGAAGCAATAAACAATTTAACTCCTTTTGACAAAGTAAACTGCTCTTTGTCAAGTTAAAGATTAAAGCCTCTGCAGTAAATTTAATCACTAAGAAAAAATGGGAGCCCTAGCTGGTGTGGCTCAGTTGGTTGGAGTGTCGTCCCATAACCCTAAAGGTCATGGGCTTGATTCCCAGTCAGGGCACATGCCTGGGTTGCAGGTTCAGTCCCCAGTCAGGATGAGTACAGGAGGCAGCACACGGATGTCTGTCTCTCTTTTGCATAAATGCTTCTCTCCCTCTCTTCCCCTCCCTTCCCCTTTCTCTAAAATTAATGAGCATGTCCTTGGGTAAGGATTAAGAAAAAAAAGAAAGAAGAAAAATGGGAAAAGTAGAACTGTGTCTCCTATAACCAGACAAATCTCTTACAAAATGGTAATGACCCATAATAACTTCACTTCCTATGAAAGATGTAGTAAACGATCACAGCAGAAAAGGGTTCAAGCCCAAATAAAGGGACAGACTAGACAGAGCAGGAATAAAATTCAGAGGAAACGGATCTGACATAACAAGTTTTAGTGTCTGGAAAAAGGACCAAGAAGTACTTTCATGTTAATAAGGTGTGTGTGGGGAGGAGCGGGGGTAGGTGCTAGTAATACCATGTATTTGGAGGGATAATTTCTGGTTTTCTGAACTTCCATTTGTAAAAAGTTAACACGTATTTTCAGTAGCAGTGGGACACATAATATAAACAAGGATCACAACTAGAAAAATTTACCTCAGATAATACTCATTAAATCAAGGGTTGTCAAACTCCTTTTCACCGGGGACCACATCAGCTTCGCAGTTGCCTTCAAGGGCCAAATGTAATTTTAGGACTGAATAAATATGACTACTCCTTAACAGTTAAGCGAGAGCTCAGTGCTGCCGCCGGGTAGAAACAACGTGGAGGGCTGGATTCGGCCTGCAGGCCTCGTGTTTGCCACATACACATTACATAATACCTGATACCTGATTTAGATGTATTTTTCAAAGTGTCTTCACATAAATATCTTTCCAATAATCTTATGATGTAAGTTAGGAAGGAACTGTCTCAATTTTACAAGCAAGAACAATAATTTAGGGAGGGAGAAAGGTGACTTAAGGATTTTCAGGAGTCACAGAAAAAATTAGATGTGACTTAAACTGAGGTCTCTTAAATTCTGCTTTTCTGTAGGTTGTACTAAATAGAAATGGTGTTTTTGTTGCTCAAAAATGGTTAATTATAGGCGTGGTCCACCCTAATAATATATATTACTCTAATATCTCAAACCACTTAATTTTATTAATACAAGTAAAACTCCAGGGAAAAAGAAAATAAATAAAAATGGGAAAAAGAAACAATTTTACAAATAAAGGAGAAGGAAGTATGGAAGCAAGAAAGGACTGTTCTCCACTGTATTTTGACAACCATTTAAAAATTTAGATACTTACGAAGACTCAACTCCATAACTCAGGATGGAATGGAACTCAAAAATGGAATCACCCATTCCTTGATCAAATAGGACTGGAATTGCTGGGTTTTCTCCTTATAAATTAAAAGGAAAAAGAAAAATCATGAAAGGTTAGTCTGATACACACCTCTGCAACTTATAAAAATTATATGTGATTATTTTCAAAAATTCAGAAAATGCTAATAAATAATCATTAAAAATTTCTCCGTATAGATAACATAATGTGACATCCTTCTGTTCTCCCTGTAACTTTCACACATTAGATTTTTTTTTAAAGGAAATATGTAGTACTGTTCTGTATCTTGTTTTTTCATCAATGGATCAGAAACTGTCTTTCCACATCGGTAACTCTTCATCTCTATTTTCATTTTTAATGAATGCATAGTATTCAATTAGTAAGGCATCATAATTAGTAAATAACAGCAAAGGATTTGTGGCCAAACTGCCTGGGTTTGAATCCTAGCTCTGATATTAACTGTTATGAAGACCATGGGTAAATATTAAAACTCTTTGTGGCTCTACTTCCTCATTAAATTTGAATTATTGTTCCCCTATATAAATTTTTTTTTCTGGTTGCTTTCAAGATTTTGTCTTCATCCTCGGTTTTGGCAGTGTGCATTTGATCTATCTGGGTGTGGTTATCTTCAAGTTTATCTGAGTTTTATTGAACTTCTTAAGTCTGTATTTTTAATGTCTTTCACCAAATTCAGTAAATGATCTCCAGCCATTATTTCTTCAAATATTTTTTTTCTTTACCACTCTTTTCCATTTTGGGACTTCAATGGCACAAATGTTGAATTAAAGGAAAAAGTGATTCTATCTGTTGTTAAAGCAGTTTCTTTTTACTCCTAGGCTTTTTTCTGTCTATTCTACAGATAGGATAATTTCCACTGATCTGATTTCAAATTTACTGACTCTTACCTTCCAATCTCCATTTTACTATTGAGATCATCCAGTTAATTATTATTTCATGTAGCATTTTTTCAATTCTATTATCTCTATTTAGTTTTTTTATAGTTCTATTTTTTCCTGCTGATAACTCCTATATTGCCATTTATTTCAAGAGTGTTCAGCTTTCCCTTACTTTAAAAAAAAATCTTCACCAGAGGATATGTTTATTGATTTGAGAGAGAGAGAGAAAGAGAGAGAGAGAGGGGAGAAATTGATGTGAGAAACATCTATCAGTTGCCTCCAGTATGCGCCTGACTGGGGATCGCACCTGCACCCCAGGTATGCGTCCTGACTGGGGATTGAACCCACAACCTTTTTATGGTGTATGGGATGATGCTCAAACCAGCTGATCCACCTGTCTAAGGCTATCTTGTTTCATAATTACATATCTGTTTTAAACTTTATGGCTATCATCAGCTAGCCTTTGGTGTGAAGCTGTGAGGCAACAAGAAAAAAATAAATATGGATTCACTCTGCCTTCTCTGGAAGACAGGGGTCCCTTTCCGCAGTTCCTCTGGCTGGAGAGATTAGTTTTCTCTTGTGACTCTAGGTATCTACATGGCTACCATGGTAGTGCAGCTCTATGACAGCTTTTAGGGAGCTGGCTTTGGAGAGGGTCAGAAGATGGGGAAAAAACCACAACAGGAATTCCCTTTATACTCTCCAGCTCTCAGGGGTTTCTTTTTCCTTTTCCCAGTCCTCTGGCCAGAAAGAGAGCACCTCTGTTGGAGATTCTATTGTTCCTGTCTGCTACACAGTTCTGTGACTAAGGCTACCCTGGGTCAAAGCTGGTAAATAGAGGAGGAAAAACAAACCCCAAGAAACTCACTACCTATACCAATCACTCTTTAAATTGTGATTTCTTTTTTCTCTTAGCCTTTATTTTCTATTTTTTAATTTAAATTATATTTTATTGTATAAGCTATTACAGTTGTCCCAATTTTTTCCCCTT
Source organism: Desmodus rotundus (assembly GCF_022682495.2). Taxonomy (NCBI): domain Eukaryota; kingdom Metazoa; phylum Chordata; class Mammalia; order Chiroptera; family Phyllostomidae; genus Desmodus; species Desmodus rotundus. The sequence continues at coordinate 76,443,067 of NC_071393.1, forward strand.
TGCCCCCATCCACCTAGAACCCCCTCCCTCAGGCCACCCCCACACCTCTGTCCGTGTCCATGGGTCATGCACATATCAATACATTCTCTGGCTACTATATTCCATATGCAGTACTTTACATCCCCATGACTATTCCGTAACAACCAATTTATACTTCTTAATCCCTTCACCTTTTTCATCCATTCCCCAGGCCCCCCTCCTATCTGACAACCATCAAAACGTTCTCTGTATTTATGATTCTGTTTCTGTTCTGCTTATTTTGTTTTTTAGATTCAATTATTGATATGTACGTATTTATTGCCATTTTAGTGTTCATATTTTTCTTCTTCTTCATCTTCGAGAAGGCCCTTTAACATTTCATATAATGCTGGTTCGGTGATGACGAACTCTTAGCTTTTTCTTGTCTGGGAAGCTCTTTATCTGTCCTTTGATTCTAAATGATAGCTTCGCTGGGTTGAATAGTCATGGTTGTAGGTGCTTGCTTTTCATCACTTTGAATATATCTTGCCAATCCTTTTAGCTTGCAATGTTTCTTTTGAGAAATCAGTTGTCAGTGTTATGGGAGCTCTCCTGAAGGTAACTAACTGCTTTTCTCTTGCTGCTTTTAAGATTCTCTCTGTCTTTAACCTTTGGCATTCTATTGTGGTATGTCTTGGTGTGGGCTGCTTTGGGTTCATCTTGTTTGGGACTCTGCACACTCCTGGACTTGTATGTCTATTTCCTTCACCGAGTTAGAGAAGTTTTCTATCATTTTTTCAAATAGGTTTTCAATTTTTTTGCCCTCTCTCCTCCTCCTGGTACCCCTATGATGTGAATGTTAATATGTTTGAGGTTGTCCCAGAAGCTCCTTACACTATCCTCATTTTTTGGATTTTTTTTTCTTGTTGTTCTGTTTAGATGGTTTTAGCTTCCTTATATTCTAAATTGCTTATTTTATTCTTGGCTTCATCCAGTCTTGTTGATTCCCTGTAAATTGTTCTTCATTTCAGTCAGTGTATTCTTCATTTCTGGCTGGTTATTTTTTATGGTTTCCAAGCCCTTTTTTATGCTGTCGAAGTTCTCATGAAGTTCACAGAGCATCCTTATAACCAGTGTTTTGAACTCTGAATCTAATAGATTGTGTCCATTTTGTTTAGTTCTTTTTGTGGAGTTTGGTTCTGTTCTTTCATTTGGGCCATATTTCTTTGTCTCCTCATTTTGGCAGCCACCCTGTGTTTGTTTCTATGCATTGGGTAGAGCTGCTCTGTCTCTCTGGCCTGGAAGAGTGGCCTAATGTAGTAATTGTCTTATAGGGTCTGGTGGCACAGCCTCCCCTATCACCCAAGTTGGGTACTCGAGGTGTACCCCACCATGTGGGCTGTATACACCCTACTCTTGTAATTGAGCCTTGACTGTTGTTGGCAGGTCAATAGGAGGGATTTACTCAGGCTGCCCAACTGCAAGGACTGTATGTGACCACTGACCACCAACCTCCGACCACTGTGGAGGATCAGCTGTGCAAGGGCCCACTCCACAGAGCAGGGCTTACTTCACAAGGCTCCAGTGCCTGCTGAGTCTGCCCCTTGAGTGTGTTGCTTGTGGGGGTGGTTGGGTGGTGGTGCTCCAACGTGGTCTGTGGCTGTTCACTGGGTGTCAGGTGCTGGGGCCTCCCAGAAGGTGCAGGCCAAAGTCAGTCACTGTCAGTGTTCTGTTCAGGGCCACCTGGCATATGCTGCAAAGCAATCTGCAGCTGGCTGGTACTTGTGCTGGGCTGGGAGATGGTTAAGCAAGTCCAAGCTGTGAATTAAGGCCAGCTGCTGCTGGTGCTGGGCCTGGGGCCACTTTAGCATTAGGCATGGGTGACACTGAGGCCAAATGCTACTTGTTTGAGGGAGTTTAGGGAAATCTGAAGCATCAGTCAAGACCAGCCATTCCTATGGAAAAACCACTGGAAACAGCTTTGGTGGGGCAGAGTGTCGGAATCACCAGGGTGAGGCAAACAATGTAAAGGCATGTTGGTAAGAGTCTTAAATATGGTGCCCACCTGCCTGCTCTGTTGGGGGAGGGCTCAGAAAAGGAACAGTGGATTCTGCCTACACTTCTGTCTGTGAGAAAGCTGCTCCCCGCTCTCACCCTGATGCCAGGTGCTACAGTTCCTCCCCATATGTTTCTGGTGCCTCTACTTACTGTGTCCCCAACTGCAGCTCAGAAGGAGTTAAGTCTGACTAAGTTTCTGTGCAGCCCCTTTAAGAGCAACTGCCTGGGACTCCAGCAGTTTGTCTCCCACAGCCTCGATCCCTGCTGGTTTTTACAGCCAGAAGTTATGGCAACTTATCTTCCTGGCACTGGAACCCTGGGCTGGGATGGCCTAGTGTAGAACTGGGACCCCTCGCTCCCAAGATATCCCTTCAGATTTTTATTCACCACAGGTAGGTGTGAGACCAGCCTGTTCCACATCTCCACCCTTCCTACCAGTCTCTATGTGGTTTCTTCTTTAATTCCGTAAAGTATAGGACTTCCACTCAAGCTCTATTTCTGGTGGTTCTGAGTAATGGTTGTTTGTAGTTTAGTTGTAATTTTTTAAAGAGATTTTATTTATTTATTTTTAGAAAGAGGGGAAGGGAGGGAGAAAGAAAGGGAGAGAAACATCAATGTGTGGTTGCCTCTCATGCGCCCCATACTGGGGACCTGGCCCACAACCCAGGCATGTGCCTTGACTGGGAATCAAACCCACAAGCCTTTGCTTTGCAGTCTGACACTCAATCCACTGAACGACAACAGCCAGGGCTAGTTGTAATTTTGATGTGGTTGTGCCAGGAGGCAAGCTGTGTTTAACTATGTCACCATCTGGAACGAAATCTCTAAATTTTGATTTCCCTTCCTAATTTGCCTGCCATTGTTTATTTCTCAGAGTCTTTGGGTAGTCTTATCTCTCAATTGTAAAAAATGCATACATGAGGTAACAGTTTAAAAGTGTTGTCTTTGTCATTACTATTAATGACAACATATTAGTAATATTAGTAATAGTAATGACTAACACATAGTACTTACTATGTACCATGCCTGGTGCTACTCTACATAGGATAACTCAACCCTTTAATCAAGGAGATAAGTACTATTATTATTCCCACTTTACAAATAAGAAAGATGAGGCACAGAGAGCTTAAGTAACTTGTCCAAGATCACATAAACAGTAAGTGATGGATATAAGATTTAAATCCAAGCAGTGTGAATCCAGATTAATCACTGTCTATACTGCTTCGCAGTATAAAAAAAGTATTTATTCAAATAAAGTGATTCAAACCAAAACTAGCCAGGGCTTCAAGAACCTCTATTTTCTGATATTTAACAAATATGTATTTGCAAACCATATTTCAGAGCAATAAGTACATTTAAAAAAAAATTAAAGATTCTGACACTAAATCACACATAGCTAAATAAAAAATAATTTTAAGCAAACCTTTAGCATGTTTTATATTATAACCGGATATTCTGGCCAAAACAGTCGGTATCCATCGTGCCAGGGTCAAAAGTTGAGCAAGAACTTCTGCATCCTCACTGAAAAATGATATTTAAAAATTGTTAAAGCCATTGGCACAAAGTCAAACTGCAAATCTTAACTTGTGGAGATTCTTCTAAACTCCCTGAATAAATGAGTGTATGAAAAATTCCTCCAGATTAACTGCCTAGGTCACAGAACACATGTATCTAAAAAAGTAGTTTGGGAGGGAGGGAATTTTGAAAGTACAAGGATTAAGATTGCATCCATATCCCTACACCTGGAAATAATTAATATCAGTAAATGAAATCACCATTCTTGTTTCTCAAGTCAAAAACTAGGTGTTGCCACTGATTTCTCTATTTACCTCTAATTTATCAGCTAGTCTCACAAGTTTTACCTTATTAATATATCCTAAGTTAATCGCATCTTTCTGCCTCCACCATTATTAACCTAACCCAAGTTACCTCATCTCCCACCTGGACTAGTTCAATAAACTAACTGTTCATCCTGCTTCCACAATGGGTTTCATCATCATCTGTGTACTCATCATACAGCAGAAACTGAGGCATCTTTTAAAAGTATAAATTAAATCATCTCGCTCCCCTATTCAAAACATTCCAATGGTTTCCCATCACACATAAAATACAATTCCAACTTCTAATCTTATCTTATTCATAAGCCCCTTTATGATCTGGCTTGTTGCTTGCTTCATTCCAACCACAATGCCTTCTTGTTAGGCCTCAAACATGGTGATTGTGTTCCTACCTCAGAGCCCTTGCTCTTGATATTGCCTGTGTGTGAAATTCTCTTCGCCCAGAGAGTAGCTTCACTTCACTCACGTCTCTACTGAATTGCCACCATCTGGGAGAGAAGCTCCCTAACAACATTGCCTATAAATAGTCTCATGCACTGGTCTGTCTCTAGTCCCTTACTCTGCTGCTTTAGCAGCTTTATAGTTAAATAGTTTTTTTATAGTATTTCTCACTCAACACTTTGTATTTATATGTTTACTGTTGGTCTCTCCTCTCTGTAATGTAAATTCCATAATGACAGGGACTTGATCTAAACTATTAACAACCAAGGGCGATCACAAATGGTGTTATTAAAAGGACTTAAAATAGAAATTTGCTTATTTAAAGGACAGTCTTGAGTGAGGTTAAAATATATAATTAATTGTGCCCAAATCCACGTATCTAGGCACAAACTTGACCTAAGAATTTGTTCAGTTCTCAGAAAGTGTACTGTGACTGATTATAACCAATTTTCTTTAAAAATACCAGCTTATTAGTTTTGATAAACTTTTTATATGCTCATAACTTTATTATCTTAGATTATACTGATATTGATTTTCCAAAATTAAAGTAGCAAATATAATTAAATACATATTTAAGTTCAAGTGTCTAATAAAAATGTTATGTATGCTTATGTATTTCAGATCCTAAGTAACAAAATTATTACTATAGATTAAAAACGTCATAGCATTCAAAGAGAACCAGTAGAAAGGATCGATTTAGCTTGAGAAAGGATTGTCCTGAAGCATCCTATTCTTTTTTTGTGTGTGTGTGTGTGGAAGCATCCTATTCTTAAAGACATCAAGAAAAGAGGTGCTGAATATTTCTTTAGAGAATAATTTGCATGTTTAATAATCCTTATTTGGGGAAACACTGTAAAAAGGGCTTGTACAGGCTAACAAATTGGAAAGTCACTATGTTTCATTATGATTTAGTTTATTTTTGTCATCATGTATATAGTTAGATATGGCTTTGGAGTCAGGTCCGGGTTCAAATCCTGAGTCTTTCTTTAAATAACTAAAAACTATTCATAGTTTTCAATTCCTTATCTTTAAACTACCCTCTTCATTAGATTATTTAACAAAATAGCATAGCAAGTTTTTAGTAAAGTGCCTAGAACATAACAATTACTCAAAAAAAAATATATATAAATCTTTCTGATGCCACCTTCTTCCAAAAGGATGACATTCTATGTCTCAATATGTTGACTAGAAGACAATTTCCAATTGGGTTTTCTGATGACACGGACTGATACAGAAAGAGCAAGTACTTATTGACCTTACTTGCCAAACCTATATCACCTTTGCATACTTTTGTTGTGGAAAGACATTAAAAGTATTTTATCAACAAAATCATTTTCTTTAGTGCAACTTAGGTCATTATTACAAATTCAATGAATTTTAAAGAAATTGAAATAGTAACAATAAATATTACTGTTATCATCATGTGGAACAGTAAAAATAAAAAAAATACACAATTGAGTATCCCAGTTGTCATTAAAAACTAATGAATTTTCTGTTAAAGTGCATCTACAGATGGTCAGAATATAAACTTAGTCTAAATGCTCAAAAAGTATCCAAAGGTATATGATGACACTGATATTTTAATCTATTTTTATAATTAACATTTTGCCTATATCTCTGAAATTACAGCATTTAGATCTGCAGAAAAAAAGAATAAAGATTAACACTACAAAGACATTTAGAGAAACCAAACTCCAAATAGCAACTCTAATGGTGACAAATAACTTTATAAAAAGAATAAATCTTCTTTGCATCTTTTCTGTGAATGATAAAATAGATTCAAGTTCCACTGCTTTAATGGCAGTTGGAAGATTTACACAAAACATATAGATCTGAGTAAATGAATACTCCAGTTTTTTCAGAGACTAAAGATTGGAAGGTAATTTTAATCATGGTTTTAAGTAGAATGTTATGAAATAAAAAAGTATTACTTTAAATAGCAAAAAAGAAACTAGTAATCTAACTGAAACAGGCCTAATGAAAAGATTAAAGACAGATTTGTATAAAATTAACCAAAACATAAGTTAAAATATACCTGTTTATCGTTCGAGGTTGCAAAGGAATAATGGGGATCACAGTATTGCACAGAGACTTGCAGAGAGGGCAAAGGTATTCTCCACTTTCTAAGTCAAAAAGGTCAACATGGATACGCTGCTGAAAGCTCAGCTGTACAGCTTCAAAATACCTGCAAAATTCCAAGACATGTCCAGTCAAAACTATACATACATCTTTGTTCTTATCCAAGTGAGAAAAATCTGAAATTTTTGCCTCGATAAACATCTTTTAAAATATACATGCAAAAATCCACCAGTTATAATTACAGAAGAAATAGGATGCCCATTCTATTGGGGTAAAACTGGAAGAGTCATTAGGGTAGAAAAAACTTTTTAAAATAATTTTACTGAATCTTGTCTCCTGCCTCAACAACATGGAGATACAATGTAGACGCTACTTCCTTCAGTTTCCAATGACCAACTGAAGTAGCCACTGGCTATTATAGAAAAATTACGCATTTTAGTCCAATGCCAAAAGGGTAAACACTATACAAAAGATTTCCCGGGAATTAGGTTTCTGAATTGCTATCTCTTCCAGAAGTAGATCTAGAATTTCTTGTCATATTCTATCTCTAAAGTACTTTTCACTCTATGTTTTGAGGAGAATGAGATTTTTATAAAGATTACTGCTTCTTTTACACAACTATTGAGCAAATAATTAGTCTGTGAAGAGCAAGTAAAAGGAATGATGAATTAAATGAAGAATTTAAGTTCATAACTTTACATACCAATTCCTAAGGGTGATGATGCAATGAGTATCATGCAAACAAAATTAGTAATTAAAACTGCTTCAATTATTCAAGTAACAAGGAAAGAAGACATGGGGAAACATGCCTTTTTGTGGCCTTTAGTGAACTTCAATATTCCTAGTTTCTTTCAAGAACATGTCAGAAGGAGAACTTACTTCTGCCAGCATACCGCATGCATTACATGACCACAGCTTCCTGTATAAGTTCCATATGCCAAATCTGGATCCATGAAAAGTGGGTCTAGGGATTCTGGTACAGGAAAACAAAAATAAGAGGTATTATATTCATCTCTCCCACAGTCATAAAAAGTAAAAAATAAGAGGTTTTCAGGTCTGAAATTCTAATCATGAACTTTCTAAGGAATGTCCAAGACAAATGTCACAATATCAATGACAGCAAGATTCATATTCTTAATAATAAGTAAAAAGAGAAAAATATAAAGCTAGACTTCCAGGTATGATTCTAAAATTAGTATGGATTAATGACTAGTTCTACTCTTGATTTACATTTTTATTTTCAACATTAGGTTTAAGGTGCACACTATCCTGGTTGTTGAAGTTATTTTCTATGATTCAAAAAAATTTATTTTTGTAATTTTACAAGTAATTTGACTGAGTAATTTTAAGGGATATTTAGGGGCATTATAATCTACTGGATAAAAGCAGACTACAGTATTCAAAATCTGATTTCATCACTTAAACTCATGGCCTTGGGCAAGTTGCTTCTCTGTACCTCAGTTACTTCATCTATAAAATGGAGCCAAAATTGATACCTAATTCATAGGGCTATTATAAGGATTAAGTGAGTAAATACACAGAAAGATTTGATCTGTGCCTGGCATATGGTAAGTATTCAATAAATATTAGTTTTCTTAAAAAAATCAATATTGTAACTCCAAGGGTATTTTAAAAATAAATTTTTAAATCAAATTAAAAAAATAAATTTTAAAACTACTGATGTGCTGTATGAAGTGCAATACATCAGCTAATTAGTATTTTGCCAAGAAAATGCTTACCACGAACTAATCATGAGACAACAATCGGACATACTCGCACTGTAGGACACTATACAAGATTAGTGGCTTGCATTCTTCAAAATAAGTTATCACAGAAAGAAAAAAGGGACTATTCCAGATTAAATTATAATTGACTAAAAGAGACACAACTAAAGCAACACATGAAACATGTCTGTATCCTAAATGATAAAAAAGTCTAGTTAACAAAAGACATTCTGAGGATATTTGGGGAAATTCAAATATAGATTTTATCAATATATTAGGTGATATTCCTGAAATGTTATTAATTTTCTTAAATGTTATAATGGCATGATAGATATAATAATAGATTGCCCTTAGTTTTAGAAAATGCACATGGAAAAATTTAGGGATGAAATGTTATGATGCCCGCATACTACTTTCAAATGGGAGAGCAATGAGAAATGGGGATGTGGGGGAGAAGGAGGGGAAGAACAGGGGAGGGGAGGCAGAGGAGAGGAGGGGAGAGAAAGAGAGAGAAAGAGAGAGAGAGAGAATAAACAATGTAGCCAGGTGCTAACAAAGATTAAAACAAAAAAATAAAACAAAGGAGCCAACAAGGCATGTAAAAACTGAGTCCATTTCACATATAGGTAAACTATGATTTGACCAAATAAGGCTAAATACAATCTCTCTCCCAAACTTCTTTCCAATAGTATTTTTTCTAATTACATAACTATGAAAAGAAATGTTCAAAAGGATATTTATTAAATAATACATACCCCCTGAGAATTCTATGGGTTTTCCCCTGTGCTGGGTTAAGGCGGTGGATTTCTGGACACAGGCCGATAATACCATGGCATTATTTTCTATTTTCACCTCTTGTTCTTCTTGGCAGAGGATGCATGTCAGCACCTCCTTTTCAGTAACAGACGGACCCCGTTTAGGACCCAAAGCAATTCTAGAGTAGTCACTGACTGCTGGGGTGCTACCGAGAGAAATGACCAGAAATGAGGACACATGTTTTGGTCACTTATTTTTATATTTTGGTAGATTTTAAGTAACTGCAGGGCAGGTACATAAGAATAAAGAGCAAAATAAAAATTATATTTAGCAATATTAGCTTAAAATCTTGCCCCCTAATTTTTCTGGCATTTATCAGTTAATTTGCTTATTAGAAAAGACATTTTGTGCTGCTAAGTGCAAAAAAAATCAGATCACAAAGTAGAATGTATAATTATATTGAATTTATTCTACCAAGGAGCTGGGTTATCTGTTTTTTTTTTTTTTCTAATTATAAAAGTAACACATGCTTATTAAGAAATTTTAGAAAATCTAGAAAAGTATAAAGAAGAAAATAAAAAGCATCATACTCTCACAACCTACAGATAATCACTTGTGTTTCTCCAGCCTGCTTTCTACTTATAACATTTTTACATAATTAAGATCATATTACATATGCAGATTTGCATCCTTTTATTCACTTGTATTTTAGTTGTTTTTTCATGTCATTAATATTTACTTAAAACATTATTTTCTAATGGCTGCACAGTACTCTTATTATACGTGCCATAATAATTTTATACATTCCCTCCTATTAGGTATTTAAGTTTCTATTCTATTTTGGTAGCTATTAAAATTAAAAAGTTATACTTTAATGATTTAGCAATTCTTAGGTCAAAGTGTGCAATAATAATAATATAATAAATAATAGTAAATATTTATAAAGCACTAATTGTAACATGAGTCACCCTTTCAAATTACTTACATTATATTAACTCATTTAATCCTTCCAAGAATCCTATCAGGTACATACTATTGTTACCTCCATTTTTCAGATGAAGAAACTGAGGTTTAAGATGGTAACAGATTTACCTAATGACTTATCACTAGGAAGTAGCAGAGCAAGGACTTAACCCAGGTGATCTGACTTCCCAGGCCATACTCTGAACCGCTCTGCAATACTGCCTCTCTATCTATGCAGGAAGCACCCTGACATGTCACGTATCATTCAATAATCTGGGAATAACTTAAATGCTCATCATCAGTGTCAATGGAATTACATGAGACAGAATACTATGCAGTTTTTAAAAGGTGGGTCTCAGGTAAGTGTGATACTACCTCCTAGGAGGCATCCAGCAATATGTGGGTAAGGTTTACTTTTTGGTTATCATAAGGACTAGGGGACACTACTAGAATTTAGTGGAGGAGAGGCAAGAAATGATACATGTCCTGCAATTCACAGGGCGTGAAAAAGAACTGCTGCCCAAGTGCCAAGACTGAGAAACACTGAGCCTATTTTACGTATGTAAGAACATATACAGATTTTCCAAGACATATTACCATGTGAAAATGCGAAGTTGCGGAATATGTACATAATATCAGTTATGCAAATAAAACAAAAGGCTGAATGACACTGTATGATTCTTATGGCTACATATATTTGTATGTAATAACACAGTGAAACTTATGAGAACATCTATATAAAATTTATATCTCTGCGAAGGGCAGAAGGAGGGCCCAGGATTTGGGTCAGTGCTGAAATAGAACTTTAGATTATCTCTCTACAATTTGATTTTTTTAAACAAAATTAAGTTAATATAATTGTGTAATTAAAATTTTATTTTGAAGATGTAAGAATATTTCTGTAACTCTGTTTAAGAAAACCTTCTTAAACATAATACAAAATTTAAAACTCAAAAAGACCAATAAATCTGTCTTTATTAACAGTGAATACTTCTCTATGGCTAAACTTCATAAATAATGTTAAAGAAATAGGGATATAAGAAACATGCAACAAAGTTTAACATCCATAATTTTCAAGGACTTCTACAATTCAGTATGACAAAAGCAAAGCACCCAACAGAGATGGGCAAAGGATAACAACAGGCAATTCTCTGAAGACAAAATGGAAAAGGCTAGTGAATGATCATATGAAAAGATGTTCAACCTAGTACTAACTGGTAACCAGGGAAATTCAGACTGACGCCAATTTATAATTTTGATTATATCCAATATTTTCAAGTACTGATAATAATAAGTATTGGTGAGAATGAAGAAAATAGACACTCATATACTGCTGGAAGTAGAAACTGGTAACATTACTTAGGCAATGTGGCATTATCTATCAAAAGTATATATAATTATGACTTAGCCCTTTTGCTTATTGGATCCACCTCTTGAGTACTTGCACAATTGCATTAGGGGGAACATACAAAAGTTTTCTGCATGCGTACACATTATAATAAGGGAAAATGTCCAAAATAAATAAAATATTGGATATACATCTACACTATGGAAAACTATGCAGCAGTCATGAATAATGATGTAGAATCCACACTATAAATCTTTATATATCGACATGAAAACATTTGTTAAGACATTGAGTGAAAAAGCAAGTTGCAAAACAAAAAGGTATGATAAAATTTAAAAAACCCACTAAAAACACAAAATAAGACTCATTATTTCTTCATGTACACCTGTTTATAAATGCATAGGAAGAGGTCTAGAGCAACAGTTATTTATACCAATGGTTATCTGTGGAGAAAGATCAGAAATGTAGAGGATGGTCAAAGGGGACGTACTGGATTAATCTGAGTTGTTTTCAATGAGAACACATTCATAACTTTATGTGTACAATCAATCAGGCAATAAAAATAAATGAAAGCATTAAAGCCACTAATTAACCCTGGGCATACTTTTGCTTGCATTTTCTTGTATGGATAAATATACAGTAGTCTCTTTTCCACTACTTTATAAATAGGACATTATTAATACATACTACTGATATTAGAGGGTTGGGACTTTCTGTTTATTGTTTAAAGTTTTGTATTAATTTCTAGTTTTATTACCATAGTCAGCCAAGGATAGCTTACCTTCATATCTTTTTAAAATATCTTTAAAATATATAGTTATAATTCTTCAGGATTACAGACATATTATGTAGTATAGTTTCTACTGTTACTGCAAAACCACTATTTACTAAAAGTATCCACAACACACATTGTTTTAAAAAGCCATGAATGCTGATTTTTAAAAACTAAGCATAGAGCCCCAAGTGGTAAGGCTCAGTGGGTTGGGTGTCATCCCACAAACCAAAAGGTCATTGGTTCGATTCCTGGTCAGGGCACATGCCTGAGTTCCAGGCCAGGTCCCCAGTTGGGGGTGTAGGAGAGGCAATGATTCAATGTTTCTCTTTTTCCCTCCTTTCCCCTCTCTAAAAATAAATCAATCAAATATTAAAAAAAAAAAAAAGCATAGGAAATATTTTCAATATTTCATATGGGAATGCTTTCCAAACTACCATTATGTTGCCTCCTCCCTTTTCTCACTGTATCTATAACATCCCACAAACCATGACTCCAGGAAAGCTCATTGATTTTCCAAAGAGCATACCATAGTGAGGACTCAGAAAAGCAGATTTACAAATTCCCATTCCAATGGGCTGGCTACCCATGACTATAACTATATGCATTATCTTCTTTATTTTTAAGAAAAAAAGAAAATTTAAGCCAGCTTTTTATGAAAAATTTTTTTAATAATCTGTAATAACTGTAGTCATTTTTATCAGAAATCATAAAAATGATGTGGAATATATGAACTGATGTGTAAATGAGTATCTAAAAAAGCACATGTATATAATATAACAGGTTCAATTTCTGTTTCTTCTGTTCACATCTTTGTATCTTTTTGTGCAAAGGTTTCCAAATAACTTTACTGAGGACTTGAGCTGTTTCTCAAAAAAATTTATATTCAATACATACCTTAAAACCTTCACGGTCCCTTTTCTACTTTAAAAACACAAACTGAAAACACAAACTGAATATAATTTCTCTTACTATAAAATTTATTTTGGAAAAACATCACTTAAAGCGAATATGTAATATTTCCTCAAAAACTGAGTTGCTAATTTTTAGTTTTGCTTTGTTTTACCTCTCTTCCTCCATAATGGAGTCTTCTTTCCCAGACATTTCTGATGTACTATTATCATACATGAGTTTGTGAGTTTCAATGAAGTTTTTCTGTAAGGCAGACATCTGAGCCATAATCTTCTGGCGATGTAGCCTAGCAGCTTCAGCTTTTCTTTTTCGTTCTGCTTTTTCTTTATCATGAATAATCTGGATAAGACAAAACCACAAAAATTAAGTAGGTGCTATTGTTACAATTTACATATACTGTTCAGCCAGGCAAAATTTCCCAGAGTAAAAGTCTGATAGAATTGATTACTGCACCTCTTATGCCTAAGTTCAATCTTATGTCTCAAAATTAGCATACGGTCTCCATCACATCACCCAACTAATTGTTCCTTTGGTACTTCAATAATTTAACATAAAGGCAAACTACCTTAAATACTTAATAAACTGCCTTTTAACTCAATGCAGGTAAATTAAGAAAAATATTAAATAAAACAAAATTTTGAAATCTGTCAATCATTTAGTCATTGACATTTAATCAATTTAAGCCAACCTGATGATGTTCAACAGTTATTCTTAGACATGTTGCTAAGATGAGAACTTGAACAATATTACTGAGATGTACTGGCGTTTATTTATTGTGTAGTCTAACTTAAGCCCAGTGTCTTCCTTTTATGAAGGATAGCAAATAACTACAAGTAATAATACTCTAATAATTTTAAGATTAAAATCATCAAAATTTGATTTATTAAGGAAATTTATAGCTAAATATTATTGCATTTCACTGAATCTAAGCTGTATCATTATTTTATGCTCCACTAAGAGTGCTGCTGATTAAATTATAAGGAGCTGTGGAATATAAGGCAAACCCCACTTTTGGATATTAAAACATCATTTAAATTAATAAATTATTTCCAACAGAGCTCCATTGCACATCTATTTCCTCCACCTTTGTAAAATACATGTATTATACTGGATAACTACATGTCAAGCACCACTAATTGCTGAACGATAGAAGATGGACATCTCACATACTTTACAACAAACAGGTTCCTTCTAACAAAAAGAAGCAGCTTCCTGATATCAGCAAAGTTCAAAGACAGAGAGATGAATGTTACCATTATTATAAAGTTATTACCTCATCATTCTTAATAGATTCTGATCCTGATGTAGTTGCTACAATGAAGCAACATTTCTCTCTTAATCGCTTCACTGTGTCAAACATCTGAAAAGTAAATGTTAAAAAATTTGGTTACATTGACCAGGAACAGAAAAATGCACTCATCTGATCTTGTCACCAAGTCTCCAACGTCTTTGACTTAAGCTACACACACTTATACACACACGCGCACGCGCACCCATGTGCACAAAGTGACTCCTGACTGTGACAGACACCTCCCCTAATTGATTAGCAATCCAGCTAAGAAGGAGGTTGCAGTGCAGGTAGCAAAATCAACTGATTAGTCTGTAGGTGTGACCATACCTCTGCTTTTGCCAGGAAAAGTAAAAAAAAATTAATTCTTTATATTTAAATATATTCTCATAAAAAGCAATCCTGCTATATACAGGATTGCTGTTTTCTCTGTTCCATTTTCATTTAATCATTTATCTTTGGAGGTGTTTCCACAACAGCTACCTCATTCTTTTTACCAAATATCATGGTTTCAGCACTATGATGATGTATCCATAAACTGACTAATATTTAGAAGGAGCCTCAGTCTCATGTGGAAAATTCTCCCACGAGGAACTTACAACACAACTTTATATTAAGCATTTGGATAAAATACCTAATGTTTATAAGAGCAGGTACTTGGAATAAATCTTTAGTTTATAATACCTTGTCTGTAGAATATAAATGTTGAACTAAATGACAGTTCAATTTACTTTCTTTTTTTATTATTTGAAATCTTTATCGATTGAATGGTTTTGGGGGGTGGGGAGAGGGGGAGAGAGAGAGAGCGCGCTATTGACTTATTGTTCCACTTACTTACCTCATTGGTTGATTCTCATATGTGCCCAGACCAGGGATCAAACCCGCAACCATGGTGTTGTATCAGGACCATGCTCTAACCAACTCACCTAGCCACCTGGCCAGGGCCTTCAATTTACTTTCTTAATAAAGGTAGATGTAGTTAACAACTACTTCTTTTGTTTCTGCTTTGGTTTTATATTTTTAAATGATTATGTCAGTAAATTTAATACTAAATACTCATAGAATCTATTTTGAGAGAAATCTTAATAATTTTATTTTATTTTTATGAAGATTTTATTTATTTATTTTTAGAGAGGGAGAAGGGAAGGAGAGAGAGGGAGAGAAACATCCATGTGTGGTTGCCTCTCAGGTGGCCCCCATTGGGGACGTGGCCTTCAACCCAGGCATGTGCCCTGTCTGGGAATCAAACAGCGACCCTTTGGTTTGCAAGCCCGTGCTCAATCCACTGAGCTACACCAGCCAGGGCTTAACAATACATATCTGATTACATTAAGCTTGCTTAAGGAGTGTCTCTGATTAAGTAATAAAAAGAGCTGACTTCTTGAAGTACAAATCAGTACAAAGATCTCCACTGATATGACTGCGGAAAATAACCATTCTATATCTTAATTACCAAACCAGTTATCTAGCGGATAACATCAGAATATTTAATAAGCGCAGTGAGGGGAAACTCCATAACCTTGGCTTCATGTTTCCATGCGGAGGGTTTTCCATTAAAGTAACAACCCTGGCCTATCTCCCTACCCCTTAGGCACTCCTCCCCAAAGGCACTGCCATCTACTCAACAGTTCAAGTTCCAGATCCAGGAGTCATCTCTGACTCCTTGATTTCCCTCATCCCCTTCCATCAAATCTATTAGCAAGTTCTATAGATTCTACCAACAAATTATACCTGAATCAGTTCAGCTTCTTACCATCTGCATCCTAGCTTATAGGTCATGCTCACTTCTACCAAGAATACTGCAATAGTCTTCTAATAGTCTCCCTGAAATTTACTTTTGTCCCTTATAATCCATTTACCCCATAGCAGACAATGACCTTGTAAAAATATAGACCAGATATTGTCACTTAAAATCCTTCAATGGTTTCCCACTGTACTCAAAAATAAAATCCACCACTTTAACCTGACCTGTCAGATCCTATATGACCTGGCTGCTGGCTGCCCCCTGACCTTGTTGCCTACGATTCTCTCCCTCTCCCCCTTGTATGGCAGTCATGCTGGCCTTCTTTCTGGCCACCTTAGAGCTTTTACTTTACTGTTCCTTCTTTCTAGAGTACTCTTCCAGATTCTTATAAGACTGGCTTCATGTCATTAAGTTCCAGCGTCACCTCCTAACAGAGACCTTTTCTGATTACCCATCTAAAGATACCCTCTACTCATCTGCATTACCCTGGTATTTTCTTGTTCACTGTCTGTGTCTCAATCAGTATATGTGCTCCATGATAGCAAGCACCTTATCTATCTCGTTCAGAGTCTAGAAATGAGCACAGCACATAGTAAGATTCAATACATATTAACTAAGTGACACATTTTCATTTGTTTTTAAAAAAAACTTCATAAAGCACTGGCTGGTACGGCTCACTGGATTGAGCACCGTCCTGCAAACCAAAGGCTCGCTGGTTCGATTCCTAGTCAGAGCACAACCCTGGGTTGTGGGCCAGGTCCCCAGCGGGGGCATGTGAGAGGCAACCACACATTGATGTTTCTCTCCCTCTCTTTCTCCCTCCCTTCCTAAGAATAAATAAATAACATCTTTAAAAAAAAGAAAAAATACTTCACTAAAACATAGTGAAAATATAATTACTAACATGAAAACATAGGATTAATCATAAAAAACCAGTAGTAAATGACCTCACAAGAACATAGTGGTTTAATTTTGGAGGAAAGCAGAGTATTCTCAAATAAATAAACCAAGATATAATCAGTTATTTTCCAGGTTTACCTGGAGTATCCATGTTATCATGTCCTTCTGGCCTTCTAACTGGGGAATTCCTTTGAGTTTTTCCAAAAGCATTTGTATATTCTGAGCATTCATGGACGAACTTCCTAATCCTTTTATAAAACACAAAAAATTACATATCACAATATATATCTTCATAATTATGTATAAATTATAATTTATAGTTAATATCATTCGAATTGATAACCAAAGATTATAATCAATCCCTTAACTACATTAAGTTTTTAATGGAAGAATCTGCAATTACATGAAGTACTAAGTATTGAATTAAACAACTTAATAACTTGAATTACTTTAAGTCTCTCTTGTTTATTTTCCACTGAGGCTGCTAAGTGAAAGCTAATAATCTGTCTCTTGTCTTTCTTCCACATGGCTGTCTAGTCAAAGATCCTTAAGTAAGAACCAAAACTCCAAAAATATGAAAGTGGGAGCAGTTATATCCATAAACTGAGTAGATTTATGATGTCTTCAAGGATCTAGAAAATACAGTGTGTAAACAGAAATAAGATGCTTTTCTCCTCTTGGTCTTATAATCTATATCCCTGGAATGTGCTCTGAAAAAACTGTCTTGATCAGGTAGCATTTAATAAAAATATAATCTAAACTTATCCTGCTCTTCCAAGTTGAAGACAGTGCCAGAAGAACACATTATCATTCCCTCAGACTAAAACATACTTGAAGCCTTATGGTAAAAGTCAAATGTCACTTCTTCTTCAGGGGCTTTTTGAAGCTGTTGTTTTTCTTCTAGTAAGCCCAATGCCAGAATATGAAATGCCTAAAGGAGAAATATATGAAAATATCTTTAAAGCTGTGCTTCTTCAAGCAAATATATTTTAAATGAAGGTACAAAAATAACCAATCCAATTGGTAAAAAATAGGCAAAGTTTACAAATCAGCAGTTTACAGAAAGAGAAATGATAAATACACATACGAGATATGTTTAACTTCACTTAAAATTAAAGAAATGTGAGTTGAAGCATGATCTCCTATTTTTCACCTATTAGAGTGGCAAAAAAAAAATAGCATTTACTAGAATAAAAGGTGGCAAATGTGTCGAGAAGCAGGCATTTTTTACCACACTGGTGATGGGAGAGTCAATGAGTATAACATTTTTGGAAGCCAATTTGACAATATCTATAAAAAATGTAAAGATACAGACCCAGTACTAGGAAACAGTATGATAGGTACAGTCACTTAAGCATACAAAGATATTTGCACAAGGATTCTCATTTTAGTGTTCTCTGTTATACAAAGACCTAAAAGGAATATAAATATCTATTAATAGGAGACTGGTTAAAGGCATTATAGATAACCATACAATGGAATATGCAGCCATTAAGATTGAGGTAGGCCTATACACATTAACGTAGAATGATCTGCAGGAGGTACAAACCTCTCACAGTGCTCATCTCCTAGGTAGAGCACTGAGAAGCGGTGAGAGAAGTTTTAACTTTTGATTTCAAATACAGCCATACGGTACAAAAACTTTTTTACTTCACTTATCTACTATTGTTACAAAAATTAAGATACACATATAGTATGACAGCATTTAGAGCCTCCGGACCAACAACAGCCAAGGACAAAAGAAAACTTAGTGAGGTAGGTGCTAAATAAATATATAATTCCAGCCGCCAAAGGTGACATTATTAAGTAATGCATCTATAATAGCATCGAGAAAAAAAATACCTGCTTTTACTTAATGAGCTAATTTTCAAAACTCTACGAAATAACTACACTTATACCTATTTTACCAATGAGAAAATTATTCGTTCTTCCTAACAGGACATGGGATAATGCAAGATTCAAGCCTAGACCTGTGTGTTATCAAATCTCTATAATACTGTCTCTTCATAATACAAGTGAAATAAAAAAATAAGAGAAAATTATGATACAATAGTAACATACCACATTATTAGAAGGAGCGGGCTTTTTAAAAGAATATAAATGGTTCCCAAGAATAAGGATGCTAAAAATATGAGAATGTGTCACTAAGAAAATCTGTGCCACACCTAAGCTATTTATAATGACCTCTGAGTCTCAGGTGCTCTAGTTGTGGTTCTGACTCAAGTTAGACCAGGAATCTTCTCCAGACCACCATGAGCTCTATGAAGGAGAGAAAACATTTCAGCATATACACACCATCTGGAGCATCCCTTCAGTCCACAAGTTAGACTCTGTGTCTAATGCCCGCTCAAATACGGTCCTGAGAATGTACATCATGACATCACAATTTAGAAGGTTAACCACTTTGCTGAAAGCAGGGCAGAATTCAGGAGGTGGTGGTGGTGGTAATGCTACAGTGGGTGGGAGATGGATGGCAGAAGAGACAAACAGGTACATTTTTATTTGGGTTATTCTACATGCTAAATTACAAATGTCAAAATCATAGATTACATGCAAAAACAACACATGATTTCTGTTACATTTAAAGCACTGAAAACATCAATGTCAAAAAAATATGTCACTATGTCAATCATCCAAAAATAAACTCCATTTGCTATAAATTTAAAATTCTATCACCACTGATGTAGGTCATATCTTAGTACGTGAATAAGAAACAAATGGTTCTTTGCACTTGCATTAACTGCCCACTCTAAATAAACAACAAAACACTATACACTGGGCTGATAACAAAACCACAGAAAATAGTCAAAATGAGTCAATTCAGAATCTCACTTTTTACCTTCATCTTTGTTTTCTTGTTTTCTCTTTTTCTTCTGCATATGTTCAGCCTATATATTTAAAAAAAAAGTCTATCTTTAAATATACTGCTTGTCAAGCATGAAACAAATGGAATACTGTGAAGCAGGCAGGAAAGATCCATCAACCTACCAAAGTATTTTACATACTGAAGTGTATGTTCCAAATGCTACCTGGTTCTAGAAACAAAATGTCTGTCCTAAGGAAGGCCACTGCAAAACATATGGGAAATATCCCTCCTCAAGAACTGGTGCCCACTGTTTCAGTCAATAATATTCCCCTAGAGTCTGTCCTGGCATAATCATGAAAATTTGAATATTGCCTATATACTTGATACTAATGATTCAATTTTAATTTCTTGGGTGAGATAATGCTCACTATTAATGAGAACCAGTACGAAGCTACAGAAAAACTAGAAATCTTTCTGTGGAGTCAGAGAGCATAAAGCATTTTAGGTTTATTTTCTGAAGAGGACACCTCTTCCTACCTTGCTATGCTGTGTTTTGGTGTAATGATAAAAGTACATATTGAAGTCTTTCAATGATTCATCTTTCAGTTCATAAACTCCATGGCCTGATACACCTGGTTTCCTAAATAAACAGAAAATACAGAGATGAACTGCAGTGTTCTTGAAGTATAGAATACAGACAAAATAAGAACCTAAAAATTAATCTAAAAGTCAAAATCTAGAGGAAGAAAACGTAATTATATCTCATTCAGCTTGCTTAAATTGAAATGAGAACTTTCATTCCAACAGTAAAACTAAAAACGTACACTGCATGCTCAAAGTCCTGATAACAGCTAAGCTGCGTTTCATAATTATGGAATTCAACCAAATCTGAGGAAGTTTATTTTATAGTACATAGAACTTATACCATACCCTTCATAAACCCCTAAGGCTTCTTTTTTAGCCTCTGACGCCTAAAGGTTGTGTGTTCAACTAAAGCACATTTTATTATCTTAAGATCAAATCTAAACTGGTAGTGAGACATGATGTCCTCAACAAATAGTTGATAAAAATATAGTGTTGAATCCTCTACACATCACTAGGAAAAGCATCAAGGCCAAAAGGAGTACACAATTATTTCCTCTGCACATTTAAACTGCATTTTATTTCCATCTAATTCTTAATTGAAATAGTTCACTGAACATATTTATAGCACTAAAAAAGCTACATCCTATTTTTAAAGTTATTTGAAACTAGTAATTTATCTATAAATACAATACTATAACAAGTACAAATTCCCTACCAGTTTCAATTTTTTTAAATTCCACATTTCAAACATTTACCCACTAAAATCTTATTTCCATTTTATATCTCAAAAAATTGAAGGATTATAAAATACAGTTTGAAACCTACTAAGGGTTTCCATGTTTAGGATAAACAATTTTTCAACCTTAGGTAGAAATACAACAGTTTAAGGTAACTGTATTTTACCTTAAGGACAGAGATTTTCAACCTTTTTCATCATTCATACCACATATAAACTAATTACAAAATT
This sequence comes from Desmodus rotundus, assembly GCF_022682495.2. Classification (NCBI taxonomy): domain Eukaryota; kingdom Metazoa; phylum Chordata; class Mammalia; order Chiroptera; family Phyllostomidae; genus Desmodus; species Desmodus rotundus. The sequence continues at coordinate 76,464,206 of NC_071393.1, forward strand.
CTGTGGCACATCAACAAAAAATATTTTTTGCCCATCTGACCAAAAAAATAGGAATAATTTTGACTTATTCACACCAGATGTCTGTTGTTGTGTTGGCTATTGTTATGTTTTTATTTGACAATCTGAGGGAAAAGAAGTCAGTGCCCCTAAGTGGTCAGGTATTGCATGTTTTAAACATTTTTGATGGCCCTGACTAGGGTAGCTCAGTTGGTTAGAGCATCATCCTTATATGTCAAGGATGCAGGTTGGATCCTCAGTCAGGGCACGTACAAAAATACAAGAATCAATCAATGAATGCCTGAATAAGTAAAACAACAAATTGATGTTTCTCTCTTTCTCTCCCACTCACTTTCTAAATGAATAAATAAAAATTCAAAAAAAATTCCTGTAGCACACCAGTTCAAAATCATCGCCTTAGGACAATTGCTGCATACCATTTTTTCTGTATATGTGTGTATGAGGAAACATTTCCAAATTGAATTAAAATATGTAAATTTAAAATTGGTTATGTATCAAATCTGCTCCAGGTTCACTAACAATTCTTTTTAAAAACAAACAAAAAACAACAAAACAAAAATAAACATGCTAAAGTCTAAAATTAATACATAAAATGAAAATTTTTAAAATAAATTTAACAGAATAAAATTTCTAGAATAAATAACTCATGCCCTGGCCAGGTGGCTCAGTTGGTTGCAGCTTCATCCTGTGCACCAAAAGGCTGCGGGTTCAATTCCTGGTCAGGGCACATACCTATGTTGCTGGATTGATCCCCAGTCAGGGTGTGTATGGGAGGCAACCAATCAATGTTTCTCTCTCACATTGATGTTTCTCTTATGTATATCTCTCTCCCTTCCTCTCTCTCTAAAAATAACATCAATAAAAAAAAATCCTCCAGTGAGGATTTTAAAAAAGAAAAAAAAAGCATTTATAAAATAAGTTAAGTCACGATTTAGTTGATGGGAGAGACTATGGAAAAGGTTTCTTTATTATGTACTAAGTCACTAAATATCACACATACAGGTATTTCTCATTCACCTGCACAAAACAGTCACTTCTTCAACAAATGTGTACTAAGTGCCTACGGTCTGTCCCTTGTTCTCCTTCTAATCGGTACTCTATTCTTGTTCTTAGGAGTTCAGACAAGAACTTCAGAACTTCTACATTGTATCCAAAGTACAAAAACAAAGTTCCTCTACTTTCAGAATAAGTATAACCATTAAGTACTTACTTAAATGTGGCCACTTTGTTTATGACATTCTCTAAGCCAGTTTCATTATTTTCCTGTTGAAACAATATTTTTGTCATTTTTACCTTCATATAATGACTTTTTCTTTCCTTACTATGAAATAAAATACATTTTCAATAACATTCCTGAAGTACTTTATACACAATAAATAAAAGATCAATTTCCAACATAAAATATTAGTTCAAGTCCTGGCTGGTGTGGGTCAGTGGAATGAGCCCTGGCCTGTGAAACAATGTGACGTCGGTTCAATTCCCAGTCAGGGCGCATGTCTAGGTTGTGAGCCAGGGGCCCAGGATGGGGCACGGGAGAGGCAACCAAACATTAATGTTTCTCTCCCTCTCTTTCTCCCTCCCTTCCCCTCTGTCTAAAAATAAATAAATAAAATCTTTAAAACAAATTAGTTCTAACCAAATCAGCTTTGTTTGGAGGGAACAATTTCTTAACAGAGGTAAGACCTATGTATAAACTGCTTAGGAATTTTGTCTAAGTCTGCTTTCAAATGCATGTATACACACAATCAATAGTTCAAAGATAAGAACTTATTTTTACATGGTATGTTCATAACCCAAACCATTTAAGAACATGCCCTTGATGTACTAATTCCTAAAATCATGGTAACAAAATAGGGTCTATAGCAAAACACTTATGTAGATGTCCAAATGTATTCTGTCTTCTGCAATTATATTATATATATTTTTCCTAATTGGCCTGAACATTTCTTTGAACAAGGATTTTTTAAACATTTTTACTATATTTTACTGATTATGCAATTAAAGTTGTCCCATTTTTTTCCTTCCCTTTATTCCCCTCTGTCCTGTACCCCCCTACCACCAGCATTTCCTACCTTAGTTCATGTCCATGGGTCTTACATATAAGTTCTTTGGCTTCCCCATTTCCTATACTATTCTTAACCTCCCCGTTTATTTTGTATCTACTATTTATGCTTCTTATTCCCTGTACCTTCCCTCCCCCATTCTCCCCTTTTCCCCGACCATTGTTAACCCTCCATGTGATCTCCATTTCTGTGATTCTGTTCCTGTTCTAGTAGTTTGCTTAGTTCTTGTTTTTGTTTTTTAGGTTCAGCTGTTGATAGTTGTGAGTTTGTTGTCATTTTACTGTTCATGGTTTTGATCTTCTTTTTCTTAGGTAAGTCCCTTTAACATTTCATATAATAAGAGCTTGGTGATGATGAACTCCTTTAACTTTACTTTATCTGGGAAGCACTTTATCTGCCCTTCCATTCTAAATGATAGCTTTGCTGCATAGCGTAATCTTGGATGTAGGTCCTTGCCTTTCATGACTTCAAATTCTTCTTTCCAGTCACTTCTTCACTATAAGATTTCTTTTGAGAAATCAGCTGACAGTCATGGGAACTCCTTTGTAGGTAACCGTCTCCTTTTCTCTGGATGCTTTTAAGATTCTCTCCTTGTTTTTAATCTTGAGTAATATAAGTACAATGTGCCTTGGTGTATGCTTCCTTGGGTCGAACTTCTTGGGGACTCTCTGAGCTTCCTAGACTTCCTGGAAGTCTATTTCCTTTTCCTAACTAGGGAAGTTCCCCTTCATTATTTTTTCAAATAAGTTTTCAATTTCTTACTCCTCCTCTACTCCTTCTGGCACCTTTATGACTCTGATGTTAGAACATTTAAAGATGTCCCGGAGGTTCCTAGGCCTCTCCTCGTTTTTTTTGAATTCTTATTTCTTCATTCTGTTCTGGTTGAATGCTTATTTCTTCCTTATGGTCCAAATCATTGATTTGAGTTCAAGTTTCCTTTCCTTCACTGTTGGTTTCTGGTATATTTGCTTTATTTCATTTTGCATAGCCTTCATTTCTTCCTCTATTTTGCAGCCATACTCAACCATTTCTGTGAGCACCCTGACTACCAGTGTTTTGAACTCTGAATGTAATAGGTTGGCTATTTGTTCCTTGCTTAGTTTTTTTCCTGGAGTTTGGATCTGTTCATTCATTTGGGCCATATGTCTTTGTTTTGGTGCACCTATTATGTTATAAGGGGCAGAGCCTTAGGTATTTGCCAGGGCGGGGCAAGCCACTTTATTGGGTTGTAGCGCTATTTGTGGGAGAGGGGTCCGAGAGGGAACAATGCTGCTTGCTCTGCTTTTATCCTACTTTCAGTCACTTCCTCCAAAACCCACAAGCAAATTGGGTCTTTCTGGTGCTGATTCTCAGGTGGTTGGGATTGTGTATGCTCTAGGACCCTGTGGGTCTCTCCAACAAACCCTCCTGCGAGGCTGGGAGTTTCTTCTGCCACCACAACCCCCGCAGATTTTTACAGCCAGAAGGTTTTAGGATTTCTTTTCCCATGCTGGAACTCTCAGTTACGTGGTCTGTCTCAATCCCCAGATGTTCCTCCTAGTTTATCCACATGCAAATGTGGGACTGCCAGCTGCCGCCTTGCTGCACATCCTCTCTGTCCCAGCTGCCCCTCTCCACCCTTCCTACCAGTCTAGATGAATGTTTCTTCTTTAATTCCTTGGTTGTCAGACTTCCATACAGTTCGATTTTGGGGCAGTTCTGGTTGTTTTTTGTTTTTACATTTGTTGTTGTCCTTATTTTGGTTGTGTGAGGAGGCAAAGTGTATCTACCTATGCCTCCATCTTGGCCAAAATGAACAAGGATTTATTTTTTTTATTGTTGTTCAAGTACGGTTTTCTGCCTTTTCCCTCCACCCCAGCCCAACCTCCCACCCCTCCCTACCTCCCTCCCGTTTCCACACCCCCATTATTGTCTATGTATCCTTCATAATTGTTCCTGCAAACCCTTCACCCTTTTCACCTTAAATTCTCTCCCCTCTGCCCTCTGTTCACTATTGGCCTGCTCTCAAGTTCAGTGTCTTTGGTTATATTTTGCTTGTTTGTTTTGTTGATTAGGTTCCTGTTAAAGGTGAGATCATATGGTATTTCTCTTTCACCACCTGGCTTGTTTCACTTAGCATAATGCTTTCCAGTTCCGTCCATGCTGTCGCAAAAGGTAGGAGCTCCTTCTTTCTTTCTGCTGCATAGAATTCCATTGTGTAAATGTGCCAGTTTTTTGATCCATTCATTTGCTGATGGGCACCTAGGTAGCTTCCAGCACTTGGCTATTGTAAATTGTGCTGCTATGAACATTGGAGTGCATAGGTTCTTTTGGATTGGTGTTTCAGGGTTCTTAGGGTATAATCCTAGCAGTGGAATTGCCAGGTCAAAAGGCAGATCCATTTTTAGTTTTCTGAGGAAATTCCATACTGTTTTCCATAGTGGTTGTACCAGTCTGCAATCCCACCAACAGTGCACTAAGGTTCCCTTTTCTCCACAACCTCTCCAACAATTGAACAAGGAATTTTTAATGAAGTAATTAAAAATCATGATAAGGACCTAGTCAAGACTAATCTAAGATTATAGACTCCTACAGTCTTTCAAAAATTAAGAAAGACTCCTTAGCCCTGGCTGGGTGGCACTGTCCTATATATCAAAATGTTGCAGGTTCAATCCCTGATTGAGTTGCAACAGATAGATGTTTCTCTCTCACATTGATGTTTCTGTCTCTCTCCCTCCATCCCACTTTCCCCCTCTTCTTCTCTCTCTAAAATCAATAAGCCTATCCTGGAGTGAGGATTAAAAAAAAAAAAAAGATTCCTTTAAAAATAAATACTTGGGCCCCGGCTGGTGTGGCTTAGTGGATTGAGTCCCAACCTGCAAACCAACCTGCCTGGTTCAATTCCCAGGCAGGGCACATGCCTGGGTTGTGGGCCAGGTCCCCAGTAGGGGGCATGCAAGAGGTAACCACACACTGATGTTTCTCTCCCTCTCTTTCTTCCTCCTTTCCCCTCTTTCTAAAAATAAATAAATAAAATCTTTAAAAAAAAATACACACACACACACACACACACACTTGGGGTAAGCAGTGAAAGGTTAGGTATACCTTAAAGCTTTTTTATTTCTTTAAAACGTATTGCATGTATATTAATAGTAGTATGTGAAATTACACAGTTATATATTTTAAAATTTTAAATATTCACTTATCTTAATATATATTCGAAAAAAATCAAGAACATCAAGCCTACTATTTCACTGCTATTACTGCTTAGAAGGATGCTAAGGAAAATGCAAGTAATGTATTTTGCCCTGTATAATGTGCACTTTTTTGCTCAAATTTTTGAGGGAAAAATAAGGATGCGTGTTATACATTGGAAGTACTACTTCCGTATCTATATAAATGTTTTTAATTCTTTTATTTATGCCTATGAGCTAAAAGTGTAACTCTAGAAAGCAGTAACAATATACATATGCAAAATAGTACCTTGGAATATGATAATCAGTTTTGTTTTGTAAATATGAATAAATAAATAAATTGAATTTAAAAATTAAGACTAAAGATTTTTTTTCTGAAAGTCTGCGCCAAAAACAGTGGGTGTGCATAACACATGGGAGCACATTATACATGGCAAAATACAGTTAAATTGATTTTAAAATTCATAATTATAAAATTGGTGAATGGATATGCAATAATTATACAAGTGATATGCCAAATGGTTACAGTTTAAGAATTAGTTAACAATGAAACTAGAACTAGACTTATCAGGGTGATCACTTTGTAAGGTATATAAATGTCTAATCACTATGTTGTACACGTAAAACTAATATAATATTGTATGTCACCAGTAATTGAAAAATAAATTAATTTTTTTAAATGAGGCTGGAAAAAGATACATGACCAATAGTCCAAGCTTATCTCTATTCTACTTCTCTGGATAGCCCTGATAGTACAGACAAGTTTAATTTTCTTTTAAGAATCATTGTTCTAATTCATAATTAAATCTCAAGGGAAAAAATATGAGATTCATAACCTTTACAACTATTATTTAAATACCAGTATATACAGAAAACATAAATATCACCCATGGCAGCCATGAAAATGTACCCTGCAGATCTCCAATTAGAGGAAATAAGTGATACCACTACAGGCCCACTCTGGGAGACATGGGAAGGCATCTAAAGAGAGCTTCCCAAAGGAGAAAAAAACTAACAGAGTTCATCATCACCAAACCGTTATTATATGACTTATTTAAGAACAAGAAGATGATCAAAAAATGAGAGTGGAGTATGGGGGAATAGGTGAAGAGGTGAGGGGATTAAGAAGTACAAATAGGTAGTTACAGAATAGCCATGGGGATGTAAAGTACAGTATAGGAAATGGAGTAGCCAAAGAACTTATATGCATGACCTATGGACATGGACAAAGGTGTGGGGATTGCCTAAGGGAGTTGGGGGTGCTGGGTGGAGGGGGGCAGAGGGGGAAAAATTGGGACAACCACAATAGCATAATCAATAAAATATAATTAAAAACAAAAACAAAAGACCCTTCTTTAGGCTCTCCAGCAGTCTAGGACACATCTACCTACATTCCTTACCTCTTTACTTCACCTGGAGTCAGACTCAAATCACACACAGTATGATGGTCTGCATACCCTGGCCTTTGGAAGCTTCCTCACCCCTTCCTCTCCTAAGCACTGTTCCTAATAAAATCTTCAATGTTTTGTCTTGACATCTGCTTCTCAGAAGATCCAAATAATCTCAGTATTTCAGATAGCCCCCACTATCTGAAATTTATTATAGTTTTTTTGCTTTAATATGTCTCCTAAATAGCCAGAATATCTCTAATATGTTTCCTAATGCCCAAAAGTCCAAAGTTAAGTTTATACCACTATAGAATGAATGGTGATAGTTTCACTGCATAATTTGCTAAACAACTTTTCCTAAAACTTCAAAGTAGCTTCCAATTAAAAAAAAGAAAAAAAACTATACCATTTTGAGGTGAATGAAGTAAAAAAGAAAATTGGTCTTACATTCTCGGGTAAATTTTTGGCAATGGCACTGTGTGGCATGGGTTCAATACAAAGCAAGTGAATAATTTCTCTCATTGTGACCTCTTCTTTGGTCACATTTCCCACTCCAGGTACGTAACGCTCTCCTAATACAAACAATGAAAAAAAAGTAAAACAATTCATTGCTTTCTATTTAAATCTCCTCCCACCTCTTGGTGGGAGCACTTATGCACAGAACACTGCATTAAACTAAGCCTATGAGAGAGGGACTATAAATTATTGGACATATTCCTAAAACTGAACAACAAATGTCTACTTGCAGAAAGGAGGAAGAAAAATGAAGAGATCTAAAAGACCCAGGCCTTCTCTTTCTTTTATACAAACACACATGTACACATACACATACTCACACATTATAAACAAGGCCCCTCAATTAAATTACTATGTGTTTCAAATCCAGAAAACAAGGCAGATGGCATTGAATGAGCAGTGGCCATCATTGAATAATAGCATTTCTTTCAAGATCTTCCTCAATTTTGTCTTAACTTGTTATTTAAGAAAGAACAAAGTGAAAACTAAAAAACAAAGTACTTAAAAATGTCTTTATGTATCAGGAATGACTGATGTTGCTAAAATGCTCACATGATCAGATTTCCATTTTCCGTCTCAATAAACTACCAAATGGACAGAGAAAATAGATAAATTAAAGAGAACTTCACTGATGTAATAATAGCATCTAACTCCCACTGCCTCAAGGCATAGAATACCTGGCCTTATAACACTACTATACTTTTCAATACTATAATATCATGTGTACAGAGTCCTATGGTATATACAAAGGTTTATTATGGTTTATTATGTAATATGGTTTATTACAAAGACAATAATCCTTTGCCTAACAGACTTGATTAATTCTACATATTAGCCAGGGAATGACTTTCTGTTAAATTTATTTCCAACAGATTCATTTCTCTTTATATTTGCAAAGCACTTTGTAATTTTCTTTCTTTTCTTTTCTTTCTTTCTTTTTTTTTTTTTTTAACAAAACAGTATCCCTTAGAACTATGGCATTAGAAGGAACCATAGATATCACAAAGATTACCTTCACATTTTAAAAATCAGGAATTTGAGACCTGAAGAATGTAAATGGCATGCTCTTGATAGTTGATAATAAGGCCAAGACTAGATCATCTGACTCCTAATCTGAACGTTTTTCTACTTTTTAATGTTTTCCCCATTACAAAATCAGAGATTATATACATACTTATTTTTTTAAGTTTTTAAAAATGTTGACTCCTGAAATTAATGAATTTAGGCATATAGCAAGTATTAACTAAAACTCAAATCACATAGGAGAAAAAATTCCAATAAAATATGAGTAAACACAATAAAAGTAAAATAATAGAATAAAGTAATAAAAATATAGAACAGAAAAATTACAGTATATTAGAAATTTTTTTATCAAACATTCCAAGAATAGAAAAAAATCCCCTCAAGCTTTTATAACTTCATAAAGTATATCACCAACTTTTAAAAATCTTTTACACATTTTAATTTGTCCATTTTTGTCATCAGTTGCTTATGGAATACTCTGGACTGGAACAGTTAGGGCCTGGAAGATGTGTATCTCACTTAGCAATGAGGCTTTCTACACTTCCAGCTGAGATGAGGAGCTAGTCCAGCACCTAACTCTGACAAACACGTAAAATGAGCCCATGTTTTTACATTTAGCGAATGGCTAGAATCCTCATTAGGAACTATTAATACAAAGCAGAGTCTGCTGCAGTAAAATAAGAAATGAGAATCATAATGAGTAGTCAAGGACTTTTACTTAGCTGGTAAAATCAATAGAGACCATAACATGGGACATACAGAAGTAAAAGTAGCCAATATTTTCACAAAGTAATTTAATACAGTGACACAATAAAATATATTTTACTTAGACCTATGTTACATTGAAATTTCATATATATAAAAAATGTTTAGCACTCAATGTATAGGTATTTTTCATCTACATTTCTATGATAATTATATCCCAGACCTCTATAAACAAGTCCAAACAATTACAAGTCAGATTTTGATAAGTAATAATGTAATAGTTGTGCTTTTTTTAAAAGATGGGTTTCTAAACATATTTATCACATCAGTCACATAAAAATTCTATGCTATATTGAGAGAAGAGTGAAATGATAAATCACAGCTCTTATCAATGTTCTCTCTAAATTAAAGTAACCCATGTCCTATTTCAAAACATGTTTTAATCTTACCCACAATATAGATGAGGACTTGAAGCATTTCTTCTATTAAAGTATTATATTGTTTAATCAAATCCTATAGAATCAATAAACAATAAATTAGTTGTATAAGAACCGAAAACTTTCATACAACATACATTTCTGGATCAGACTCATGGTCCCTCCAGTCCAGTACTTTCTTTCAGATCACAGCAACAGAAAATTATGAAATGAGTAATTCCCTTCGGACATCAAAATTAAAACAAGGCTTGTATGCCTGGCATGTAAAAGAACTTAATGACAACTGTTAAGTACTATTATTGTGTTAATTATTCCCCACAGAGCTTTAATTTAACTCAACAAACTACTTCTAATCTTTAACTTTTCCTCTACTACTGGCTTCCTTCTTACCTGGGTCGGTGAGGCAGAGACTTCAAATAGATACCAAACATATATGGTGAGAAAACCCTTCCCTAACATACCTCTCATTAAGCACTACTGTACATTAGATATTATTTTCACTAACTATAAAACATTAATAAAAAATTAACTTTGTATTTTATATCATACTCTTTAGCCCTTTACAAGTGACTTCTTATTTAAAAGAATTAATGTGATTCATAAATTCAAAGTAGTCAAGAGCTACTTTATAAGCTGGTATCAAATATTAAAACAATGAAGATGTGACAAAACTCCATGAGACAAATTATAAACTGTGAAAAGTGTAACAAATACAATAAATGAAGAATTTCCTTACTGAATAAGAAACATTTAGAAAAACAGAAAAAGGGCAAAGGACAGGATTGGATAATTCACTACCAGAAAGGGGAGAAGAAAGGCCAATAATCATGACAACATGGTCAACCTCACAGATAACTGCAATTTATAGTCAATGGGCAAAATCCAGCCAAAAGCCTGTTTGGTATGGCCCCAGTAGCTAGGAATGGTTTTACAGAAAAACATATGCCATCAATTGGGAACACCAATTCAGGGAATTGAACAATTCAGGTTCAATACAGGGAACACCAGTGTTGAGCCTCAATGAAGTAATATGTTTACAACAACAACAAAAATTTATTATTTTCATTAGTGGACTTGTATTACAAACTCTTAAACTCAATAATTATTATATTTTTAATTTCATTAATAAAAATTGTAGAAATTTATTTACTATTTGTTATACAAGTACCTACTACTTATACTCAATTTAGCTGCTTGAAGGTCAATTGGTATTATTGCTAAAAAGGAGAGATCAATTACTGCTTCACTAATTCTACCTTTATATGTAATTTAAGCATACTTTTTTGTGGTATAATTTTTGAAATTCATATTTATTCACTACATACATACATGTTTTCTCTTTTTTTGATTGTTGTTACTTTTCAAAGGAAAACTTTTTTGATTGTTTTTCAAGCCCAAATTTTTAGGCTGTTAGGCAGCTTGTTTTTGGTGGGTGCCAAATTACATGCAGCGTGGTGTTAAAAGGTAATTCATATCATCTAAATATATGCTTCACACCCAACACAGCAGCACCTTAATATGTAAAGCAAATCTTGATGGACATAAAGGGAGAACTTGACAAGAATACAGTCATAAATAGAAGATTTTAACACCCCATGGACATGAATGGATAGATCTTCCGGGCAGAAAATCAGTAAGAAAACAATGGCCTTAAATGATACACTAGATTAGATAGGTTTAATTGATATCTTCAAAGCATTTCACTCCAAGCAGCAGAATATCCATTATGTGCAAGTGCCCACGAAACATTTTCTAGAATAGACCACAAGTTAGAATGTAAAATAAGTCTCAATAAATTTAAGAAGACTGAAATCATATCAAGCATCTCCAACCACAATGGCATGAAACTAGTAATCAATCCCAAGGAAAAAAGTGAAAAACACACTAAGACATGGAGGCTAAATACCACGTTACTAAACAATGAATGGGTTAACAATTGGATCAAGAAAGAAATCAAAAGATACTTTGAAACAAATGAAAATGATAACATAACAACTCAAAATCTATGGGACACAGAGAAAGCAGTCTGAAGGGGAAATTCATAACATTACAGGCCAACCTCAAAAGACAAAAAAAAAATCTACCTTGACACTTAAAAGAAATAGAAAAGGTACAAAAAGCAAAGTCCAAAGTGAGTAAAAGATAAGAAATTATAAAGATCAGAGCAGAAATAAATGAAATAGAGTCTAAAAAAATATGAAAGATCAATGAAACCAAAAGCTGTTTCTTTTAAAAGATAAACAAAATTGACAAACCATTATTTTTTTATTTTATTTTTCACAGAGAGACAAGGGAAGGAGAAAGAGAGGGAAAGAAGTATTGATGTGAGATAGAAATGTTGATCAGTTGCCTTCCACATGCATCCTAAAACTTGGGACCAAACCAGCAACCCAGGCATGTGAATGGGAATTGAACCAGCAACCTTTCAGTTTGCAGGACAACCCCCAACAAACTAAGTCACACTAGACAGGGAAGTTTGACAAACCTTTAACCGGACTCATAAAGAAAAAAAGAGAGAGGACCCAAATAAATAAAATTAGAAATGAAAAAGGAGAAGTAACAATGCTAAGAAAATATTATGAACAACTAATGCTAATAAATTGGACAATCTGGGCAAAATGGATAAATTCCTACAAACATACAATTTTCCAAAACTGAATCAGGATGATTCAGAGAATCGGGACAAACAGATTACAACTGGTAAAATTGAAGCAGTAATAAAAAAAAGTTCCAACAAGCAAAAGCCCTGGAATGGATGGTTTCACAGGTTAATTTTACCAAACATTCAAAGAAGAACAACCATTTATCCTTCTCAAACTATTAGAAAAAATTCAAGAGGAGGGAAGACTCCCAAGCTCATTTTACGAGGCCAGCATTATCCTAATTTCAAAACCAGATGAAGACACTACAGAGCACTTGATAAAATCCAGCACCCACTTATGGTAAAAACTCTTAGCAAAGTGGGAAAAGCAGGAACATACCTCAATGTAATAATAAAGGCCATAATAAATATGGGAATATACCTCAATGTGATAAAGGAATATACCTCAACACAATAAAGGCCATATATGATAAACCTACTGGCAACATAATACTCAGTGGGCAGAAACTACAAGTGTTCCCCTTAAGATCGGGAACAAGACAGATGTCCACTTTTACCTCTCTTACCCAACATAGTACTGGAAGTCCTAGCCACATCAGTCAGACAAGAAGAAATAAAAGGCATCCAACTGGAAAGGAAGAAGTAAAACTGTCATTATTTGCATATGATATGATACTATATAAAGAGAACCCTAACGACTCCATCAAAAAACTACTAAAACTCATAAATGAATTCAGTAAAGTAGTAAAATACAAAATCCTGAAATCAGTTGCATTTTTTAACACCAATGAAGAACTATCAGAAAGGGAAATTAAGAAAACAATCCCATTCACAATTGCTTAAAATAAATTTAATAAAGGATGTAAAAGACCTATACTCCGAAAATTATAGGACACTAAAGAAAGAAATTGAAGAAGATACAAATATGTGAAAGCATATACTGTGCTCATGAATAGAAATAACTAGCATCATGAAAACATCCCTACTACCCAAAGCAACCTATAGATTCAGTGCAATTCCTATCAAGATACCAATGAAGTAGTTCATAGAACTACAACAAATATTCCAAAAATTTATATGAAACCACAAAACACCCTGAATAGCCACAACAATCTTGAGAAAAAAAGTCAAAGTTGGAGGAATCACACTACATGATATCAAACTATACTAAAAGACCATGGTAATCAAAACAGCATAGTATTGGCATAAAAACAGACATACAGATCAATGAAAAAGACTAGAAAGTCCATGAATAAACTCATGCCTTAATGGTCAATTAATATTTGACAAAGGAGGTAAAAACATACAATGTAGTAAAGATGGTCTATTCAATAAATAGTGTTGGGAAAACTGGACAGATATGTGCAAAAATAAATAAATAAATAAAACCAGACTACTTTCTTATGCCATACAAAAGAATAAACTCAAATGGATAAAAAACTTAAATGTTAGACTTGAAACCATAAAAATCCTAGAAAAAAACATAGGAAGTAAACTCTTGGACATGGCAATGTATTTTTTCCTGATACATCACCTTGGGCAAAGGAAAACAAAAGAAAAAGTAAACAAAAAGTAAACAAATGGGACTACATCAAACTAAAAAGTTTTTGCACAGCAAAGGAAACTATCAACAAAATAAAAAGACACCCACTGAATGGAAAAACATATTCACCAATGATACATCTGATAAGGGATTAATATTCAAAATTTATAAGGAATTTGTTAAACAACACCAAAAACAAAACAAAACAGAACAGTACAATTAAAAAATGGGCAAAAAACCTGAAGAGACACTTCTCCAAAGAGGCCAACAGACATATGTAAAGATGCTCAATGTCACTAATCATCAAAAAAAATGCAAATTAAAACCACGATGAGATATCACCTCACACCTGTCATTATGGCTATCATCAATAAATCAACAAACAAGTATTGGTGAGGACGTGTAGAAAGGGGAACCCTTTTGTACTGTTCGTGGAAATGCAGACTTAGTGCAGCCATGTGGAAAGCAGTATGGAGTTACCTCAAAAAATTATAAATGGAACTGCCTGATGACCCAGCAATTCCACTTATGGAATATATGCAAAGAAACCCTAAATGCTAATTCATATAAAACATATGCACCATTGTGTTTATTGCAGCATTATTTATAATAGCCAAGATATGGAAGCAGCCCAAGTGTCACCAGTAGATGAGTGGATAAAAATGCTGTGGTAAAGCCCTGGCCAGGTTGCTCAGTTGGTTAGAGTGTAATCCCAATACGCCAAGGTTGTGGGTTCAATCCCTGGTCAGAGCACATATGAGAAGCAACCAATGAATGTATAAATAAGTAAGACAACAGCTCTCTCTCTCTCTCTCTCTCTGTGGTACATTTACACAGAGGAATACTACTCAGCCATAAAAAAAAAAAAAGTGGGAGGGAATCTTATCTGGAGAATATTATGTTAAGTGAAATAAGCCAGTCAGAGAAAGACACGACCATATGATTTCACTCATATATGGAATCTAATAAACAAAATAATCTAAAAAACAAAATAGTAACAGACACCCAGATAGAGAACAGATTGACAGCTGTCAGAATGGAGGGGTGTTGCAAGACTGAGTAAAAATGGTGAAGGGATTAAAGGGAAAAAAAAAGAAAATTCACAGACAAGAGACAACATTATGGTGATTACCAGATGGAAAAGGGGTTGGGGGGTTGTAGAAGAAGGTTAGGGGGATAAATAATGATGGAAACAGACTTGTCTTAGAGTGGTAAACACACAGTATGATATACAGATGATGTATTCACCTGAAACCTATATTTTTATTAACCAATGTTACCCCAATAAATTGAATTTAAAAAGTGAATAAATGCTTCAATAAACACAATCTAGAAGAAAAAAAAAACAACCAGTGCCATTACAGATGTATATACTGCTAGAGAAAACTTACAATGGAGTAACTTTTCTGAGAGCAATCTGACAACATGTACAGGGTCTAGCAGAAGGCAGGCCTGTTTGAGTGTGGTTGGGAGGGTACGTGAATGTCTTGCACGAGATGGACAGCAATTTGAACGTTTGACCTAAAATGTTATATGGTGTGCTTGAGTGTGATATTGTTATGTTACAGAATTACATGCTTATGATGTCATAATAAAAAAGAGGTGTTATTTGTGCCGAACCCTATACTAAAGAGTCTTAAGAGTCTTAAAAAAAAGCACACTGTTTCCTCCAGCAAATCCAGTTCAAAGAATTTATCTTAACAAAATAATTAGGCAAGTGTTTAAACCTTCAGGTACAGAGATGTTTATAAGACCAAAAATTCAAAAAAAAACCTTTTCAGCAATAAGAAACTAAAGTATAATACATTCATTAAGTGCAATGGTATACAGCCATTAAAAACGATGATTAAAAAATGATGCATTTGTATATCTATTTAGTGACAAAAAAATCTATCACAATATTTTACTAAGCACATGAAGTAGATTACAAAATAGCACATAAAAAAGATCCAATTTTTGCCTTAAAAGCAAACATGAAATCAAAAATTTAAAAGTGATAATTTCTAGGAGGCAGTGTTTCATGTGATTTTTCTCCCTTTATATATTCTAATGTTTATAGAGTAAAAAGAATATATGTATGTATGTGTAAAAGTATATGTATGTATATACAGATATATATGCATGTTAAATATGTGTGATTTTTGTTCATATAAAGAATAAAAACCTTAAATATGATTAAAATTGTTAACAATAAACTTTATTTGGAATTAAATCACTTCTCAGTTTCTGTTGCTTACCTGGTCTTTTGTGGATATGGTCTTGTTAAAAGCATCAGCAAGTTCATACCTCTGAAGTACCAGTAATAAGAACTTGTTGGGATCCATTAAAGATGCACCAATCTGTGAAAGGTACACAGCATCACAGTTCTTACGTATTAAATGGGAAACATTTTTGTCTCTAGTAGTACTATCAGAAAAATTATAAAGTAAGCCTGCAGAATACAATGTAGTAGATCCTTACATTTTTATGATAACCATATTTTACCAGTGAGAAAAACTTAAGTAAATAAATTAAAAATAATTATTACAAGGAATCTAAGAAGAAATTTTAAGACATAAATATCAGAAGTAATTTAAATAGGTACCTGAAGCATGATTATATCTTTATCATACATTTCTTCTCTGCATTTAACATCCTGGTAATAAAATACCTATAAAATAATAGATAAGAATAGAAGCTACAGTAATGATTTTATTTCAAACAGAAGTCTCAACAGAAACTATTCTTAAAACTCCCTCTATACTAGAAATTCTAAGAAGTCCTTAATGGCAAAAAAAAAAAAAAAGTAAGCTATAAATCTACAAATCCTTTTAAGGGATTTGTGAGGATAAAGTAAGAAAACGAGGCATGAAAATATTTCACAGTCAAAAATGCTCTATATTAAGTTATTACTCTCAACATGAATAGTAAAAATATTTATTCCCCTAAGGTTTTTTTAAAGATTTTACTTATTTATTTTTAGACAGAGGGGAAAGAGGAGAGAAAGAGAGGAAGAGAAACATCAATGTGTGGTTACACTTGTGTGCCCCCAACTGGGGGCCTAGCCCACAACCCAAGGCATGTGCTCTGACTGGGAATCAAACTGGCAACCCATTGGTTTGTAGGCTGGCACTCGATCCACTGAGCCACACCAGCCAGGGCTCCCTTAAGTTTAAAATACCCACTTAAATAAAAGTAAACCAATTTCTACAATCAATCAGAACCTGTTTTCTCCCAAGTGGTATATTTATAATTTCTACTTTCCCACCTTTTAGGAAATGCACTTCTCATTATTTGCTCTAAAACAGAGGGAAAAATTATAAGGTAGCCCTCCATTAAGACAGGAGGTGGTAAGACTACAGGTCCCCAAGTAAGGTAATCTTCAGAAAAGACCTGTGTTAATGGGAAGGTTTCTGATGGTACTACTGGCTTTCACCTAATCTATTTACTCAATAGGAAAAAAGGAGAAATGTTTACATGGTCACTATAACTTTCACTTCTGAGTTTATACGAGAAAAAAGAAAGCAAATACTCAGCAAAATCCAGGGACACACGGTAAAATTATGTATTTTTTAAAAATTAGAAAATGAACACGTTCATAAATGTGAATAATTGGCCTTGCCATACCTGGCTAATGAGAGAGAGTCCATTTCTTCGCCACATCTCAGCAACAACCTGGGCAACCAATACCAGACAACGCAAAGGATATTCCACTAGAACTTCTACTTGAAAGTCCTCCTAAAACAGAATGAGGTCAAGTTCATTATTTCTCAGAAGGCTTGGATGTGTCTCAAAGTTATGGCAGTATATACCCCTTAGTGTTTTCATCCGTAAAAAGGAAGGCCTTGAACTAGATGACTCTAAATCCCCATAATTCAGATTTCAATGTACTATATATAGATGTAAAATTATTAAGTGGGAATTATCCAGGTGGGTTTCAAAATATTTCCTTCCCACTCATTAACCAAGAGATGTTTAGAACAGGATATAAACAAATCAGCACATAATATAGTCACTTACAAAAGGCACAAATTCATGCAGTCTTGCAACAGCACCCAGCCTGCTCAAACGCACGTGAAGACCTAAAGGTTAAAAAAAGGAGGAAGATGAGAAAGCAGTAAATCCAATTAAAATTGTTTCTTAGTTAACTCATCAAGTTTAGAAATTTGTGAGATTTAAATATACATTTCAATTAGAAATGACACCTCAGAATGTCAATTTTTGATTTCTAATTTTGAAACAGTGTTATTGATACATTTAAGTCCTTACACTGTGCAAGGTATGCTTACATATTATATAAAAATAACAAGCTGCCTCTCAAAACATACTTATTTTGCTCTTAATGAAGCATCAAAAGAACTGAAAACTTATATATTTCTTTTTATAAAAATAGTAGTGACATAAAATAACATTTCAATTATACATATACAAAAATCAACTGAAATCGAATCAAAGACCTTAAACTTAGAAGCTAAAATTATAAAACTCTTAGAAGAAAACATAGGGAAAGTCTTCATGACATTGGATTCAGCAATAATTTCTTGGATATGACACCAAAAGCACAGGTAACCAAGGAAAAATAAATTAAGACTATCAAAACTGAAACCTTTTGTGCATCAAAGGACACTAACAACAGAGTGAAAAAGCAACCCACAGAATGGGAGGAAATATTTGCAAATCATGTATCCAATAAGCAGTTAACATCCAGAATATATAAAGAATTCCAACAACCCAATGAACAACATAAAAATCTGACTAAAAAACAGACCAAGAACTTGAATAGACATTTCTACAAAGAAGATACACGCATGGCCAACAAGCACAGGAACAGATGCTCAATATCATAAATCACTAGAGAAATGGAAATCACAACCACAATGAGACACCATTTCATACACATTATGATGGCTATTTAAAAAAAGCAACAGAAAATAAGTGTTGATGATGATGTGGAGAAACTGGAATCCTTGTGCACTGCTGACAAGAATGTAAAATGGTGCACCTGCTGTGAAAAACAGTATGGCAGTTCCTCAAAAAATTAAAAAGGAGAATAACCTTACAATTCAGCACTTACAGGTACAGGGTCTGGTGCAAATAACGCCCCCTTTTTTAATTACAAAATCATAAGCATGTAATTCTGTAACATAACAATATCACACTCCAGCACACCATATGACATTTTAGGTGAAATGTTCAAATTGCTGTCCATCTCATGGGAGACATTCGTGTACCCTACCAACCACACTCAAGCAAGCCTTACTTCTGCTGGACCCTGTATATACCCCGAAGAATTGAAAACAAGACTCAGATATTTTTACATTACATTCACACCAACATTATTCACAAAGCCAAAAAGGTAGAAAACAACAGGAGCACCTATTGATGGATAAATGGATAAACAAAATGTGATATATATGTATTACAGAACATTACTCAGCTTTAGAAAGGAAGAAAATTCTAATACATGCTATCACATAGATAAACTTTGAGAACATTATGCTAAGTGAAATAAGCCAGTTATAAAAAGGTATTTGTATGATTTCACTCATATGAGGTACCTAGAGTAATCACGTCATAGAGAGAAAGTTAAGTGGCAGCTGCCAGGGACTGCAGAAAGTGGGAATGAGGAGTTGTGCTGAAAGGATTCAGAATTTGAGTTTGGGGAGATAAAAAATTCTGGAGATGGATGCTGGTGATGCTACAAGAAAACAGTGCACTTAATGCCACAGAACTGAACACTTAAAATGGTTAAAAAGGTAAATTTTATGTTATGTATATTTTATCACAATTAAAATATAAACACTTCTATAAAAGTTGTTTAAAAAAAAACTGACAGAGCCAGTTTACATGTAAATGCAAATCAAAGAAGGAATGAAGAAAATCTATGACCTATTTCTTTTAGTGGTGAAAGAAACAGTGACACCAACAATACACTTGTGCAATTAGGCAGAAAAAAGGTTAAAAACCCGCAACAAGATTTTCCTACATTGAAATCTGGGTGAGAGGTGAGTTACCAAGTTAGTCCTTAACTATACAATATAGGGCCAAGATCGCAAAAGGCCTACGAAGACAAGTATCCTTAGATGTTGGCTGACAGCTCTTTAAAAGACAGTAACAGTGACAGATACTAACTGCAGTATCTGATCTGAGTATGTCTATATATACTGAGCACAAAACAAAAATAGAAATGATTCTACTACTCTGAATATCTAGGAAATAAAGCTAATAGAAACATGCAAAAATCAAATAAACAAACAAAAAAACCCAATCACTCACCAGCAAGAGTCCTAGAGAGTGGAAGATGTATGCTGATAAGATCTTCAGATACTCTGTAGGACTTAGTTTCCAAAGTATGACCAGACAATTGTACTACTGTCTTGCTGCTAGACATAAAACTTGTACTACACCTCATCACAGCTTTGTGACATTCTTTATAAGCCACTAGTAAGAGTTCTTCCTAAAAGAAAAATGCAAATAAATTGACAAATTATCTACTTCACCACATTATCGATAAACATTTACTACATACAAGCACAAAATTGTTCTACGTATTACTAGAGCTACCTCCACAAACTGGGATCAGCAGACCAGGAAGAAATATAAGAAAGAAACAGACACACACGCACATGTACACACTTATAGTCAAAGTAAAAAATTGTAAGCATCACGTAAATGATAAAAACTAACTATAGTAAGGAGGGCTAAAAAACAAAGAATCGAAAACAACTGTGAAGACATATTGTGAAAGCAGCTTTTGAGTGGGGTCTAAAGAATATGTAGAATTAAATATAGGGAAAAGATGAGAAAACAGTGGCATTGTAAGCAGAGATACAGAATAAACAAGGAGAAATAAGGGGAAGTACACTTCCTGTTCAGGCAGTAAAGAGAAATAAAAACTAGATAAATCAAAGGATTTATGGATGAAATTAATGAGCAATTAAACTGAAAATATGCCTTGACCTCGGCATGTAAATACATTGATGGTGTCTGAAGTATAATAATATAGTCAACTGGTTGCTTCAAGAAGAATTAATGTGTGTCAACAGAATAGAGAAAGTAATGTTAGGAACCAAGGAAACCAACAGGAAGATTACTACAGAGTGTAAGTGTAAGGTGATAAGGGTCTCAACTACAGTGGGAGAAGTCAGGGCAAAAAAATGAACCCATAAGAAGTAAGTTAGGATTATAAAATAAATTAAGGATAAGGAAGATTCAAATTTGGGTGAGTATGGCAAGGAGAGACAAGTCAAAGGTCACTTTTTAAACACAGTGTTTCTCATACTGATTCTATCTTGAAAAACAAATACTATAATCAAATAAATTTTGGGACTATCCCTCTTAGAAATTAGCACATTGCCCTGGCCAGCATGGCTCAGTTGGTTGGGCAAAGCAAAAGGTGGCTGGTTTGATTCCTGGTGCAGGCACATATAAGAATCAACCAATAAATGCATAAGTAAGTAGAACAACAAATTAATGTTTCTCTCTCTAATCTCACTTAAAAAAATTAAAAATTACTTTTAAAATCTTTTAAAAAGTCTATGTTATATGGTTCCAATTTCTATATTATTTATATTCATGTCCAAGGAAATAAATAAATACATAAATAAGTGTGTATTGTTGTATTTTTTAAACCCCACTATTCCTAAGGAAAATGAAACTATCATGGAGAACATTTTCTAATTAAGTGTGAAGAACTGAATTTTCCTCCTGAATGTAAAAAGACAAATTCAAATATATAAAAAACTACTTAAATAAGAAAACTTTACATCAAGGAACTTGCAACATTAAACCATACTATTAATAGCCACTAGAGCACTTAAAAAGGCACTGCTCCTACTAACAATTTCACTTACATCACAAGCACACCACTCTTGGAACATGAGTAAAATATTCTTCAACTGCATCTGTATAGCGATGGCAGCCTCCCAGTCAGGATCCACTTCTATGTGTTGTCCAACCTGTCTTCTGATTTCTTCCATTCCCTGAAAGAAAAGAGTGGTTAACATATACATATGGGCCCTCTTTTTTGCTCCTCTACTAGCAAATATAAAATTGTCAGGATTCATATTCATACATGCATAGCTTTTTAATGAGGCTGTTATACTAGGTCAGAATGCATGGGTTCAAATCCCAGCTCTATCACTTTCTAGATGTGTGACCCTTATCAAATTATTTCTAAGCTTCGATTCTCTTATATATAAATAAGGGGATAACTACCTTATGAAATTGCTATGAGCCTCAAAAGAGATAATGCATGTAAAGTAACTTTACTGTATAACATGGTAGGCATTCAATAGCATTAACAGCAACATCAGTAGTTAACTAAGGTATATGGAAAGATCTATTAAAGCAAGATCATTAAGGTAGTGTTTATGTTTTATTTCTACTTTGCTAGATATATTCTTCCTCAAATAAACCCCAAAATTTGCTAAAAAAATTTTGAAGACTGGGATTAAACTTTTTTTTAAATAAATTTATCTTACTGATGTATAGAATTATACCATACCTGCATACAGGTAAGAATCTTCAAAAAAGATCGAAAACCTTTAAGGAACTGCATTCTTAATCTTTCGGTCCACATTGTGGGCTTGCTGATTAGGATATACCTATAATTTTAAGAGACAAAGAAATATTTGACTTCCCTATTTTGAGATAGTTAAGGTACTAAGGGGTATAAACAATCCTGATGCATCCAAATTATGTATTCCAATTTCTTATAATTAGCTCTGGACAGAGCTAGAATTATACCAGCAAAACATGAATATTCCACAAGAGGCAGATATCAAAGCTGAGCCTGACTTCTCCACTCAGAAATTAGTTCTGCCCTGGCTGGTATGGCCTAATGGATTGGGTGCCAGCCTGCGAACATAAAAGCTGCTAGTTTGGTTCCAAGTCAGGGCACATGCCTGGGTTGCAGGCCAGGTCCCCAGTTGGGGAAGGCAGCCAATCAATGGGGTTTCTCTCCCATATCAATGTTTCTCATCCTCTCTTTCTCCCTCCCTTCCCTTCTCCCTAAAAAATAAAAGAAAATAAAATCTTAAAAAAGAAATTTAGTTCTGATTAAATGAACCCAGGAGCAACTTAGCCTACCACTGTCGCATAGCCACAGTACAGATTTCCTAGGACTGTTCACACCCCAAACAGGGTATATACCCTGTTTATACCCTATTTCCTAGGACTGTTCACCCAAGAGGCCAGTTGAAATAGCCTTCAGAAAAAATAAGCAAAAGGGACTACATCAAACTAAAAATTTTTACACAGCAAAGGAAACCACCAACACAATAAAAAGACAACCCACGTAATGGAGAACATATATGCCAATACACCTGATTAGGGGTTAATATCCAAAATTTATAAAGAATTTATAAAACTCAACACCAAAAAGACAAACAATCCAATTAAAAAATGGGCAAAGCACCTGAATAGACACTTCTCCAAAGAGGACATACAGGTGGCCAACAGACATATGAAAGGATACTCAACATCACTAATTATCAGAGAAATGCAAATTAAAACCACCATGAGATATCACTGATCAGAATGGCTATCACCAATATATTGACAAGTCCTGACAAGGATGTGGAGAAAGGGGAACAGCTGGTGGGAATGTAGATTGGTACAGCTACTGCAGAAACTAGTATGGAGATACCTCAAAAAATTGAAAATGGATCTGCCTTTTGACCCAGAGATCCCACTTCTGGGAATACACCTAAAGGAAACCACCCCCTCCAAAAAATTCGAAAGAACATAAACACCCCTATGTTCACTGAAGTTTTATTTATAATCGCCAAGATACGGAAGCAGCCGAAGTGTCCATCAGTAGGCAAGTGGATAAAACAACTATGGGACATTTACACAATGGAGTACTACTCAGCCATAAAAAAGAACACTTTACCATTTGTGACAGCATGGATGAACCTGAAGAACATTATGCTAAGTGAAATAAGCCAGTCAGAGAAAGACAAATACCATATGATTTCACTCATATGTGGAATCTAATAAAACAAACTGAACTAATAAGCATAATAGAAACAAACTCATACATAGACAGCAGGATGACAGCTGGAGGGTGGTGTCAGAGAGTACAGGCATTCAGCAAAAATGAAAAAGGATTCATGGACATGGATAACAGTGTGGTGATTCCAGGTTAGGGAGGGGAACGGGGTATAAGGGGGCTAAATGATAATGGAAAAAATACAATCAAATTAAGAAATCACCTTTAGCCTCAAAATGCATGTCAAAACTTCATGTGTAGGAGTTTGTATGCTGTTTGTGCACACTATTTCAAAATATTTTGTAAACTATTAAATACTTACTGTGCACTGAAATTGCATAGTTTCCACCCCAAAGATGTGCAGTCATGAGAATTACAGAAAATTTACAACAGAGTAGTTTGCTCTAACAACTTTGTTGTTGCTGCTCAGTATGTAATGACTAGAGGTTTATGAACATCTACACTGGTTCTCCAGAGCATTTATTCCTGCAACCTGATTTCAGCACAATAAATATACTACTATTGGGGAGGAGGGAAGGGATCAGATTTCGAACTGGTTTCGTATCCATTGAGAACAATGTTTATCATGAAATGACTTCTCGGGAAGAAATCTAACAATGATTACAAATTATTTTGTACTCAGTCAATCCAAATCAATCTCTGTTAAACACCAGACATTGGGAACATAAACATGAGCAAGACACCCTGTCTTTGGGGTCTTAAGGGTAGTGGGGAAAACAGATACATATACTGGACACTGCAGTCCAATGCTAAGCACTAATATAAAATAAAACAAAACAAAATACAATACAATACAATGGAAGTAATGTAGGAACATAAAAGACAAAGTGACAAAGATAGAAAAAAATTTTATTTGTATAAATACAGTAAGAATGTAGCTTAATTTTCCCTTTCTTTAGATATCCATTAATATGTTGAAAGTACATTAAAAATATCATCTATCAGGACCTTATCAAAGAAATAACTTTGAAATACACTAAATTACCTTTCTATCTCTTTCTTTTAAAGTAAAAGTAAAAAAGACTGAAGTTTAAAAATCTATAACAATGAACAAATGGTATTAAAGTTTGCTGCTGCCTGTTTTCTAGGGCGCTGCTACTCAAAGTATAGTACAGAAATGAGAAGCATCAGCATCTAGTCAGACCTACTGCACAATAATCTGCATTTCAACAGACTTCAAATTATCTGCATTCAAAGTAAAATTTGGGAAGCACTGTTCTAGAGAATACATATTTCTAGTTTTAAGTAACCTCCCATCATCTATGCCTGACCACTGTAGCAGACCTAGCAACTAGAGATGATATGGGGGATAATATAGAAAAAAGGAACATGGGCAGGAAATTTTCAGATACTTCACACAGCGATATTTTCATCACTATGTCCCCTAAAGAAAGGCATATAAAGGAAAGAATAAAATAAGTGGAACTACATCAAATTAAAAAGCTCCTGCATGACTAAAGAAAACATCAGCAAAATGAAAAGGGAACCAACTGTATGGGAAAATATATTTGCCAATGATATCTTGGACAAGGGTTTGATCTCCAAAATATATAAAGAACTCACACAACTCCACACCAGGAAGACAAACAATCCAATGAAAAAATGGGCAAAGGACCTGAACAGAGACTTCTCCAAGAAGGACATACAGAGGGCCTAGAGACATATAAAAGGATGCTCAGCATCACTAGCCATCAGAGAGATACAAATTAAAACCACAATGAGATACCACCTCACACCAGTTAGAATGGCCATCACAAACATATCAACAAACAAGTGCTGGCAAGGTTGTGGAGAAAAGGGAACCCTAGTACACCGTTGGTGGGAATGCAGACTGGTGCAGCCACTTTGGAAAACAGTATGGAACTTCCCCCCCAAACTAAAGATGGAACTGCCTTTTGACCCAGCAATTCCACTGCTGGGATTATACCCTAATAATCCTGAAACACCAATTCAAAAGAACCTATGCACCCCAATGTTCATAGCAGCATTATTTACAATAGCCAAGTGCTGGACACAGCCTAAGTGCCCATCAGTGAATGAGTGGATCAAAAAACTTTGGTACATTTACACAATGGAATACCATGCAGCAGGAAGAAAGAAGGAACTCCTATCCTTCCTGACAGCATGGATGGACCGGGAGAGTATTATGCTAAGTGAAACAAGCCAGGCAGTGAAAAACAAATACCATATAATGTCACCTATAAGTGGAACCTAATCAACAAAACAAACAAATGAGCAAAACAGAACCAGACATGGAAATAAAGAACAAACTGACAGTGACCAGAGGGGAGGGGGGTGGTTAGGGCAGGGGAGAATAATGTGGGAAAAATGAGGACTACTGTAATTGAACAACAATAAAAAAAAAATTTTTTTTTAAGAATAATGAAAGAAAAGGGGTCTGTAGACAAAAACAGGTGGCGAAAGCAGTGAAGGAAAAGAAAAGCAAGGTCATGATGGGAGAGTAAGGGGGCAATTTGGTTTGAGAGTCTGCTATCCTTTTCAGAAATAGGTAGAAACAGGTTAGAGTAATAAAAGGATAATATTCACTTCATAGAATGAAAGTTCGACTGCATCTCTTTTCTGAGTTTCATTTGCACAGTGAATTAGCAACTGAGAAACAAGGTATCCCAACAGATACCGTCCACAGAGTAAGTAACAAATGAAACTAAATTAATAGAGGTTTATTATTTAAATTTATTGTGGTATAATAATTCCTTCCTTCTACTAGGCAGACCTCAGAATACCGTGTTCATTTCTTGACATCTACCTTAAGTGGTACACATTCAACTCTAAGGTAGAATGTATACAAATGCATACAAATGCATATACCAATGCATACAAAACAGGTTCAGTAGAGAAGGACAATCAATGATACAGAAGGAACTTTAAAAGTGAAATGAGTATGGTTAAAGAAACTAATACAACTTCACATAGTGAAAATGTGGCAGGTATACCTGCTGTGTGCAACTTAAGCGAGAACTGAAGTTGCTCTAAATGGACAAAAGGAACCAGAACTATGGAATGAAAGTTACAAAAAGGCAGAGTTCAATAGAAAATAAACTTTTAACAGTTGTAAGGGGCTACTTAAAGGTTGGAATGCACTGGTTTGAGAGAATGAAAATTTCCTGAGACAGACTGAACAGAGCTTCTCTTAGTACCAACAAACTTACGAAATGCTGAGTTATAGTCAGGTAAGTAGCCCATAAGGTGAGACTATAGAGACTTACAAATTTTGGAAGAAGTCAGACTTTACTCTGGAAACAATTAAAAGACATTAAGTATCTGTGGTTATTTCTAATAGATTTAAAAGCTGGGTTTCAAGAAGAAGTGGTGAATAAATGAGTATATGGGGAAAGAGTAAAAATAAGATATGACTGCAAAATTTCCACCATAAATGACTGAGAAAATGAGGCTCAATAATTATTTGTTAAATGAAGGGTATATCTGATTGATGTTTTAGGCTAGGTTTCAGGGAAAGTTTTGCTGATGTTTATTTTGTGAGGTACATAATGTCATGTAAAGAACTCAGGTTTTACAGATAAATAGTGCTAGGCTCAAATCCAAGTTCTAGCTTTGTGACCTTAGGCAAATGATTATAATCTACAAATAAAGATTATAACACCTACCTCATGAAAACCTTGCAAGAATAAAACAAGGTAAAATAAATTAAGCTCTTTAGCACATAACAGTTACTAAAAAAGTGACACAGGATCCTTGTGAGCATGAATTACATGAGAAACCTTACACAGTATCTGCTGAACAAGTGCTCAAAATATGTTCATTCTCCCTTCTTCTTGTCATCAGAGATGTTTCTATTTAGGTAAGGATGTTGGAAAGAAGCTGTAAGCATCAGTAGAGTAGGAAAACTTGAAAGTTACCTCCAAACAGGATCTCTAAAGTTTTACCATATGGGTAAGTATCTAGGGATGTGCTGACTCTATTAAATTATTCACTGCAGTCAGAGTTCCATAAAATACAATAAAACCATGATATGATTATATATCACTTCTCTGGATATAAAAATAACTCAGTTATAAGAGGACTTCACAATAATGAGAGACTCAGTAAAGAGATTTTTTCCTGTACAGTAGACCAAAAAATGATGAATACACTGATTTAACACTGATAACTTTAAGTACTGCCATTAAAGTGTTTATGTATTTGTTTGTTCTGCATAATACACAATTCATACATAATTTGTGAATCACAATGGCTAAATGGTGATTCGCTACTGAATTTTTCCACCATCTCTACTTGTACTAAAGATGTGATAACATAATAATTTACTGAACTTTAAAGAAAGATTTCTATGTCATAATCGTACTTAGATATCGAGGAATTTGAAAAGGTCTGGAAGCATTTTCCTCAGTAATATCAAGGATCCAATGCATACTTACAGAAATATATCAAATATATTTTTTAAATAGATTAAGCCATTTCTAGGTTGGCTTGGAAGCCTATTGGTTTCCACCTCTCTATACCCTACATGGTCACTAGAAGAACTGAACAAAATTTGGTTTTTCTGCTCTAGGGACTAGAAATAATTATATCTTGGAGTCCTTCATTTTAAATAGCAAACTGAAATATATTTTATCTTAATATATTCTTAAAAGAAAATAATTTTTTTGAGTTTATGAATTACTGAATAGCTGATATCATACACCTTATAAATCTTATAAATTTATTTATAAAATAAATGTCCTTTTAGGTCCAACAGTCCTAAGATCTATCATGTGATCCCCACTTTAGTTTAAAAGGAAACTCTCCACTCTCTTCAGGGAGAAAACTTAAGAAGCCACTGATGAATTTCAGTAACTTGGCTATAGATATGAAAAAAGGAGTTAAAAAGAAATTTACATCATCCAGATCATCTGAAACTATAACCAAAGAGACTATACAAGAGGGACAGAACCAAAGTGCATGGGTGGAAGTGGAAGGCAGGGTAATTACCACGGAGATTCACTGAGTGACCCTAAGTTCCTGTGACAGGCTCCTCCTCAGTATCTTCTTTATTAACCTGGTTTTAACTCTGTACTATGCCTTGACTGAAAACATTTACTGACATGAGACAGTAACAGTTCTTTATACTTCTAATCTTTATAAAGTGAATCTTAGATAACCAAAAGCATGGGAGGTTTATTTATAAGACAGAACAAACAAGCTCACTGTGTTTAATAAGCAGTCTCACCTTCTGACAAATAACTTACTTTAGATCACATATTACAGCATACACTCTTCCCAGTTTGTCCTGGCTATAACCCTGGAAATTGAATTTGTTGTTCCTATCCAAGTACTCAGGCAAAACTTCTAGCAGAGTTTCAGTAATGACAGAAATAACATTCTGCTCTTCAATAAGATGTCGAGCCTGCAGAATATTTCAAGAATAATGTCTTTAGTATAAACTCACTTTGTTGGTCAGTAAGTAATTTTTAATACATTTACCAAGCATCAAACACAGCCCTCAGTCTCACAGAACAGCAATGTCTGAGAAGTTATCTTCTAAAAGTAAAAATTCCCTACTCCGCAATAACTAGAGAATACCTGTCTGGGTACCCGAAGCCCATCACTCAGGTTATCTATGTAATGTTCACCATTGGTAATCACACAGTGAGTAAAACTACAACAACCACAGATATACTTTATAACATCATTATTTATTGTGGCAACTCCCCCTAACCCCCAATCCAATGTCTCTTCTCCATCTCTGGAATTTTGAAATGGGAAAGTAGAAACAGTCAGCCAACCGTCCAAAAGAACAGAAAGTAGTACAAAAAAGGAAGCAGAATCCTCCACTTTCCTCTCAGGTCTATGCAGCACTGTTATCTCACACAATGCTGGAGTCATATTCGACTCTTGCTTTACCTTAATCTATCCACCACCACCCAACCCCCCAAAAAACACACAAAAAATTTTGTTTGGTATTGAAAATGCACTGCTCCTAAGTTACTGTTGAAGTTGAGAAACAGCTCTGGACTTCATCTACCTGTATCAGGACTTTAGGACAAAGGTAGTGCTATCATTCCCACTTCACAAGTTACCTAGTTTTTATTATTTATTAATGTAAAATTCACGTGTAGATACCATTTATGTATTACTCAATTTTCCAAATGAAATTAGTCCAACATAGTGATTCTAACATTGTTTTGATTTAACACTATGTGAAATTGTTAAAAAACAAGTTTTACTTAGAAATACTGCAAACAAGTTATTAATACATACCAGAGTAGGAACAGTAAACATCTGAACTGAAAGTGCAGTTACAGAGATACTTCTGTCATGATCATCACTGATATATTCTTTCTGCAGCTGTTTATAATACTGAAAGATATAATAAATAATAAGTGGAGAATCAATTAAAAATGACTGCTGAAAACCTAAAATCTCAATTTTAACAGCTGCTGCAAATTTGTTTCTATGTATAAGATGCCAAGTATTATGATTCCTATTTTTTAAGGGGAGATAATATGGTAAACAAAATACATTAGACAGGGAATAACAAACAAAAGACCAAACACGAATTTAGCTGCCCAATCTAGCAGAGCTGACAGTAAGAACTATAAAAAAAAAAAAAAAAAGCCCTGGTTGGTGTGGCTCAGTGGATTGAGTTCCGGCCTGTGAACCAAAGTGTCGTCGGTTTGATTCCCAGTCAGGGCACATGTCTAGGTTGTGGGCCAGGGGCCAGTAGGGAGCACATGAGAGACAACCAAACACTGATGTTTCTCTCCCTCTCTTTCTCCCTCCCTTCCCCTCTGTCTAAAAATAAATAAATAAAATCTTTAAAAAAAAAATGTACAAACACAGGTGAAAAAAAATCACAGAGGGCTGCAATGGTGCAGTATATCCTTTCTCCAAAAAGAATCTGGGGCAATCATTAGCAAATTCTATCCCAAGGGTGTGGGCTATATTCCAAGTTTTTATAAACTGATATGACCCAGAAAATTAACCAATCAGATTCAATCCAGCCGTAAACAGAATGGATGCTGGCTGGACATAACTTCTTATCCATATTGTTGCATGCCAGCTGAAAATAAACCCTGACATACTGGAAGAACAAAAATAATAATACATTCAGTCATAAAACAAGCACAATGTTAAGATTCTTGATCTACTTATTTCATCTTAACTACTAGAATTTCCACAAAGCTCTCTTGGTAACCATTGCATACAAAAAATATCATCTTCGTAAGGAGAAGTGATTTTGTATAATAAAAAAATTCATTTCGGATCACACATATGATCCAATATTGTATCTCTAAGGAGTTTCAGAAGAACAGTTGACAACCTGAGTTGTCATCACCCTTCAAGAAACCAAATGTCTTAAGTTACTTTTAACGATATACTTCTAAAATCCAGGGACTGAGAGATCTTACCCTACAGTATCATTTCTCTTTGACAACCATTATTTCTCTGCTTCCACTTCTATCCTGGGTCCCACCTCTGTCCTATCTGTAGAACTGCCTGCAACTCAAAATCAAAGGAAACTAGCAAGTATTTACTGGATATCTTGTACAAGGCAAAGTAGAAAATTCAAAGAAGTCCCCGTTCTGTATCACCTTGCAATCTAACTTAAGGGATGGACAAAAAATACGTGTAACAATGAAAGGGATATACAATAGATCAAAAAACAATATAAAAAGCTATAAATTTAATCTTTATATTTCAGCCTCAAACAGTTAAGTATAACTCTTGCCCCATCTAATTTCTGCCTCCCTTTAGTATTCACATATGTTCCTTTTCCCTGCTATGCCTTTCAAATAGTCACTTCTACTTACTATAATTTTACTAACAGGCAAATGACTAGGAAGGATGAATGAATGTGCTTCTATTGTTCTATCTAGGCAAACAATAGGTCATTTTCCACCTTTCTATTCTCCAAGACTACTCTCTCCATACTACCAAATGTGAAAATTAAAAAAAAACGACAAAAAAATGAATCGTAAAATTAACTTCTTGACTCATAATTATCCCCTTTGTTTCTATTACTTCATTTACAAAAATAGTTTTCTATTTCTATTTATTGATATCTATTTATAAAGAGCAATTACCTTTACAAATTCCATAGCAAAGAATTTTTTGTATTCCATCTCCATAAAAAAACTGCTGAAGATCAATTCGTGAAGGATCTTACGGGCACCTATAGATCATTTTGGGGGGAAGTTGGGGAGCATCACCAAGGCAAAAAAAAATCCAGCTATTAGAAGTGGCAGAATATTATAAAAATATTTCACATGCTAGTAGACCTCAAAGACTCAACTATGAGTAGCATTTATTATATTAATACTTAACAGATGAAGTTAAAATACATACATATATGGCCCTTTCCCTCTTTTTCTGTACCCTTTTCACTGCCTTATTTTATTCTACCTCTCCCGACCTTTCTCTAGTACTTTCCATTTCTTTTCACTCAAAACAACTCTTATTCCATATTCTTCCCTTTGCCTCCCTTTAGACTATCTCTCTCACCTTTTTTGTTCTTTGTTTAGATTTAAAAAATGAAATATTAGCACAGCTTATTAATGGTACTACATGAATATATATTCATACTCCTTTTACTGGCCCTAACTAATAAAAAGGCCCTATAATTAAAAGGCAGCATCCCTGGGTTTTAACACAGAAGAATACGTATTGATTGGTTAACCTTACCTTAAGGTATAATATCTTATAAACCAAGATCACTGACATTAATAAACAAAAGATCATAGCTCCATTGTAAGGTCAGAATCTTCCTTTGCCTCATGGCAAGCAGCATAATAAGCAAAGATCCACCTACCTTTATAAAGCTTTGCATCCCAAAGCATTAACCTGCTTATGAGACAGGGATTCTCAGAGCTGGGTTCTTCTCTAAGGCATGCTCGGCAAAAGATCTGTCTAAAATCACCTACAAAAAAAAAAAAAAAAAGGAAGTCACATAATTTTTATTCTTATAATATTTCTCACAAAAGTATAGTGTATTTCCTATAATGTGAAAAAATTAACATTAATCTTCCCACACCTGATATAAAGAACAATTCTGTCAACATCAAAGACTCAAGAGCCAATAAACTGTTACTTACAATACTTAAAATGCATTCCTGAAAGTTAATCAAAATGTATTTTAAAAGGAAATTTTATTTTATACTCAATGACATCTTAAAATTTGTAGCTATTTTTAAAAACCCAGAAGTAGAGTATATGCTTACTTGAATAGCTCATAATTTTGTTCATCCAGGAGCCAAGACGTAAAGCAAATTTCTGATGAGCCATAACCTCAGAGTGTAATACTTCTACATGAAGTGGATGCTGAGAGACATTTTCTGAATGACTCTACAAATAAAAGGAATATTAAAGAAAAAAACCTGGTTTAAAAATTTTTGTTTTAACTGAATAATCCATTCTTTAGAAGGAGAAATTACATAACCTGTGTAGTTCCAAATCTCTGGGTCTAAATACCCCACTCCTATCTTTACTTAGTATGCCAAACCACTTGAAAAATACTGTTCTTTTACTTGGGTTCTTATAATGTGTATTCCACTTAAATTCTGTTTGTCCCTAATTCAGAAAATTACCTTTATATCTTCTTTTGCTTCTTGGCAAGCAGCAAAAGTACCTGCTTTAACAGCCCGTCGACCCTAATAATAAACAAACATGAAAATTAAGCTGCAGGATGACGATCCCAATCCGTAAGTAATATTAAGCCCAAAAACTTAATGAGAGGTTAATTAGTAATCATTTGTTAACTGTCTAAAAGTCAAAAGATGGGCAAATCCTGGAAGATAAACATAAATGTTGAACACCTTTATGTAGCTTCAGAACTTTTAATACCACTAGTAGAGAATTTCCATACTTTAGGATTTTGGATTTCCTGCTGTAAAGAATGTCAGTTCTTTACTTTTTATAGTGCACTCTACTTCTATCTGATAATAACAACTCAGGTTTAGTAAACTCCTACTATATGTTTTAAATATTTCTCATGAATGAACTGAAAGTTCCTCAGCATGTGTTCCATAACACATTAAAGGTCCACTGGTGGATCAGAGGTGTGGCCAGGATATTGTTTCCTCAAGTCCTGGAATCACTACACTAATTACTAATAATTAATGCCATGCCGCTTCTTCCACTATGAGGGCAGGATTATGTTAAATATTCTATATGCCTGAGGAATACATTTTACTTTGGATGGATATTAAATAAAAGTTAAGCCATAAATCAATATTATTCTAAAAGTAGCTTTAAAAAATGTCAAAATTTCAGAAATCATAAACTTTTCTAAATTCATGCATTTATTCATTCATTAATAAATAATTACAGAAAGAAACTGAAGGTGAGCTGTCATGCTTAACTACTCTTTGCCAAATACGTTCAGTAGTTCTAATTATTTAGAATAAAAGGGGAAAGTTATAGTTATCTACAACTGTGATACACAGAAAAATCAAGTTTTAACCAGTTCATGTAGGATATAAGAAACAAGTGAAGAGAACAGTTGTACCTAACACAATACTTGGCACTTGTGCCAAGGGCTCAATCAACACCTGACTCCCAGGAAGCTGATGTAGGACAGCACAATAATTCAAATGAAGCTCACAAACCTCTTTGTCTATGGCAGTGGTGTGCAACTGAGCCTCTGCAAGCTCACAGTCAAGAGCTCTTTGTAGACTGTATATTACATGGTCATATGAATGGTGTTCATCATTAAAAAGGACACAATAGTACCTTTCATTTTTCTCCCTGTTTTAAAAAAAAGATATATATACATTGAGGTACTGCAACAAATAAACAAAGGAAAATATGAAAAACAGGCTAAAATAATACATGACATCTGCACTGAAGCAGCACTGTGTAAATTCTTAAATAAGAAAATACCACTGTAATACAAATATAGGAAATTATTTTAAGTGGAATAGTACTGTGGAATTTTTAAAACCCTAATAAAAGTATTGCCTTTTCCATGTTTTTTTCTTCAGTTTTTTTTTTTTTTACCACTTCCAGATATACAATAAATTATTACCCTCAGTTTAGTGACAGTTTGGATTTAATGCCACTCGTAACTCTTCCTCATCTCCCCTCCTTACAAAGGGAGACAGCCTCAGACTCAGAACCTTAAAGCAGGCAATAATAGTAAGACTTATTAGCATTTAGTTTTTATTGAATTTTTGTTTTACCTTACATTTCTGGTATTATAATACATTTAAGTTATTTATTTTTTAATCCTTACTTGAGGATGTTTACTGATTTCATGTGGGGGGAGGGAGAGAGAAAGAGAGAAAGAGTGAGAGAAACATTGATCAGTTGCCTCCTGTATGTACCCCTGACCCGACCCCTGACCAGAGATCGAACTCACAACCTTTTGGTGTACAGGGTGACACTCCAACCAACTGAGCCACCTAGCCAGAGAACATTTAAGTTTTTTTTTCTTAAAGTGTATAGATTTAAAATGCCAGCACTACCATTTGACTGATTGAGGGACTTGTATAGACACGTAAGTAGCTTAAGCTTTTTAATCTTGTTGAGATGACAATGCCTCTTACATCTCTAAGAGTATGATGTCTATATTTGAGAGTGGTGTGAAGATCTTATAAAATATGTGAAAGCACTTATTATGGGCTACACAAAATTAAATGTTACCAGTTTTAAACAGTTTACAATAAGCTTTTACAATACACTCAATTATTGACTCTCATAACTCTTTTAAGAGGCAGATTTTCTTGGGCCTCATAGCTTAAGATACAGAAGCTCAAAAAGACTTCTTCATGGTCATAATGCCAATAAGCAGTGAGAAGGACTAGAATTCAGATCTGTGAATCTGAAGTCTGATGCCACCTACATACACACCCACACTCAAGCAACTCTCCCTTTTTAGGCAGGAAAATTGCTAACTAGTATTATGTTGACCAACACAATTTCTTAAAGGGTTTAACTGATGTTATCACATATTTGAAATTAAAAACTTTATGGACACAATTTCTAATGATCTTTACTTCCCCTAGCAGTTTATGGCCCAACAAGAGTCAAAACAATGTTTATTGTCTTGATAAACTGAAATTCTTAATTCTCTCTCCTAAAATAAAACAACAAAAAATCTAGTAAATGCAAAGAAGAAATGGTATTTAGATTTGTGATGTAATTTTGTGAACTTGCTAAGATTACACAGATAAAAAAATTCTCACAAGGCCCAAATTATATCTTTATATCAGGTCTGGAATTCCCTTTTGCACTTCCTAAGAGCAGTTATCATTGGCCCTGGCCAGGTAACTCAGTTGGTTAGAGTGTCGTCCTGATCCCCAGTCAGGGCACACACAAGGAGCATTTAATGAATGCCTAAGGGAACAAATGGATGTTTCTCTCTAAGTAAATTAATTAATAAATAAAGCAAATATTATTGTCACTGAAAGACTTATTTATGGCTGCCAGGAATTGCTGGATTTGAGCTTAAAAATGTTAAATATCTACAACTGAAATAATCCTAGATACCAAAGCACAGGGCAGAGGGCCATCTCCTCATCCTGTTATCAAACTTTTTTTTTTATCATAAAGGCCTGGGCTAAAGGAAAACACACCATGCTGAAGTTCCTACCTCTGTTCACAAACCTCTGGGAAACCTGGTGGTTGGTTCAGGCCAGTATCAGACCAGGCAATTTAGCACTTGCCTACTGACATAAGTGGCTGCTAGGGACTTATAAATCATTTAGAACAAGACCCCCAAAATGTTTTTTTTCTTAAAAATCAGAAGCTCCTGACTATGCTCCTCTCTTTGGCTTAATTTGTTAGTGTCTAGTAGAGCATCTCATATAAATGGACATTTTGAAAATATTCCTAAGACATAATTCTCTATAAAATTTTCATAGTGATAATAAATTAAGCAGTAAATAACAAAAACATTTTTCCAACACTTATTTTGCAATATAAATAACCATCGCTAAAACTTCTACCTTTTGAAAAATTTGCCCACCTTATCTGGAGTGCAGAAGGCAGTTCTTTTTCCTCTTCCCATATAGTCATTTCTACAATGTATTTTATGACTGAAGGGAATATTTTCCTGGCTTGGGCAATTACCTCTTCATTCAATGGACAACGTAAGTTCTGTAAGAAAGTAGAGAAACCATACTACCAACATTGTATACAAATGAATGGATGAGGAAGATAATGCTGTTAATTTATAATAATTATTTTAATGAGTTCATTATACCATTCTCCAGGAATGAAATCAAGTGGACCTCAGGAGGGTTGCTATTCACACCAGTTTAGCTTAAATCCCTGTGGCCAAGGTTAGTGCTACAGATAACTGAAAGGAAAGGAGGCAGAATCATGCCCTCCTTTTAATGATGCTCTCCCATACGAATGTCTCTGCCTTTCTTAGTAGCCTCATTATGATAATACCAGAGAACTATTGGTTATCCCTCATAGCTTACAAAAAACTTTGTCATAATTTATTTCAAATGATCCTCAAAGCCACTCTGTAAGAAAGGCAGAGAATTTATGATACTTAAAGGGTAAGAAACCCATCCAAGGTCAAAGAGCCTATAAATAGTAGAAGGAAGACTAAAACCTGGGTCTTTTGACTCCCATAAAAAACAGTTCATTACAGAACATTGCCTCCTTAATAAAAGTCTTGTTCAAACCAATCAGCTAAAAAAAAATGCATCCAAATGCTCTGTATCATTAACCATTATAGAAATGCAAATCAAAACCACAATGAGATACCTCTTCACATTTGTTAGGGTAACTATAATGAAAAAGGCAGAAAATAACAAGTGTTGGCCAGGATGTGGAAAAATTTGAACGCTTATGCATTGCTGGTAGAAATGGGCAGCCAATTTGGAAAACAATCTAACAGATGCTCAAAACGTTAAGCACAGTTACCATATGACCCAGCCATTCCACTCCACGCTATCTAGCCAAGAAAAGTGAAAACGTATGTCTGCACAAAAACTTATACAAATGTTCATAACAGCATTATTCCTAATAGCCAAAAAATGGAAACACCCAAAAATCCATCAACTGATAAATGGATAAGTATAATGCTGTGTATAGCTATACATTGGACTATTACTTGGTCATAAAGAAGAATGAAGTACACGCTACAACACAGATGAACCTTGAAAACATGCTAGGTGAAAGAAACCAATCACAAAAGAACATACATTGTATGATCCTATTTATATAAAATGTCCAGGATAGGCAAATCTTTAGAGACAAATTAGGTATCTAAGTGTGGGGGGTTTGAAAGAAATAAAGAGTGACTGCCAACGAATATAGGGTTTCTTTGGGAATGATGAAAATGTTCTATAATTAATTGTGATGATAGTTACACAACTCTGTGAGTATACTAAAAAAACACTATACACTTTAAATGGGTGAATTTTCTTATATGGTATGCAAGTTATATCACAATAAGCTATTTAAACAGAGGACTAAAAAGGGAAAAAAAATAATAGTAGCTATTTAAGAGAAAAAAAATCCAACAGAAATTCAGTATAAATCTGTGAGACACTTGGTCAGTGTTGAAGAACTGAGTTAATTCCTTCATGTATTGGAAAAAATACAAAGAGCTGCCATATTAACAAACAGTAACTCTTCTGATCCAGAAATATGAGATGTTTTTCCATTTATTTAGATCTTTTAAAATTTCTTTCAACAGTGTTTTACAGTTTTCAGAATATAAATTTTATGTCTTCTTAAATTTATTCCTAAATATTTTATTCTCTTTGATATTATAGTAAATTGAATTTTTCATTAATTTCATCTTCAGATTATTCATTAGAGTGTATAGAAATACAAGTAATTTTTGTATAATTATTTTGTGTCCTGTAATCTTGTTGAACTTATGAGTTCTAATAATTTTTAGTGGATTGTTTAAGATCTTCTATATACCAAATCATGTCATCTGTAAATAGAGCTAGTTTTACTTCTTCCTTTCTAACATGGATGCCTTTTACTTCTTTTCCTTGCCTAACTGCCCTGGCTAGAACCTCCCATACAATAATGAATACATGTGGCAAGAGGTGAATCT
The DNA here is from genome assembly GCF_022682495.2 of Desmodus rotundus. Lineage (NCBI taxonomy): Eukaryota > Metazoa > Chordata > Mammalia > Chiroptera > Phyllostomidae > Desmodus > Desmodus rotundus. Next base: position 76,502,654 of record NC_071393.1, read on the forward strand.
TTGTCTTGTTTGTGATGTTAGGGAAACAGTATACAGTATAATTACAGCTGTGAAATTTTCAGAAGTACTTGAGCAGGTTAAGGAAGTTCTCTTCTATTAAGTTTGTTAAGTCTTTTTATCATGAAAATGTGTTGGATTTAGTCAAATGTTTTTACTGTGTCTATTGTAACGATTGTGTGGTTTGGGTTTTTATTCTACTTATGTGGTCCATTACATTAACTGATTTTCAGATATTAAACTATTGCATTTTATATCAGATGATGCTCATTATGCCACATCACCCCACTATTAGTAATGATGCTCATATTCATCACTGGACACCTCCACTGTCAAGTTTCATTTCTTTTCTCTATGACTAGCAAGTAAACTATGAGATGACAATTTAGAACCATGTGAATATTGTTCCCCATCAATTCAAGTCTTAATGGTTTCAGCACCCATTAATGATCATTATCTATCATATATTTCCTTAGGGCCTGCCAAATGCTAATTTTTCTTATACTATCCCTTCTCTATTAGCTAGTGTTAACCTAGAAAGAAAGAGCTTCACCTCATCAATTGGAAATAGTTGTTTACCATGAAACACAATTCCTACCAATTTTTAGAGTAAAGAATTGATATAATAACCACTACTATGGCGACAAACTTCTATCTATTTTAGCTTTCATACGAGTATCATTGGGAAGTCAGATTTTTTCTATTCCTACCCAGAGACATATGTATTAATTTTTAGACAGAGAGGAAGGGGGAAGGAGAGAAACATCTATGTGAGAGAGAAATATCGATCAGTTGCCTCCAGTATGCACCCCGACTGGGGATCAAACCCGCAACCTTTTGGAGTGGAGGATGATGCTCCAACCAACTGAGCCACCTAGCCAAGATGGAACTCATGGATTTTTATATACTCAGTATGAGTCAATCAATTACAGTAGTTATTTGTTATTATTTTTTTTAAACTCCAATTGTGCAACTCCAGTCAATGAGAGACCTATCAAGCTGGGTCTTAGGTTCTTTTTTATACAAACCCATTCTCACAAGCTTATCTATTCCCTAAGACCTGGAATCTAGTATTTTCACAGCAATCCCTGATTTCATTTAGTGGGGAAGGATACATAAAGAGATTAAAATTTAAACTCTAGGGTTGTTCACTGCTAAGGATAAACAGTTTAAAGAGTGTGAAATCTATTCTTCAAGTTTTGAAAAGAATTCCTCTGTGAAACTATTTGAACATGTCATTTTTTAGAAAGTATTGTCTCATGACAATTTTCTGAATTTCTTCAATGGTTATAAATCGCTCAAGTGTTCTGTGTTTGAGTAAACTACGGTACTTTATACTGTTTTATGGAATAATCCATTTTCAAATGTATTTATAGAGTCATATAAAGAGTCTTTTATAATCCTTTTAATACCTTCTGAGGTTCTACTTTCCCATTTTCCTTTCTAATTATATATATTTGAGCTGGCTTAATTATTTTTCCTTGATTAGGATATATAGTGGATAATCAATTTGTTGACTTTTTTTAAAGAAAAGTAATCATTAAATTTATGTGTCAGTTCTACTGTTTTCTAATATATTACATTTAGCTTCTGTCAATAATTACTTCCATTTGCTCTTTTAGACTTAAATATGTGTTATTTACTCCTACTTATGAAATTGACTGCTTAACAAAAACTATTCTGAGTTATTTTTTCATTATGAATTCATTATCAGGATTCTCAATGTAATTCAGTTTAACCCATACACCTAACATTTATTTCTATCTAATTTCATCAAGCTTAAAGTAGTTAGCATTTAAAAAAAAAAAACAAAAAACTAATATTCTTACCTCTTTTGTAGTACCTGCTGTTCCAGGTTCATGACTTACACAAAAAGGGCCGGTTTTCCAGGCTTCTGTGTCTCCACAGTCACAAAACCCTCCTCCAGTAGAAGTATGCATCTAATAAATGAAAAATGAGTGTGTGCTGATTTCAAAATATATTACAAAGCAAGGAAAAATGATACAGATGATTCAAATAATAAATGTTCCCTAACATTTCAACCTTAATTGCATTTAATTTAATGGAAACTAGATATATCAAAATCTAAATATTAACCACGACAGAAATGGATCATCAAAATTGATAAATTTTTGAAATATACTCTAATTTTTAAATAATATTTTTTAACATTTATTGATTTGAGAGAGAGGGAGGGAAGATGGGGGGAAGGGCCTAAATAATAGTTTTTCAAATTGTATACTAATGGAGAAGAACAGATTGTACAGTGTGCAAAAGATAATCTATACAATACCCACAATGCTTGAGTAATGAGATTTTCTAATTAAATAGAAATTTAAAAATCACTATAATAATACCTATACTGTACTTAAGAAATGTACAAAGTATTTTCATCTATTTAGTGTCCTGCAGCAACTAAAATTATTTACATTTTTCCTGTGAGGATTCTTACAAGAAAATTATCTAAAATATACTAAGCCAGATAGAGAATGATGACAATGCCCTGATTTTGAATTTTCCCCAGTATTTCCCCCTCCAAAACATACAATGAACAAGGAAACAAAAAATAAATACCTCAACTTTCAAAGACATTCTATCAGAGTTCCCATTGCCTATCACTTCAAGCCCGTGGATGCAGACAAGAGAGGGGAGCTTAAGGGACTCCATTAAAGAGACAGAGGTGTACAGATAACTTAGATAAAGCACGGACAAAATCACACCCCAAAAGAGAAAGCCCAACGCTAAGGAACATATACTGAACACAGGTTGGGACTTGGTGGTTCACAGAGAAAGAAAACAAAAGCAAGCAGGAGGGCCAGAAGCGGCAACCTCAGAGGGGCATTGCTTTTGGAAGAAAATCAAACACATTTATAACAGTGGTAAGTCCTTAATGACGTGGTAGTAAATGAAAAGAGAAATAAGAAGGAAAATTAAGGTTCGTACAGAAGTAAGAGAAACAACACATGCCCAACTCTCTCCTCCCCTCACCACTATCACCCCTGGCATCTATAAAAGAAAGTTTGCAGAAGAGGGCAAAATGACAGAAGAGAGTATTTGTGCGTCCTGTCCATGAAGTTAAAAAAAAATAAAAGAAAGAAAAAGAAAAAGTAGACCACATCCACACAAAACTATCACAAAACAAAAGGGGGGCAGTGGGGAAATGCAACTAATAGTCAAAACCGAATCATGAAGCTAAAGGAAACTGTAACATAATTCTCCAAACTAAATTACATAGCCTTAAACAGGCATTTGGGGATAGGGAAATCCTTAGTCAGATTAAAACACCTTTTATCAGAAATACAGAAACTAAGAACATAGTGCATCCCTGCCCCCTGCCCCCCGCCCTGCCCTGGCAAAAAGAAAAAAGGTTAAATAGAATGAGATTTGATGGAACTCATGGGAAAAAAAGTTAGAAAGAAAATCTTATCAGAAATCAATTCTAAATTACAAGGTGTCTAAGATAATCGACTCAATGAAAGTTAATAAATAGCATTGAAACAGAGCAGGAAAACAAGAGAATTAAAATATGATGAAGTAAAGAAATACAGGGTCAGAGAAAAAGTGGTTGAAATAAAATACAGGCTTAAGAAAGCCAAGATAAGTATAACTGGAGTCTCCAAAAAGAAAATCAAAACGATGGAACAGAGCACATATTTAAAACTGTAATCTAATAAAGCTTCCTGGAAAAAAAGAAGACCTAAATATATACATTAAAAGAGCCCATGAGTAACTGAGAAAAACTCACCCAGTATGATCAACTCCAAAATATGTCCTACTAGAACAATTAGACTGTAAAGATAAAATCCCTAAGGCCTTCAGGCAAAAAGATGAAATTAATATAACAGAAAGAAAATTAGACCGACATCAGACTTCTCAATAACAACACATAAAACAAGACAACAGCAGAGTAGCGTTTTCCAAGACAGAAAATGTAAGCCAAAGTTATTATCTCCAGCCAAGCTATAAAAATACAATTCTGAACATGACAGAACTTAGAAAAAAACATGTATACAGGACCCCTTCCTAAAGAATCTAACTGACCAGAGAACAGCAAACTTTCTGTATGAAGGAACAGACAGTAAATATTTTAGGCTTTACAGGTCATAAATCTCTACTGAACTACTTAATTCTGTTTAGTACAGAAGTAGCCATAGACAATAAACAAATAAGCATGGCTAAGTTCCAATAAAACTTTATTTATGGGCACTGAAATTTTATTTTCATATAATATTTTAAGAGATTTTATTTATTTTTAGACAGAAGGGAAGGGAGGGAGGGAGAGAAACATCAATGTGTGGTTGCCTCTCATGTACCTGCTATTGGGAACCTGGCCCGAAACTCAGCCATGTGCCCTGACTGGACTTCGAACCAGTGACCCTTTGGTTCACAGGCTGGTGTTCAATCCACTGAGCCACACCAGCCAGGTATTTTCATATAATTTTAATGCATCATAAAACACAATTTTTCTGTCTTTTATCTCAACCATCTAAGAATGTAAAAGCCATGCTTAACATGCAGGCCATACAAAAATAGGCAGTGAGCCAGATTTGAACTACAAACTGTAGTTTATATACCCTTACAGGACAAAGAGGTGACTGGGGAAACATCAGAAAATGGACAGATGCTGAATATTTTATACATTTAATTGTAGGGCTAAGAACAAATCAAAGGTGAGGACATGGACAGAAAAATGTAAACATATAATCTCACAAACAGAAAGACTATAACTAAGAAATGAGAGAAGGAAAAGAGAAAGTAACATAAGATCATCAACTACTGTATAGGTAATAGAAGGGAGTCAAAGATACCATTAAAACTGACAGACTTGACAATACAAAGTAAGAAAAGAGATAAAAAGAAACTATGGGTAGTAAAAAATTATTATAGAGAGGTAACCATCTAGAACAAAAGTACCAAAAAAATTAGAATGCACAAATCAATATTTCTTCCTTCATATACATAGTAAACTGAAAAATGCTAGACCATCCACAGTTACTAAAAATAAAGCTTTATCTAAAGAAGGTAAAACACAATCTTAATCTATGGGAATGAATAGAAGTGAGGCACAAAATTCAGAAACATTTTTAAATGGCAAATTTAATAATGTACATATTTAGAACATCAATAAAATAAACAATAGCATAAATCAAGTTAAAAAGGCAGAAAACAAATCTTACAAAGACACATATACACTTAACTTATAGTCCAGCTATCCCACTCCTAGGTTACTCAAGAGAAATGAAACATGCCCACACAAACAACTGCATCAGAAAGCTTACAGAAGCTTTATTTAAAAGCTAGAAACAACCTAAATGTTCATCAATTGCTGAATAGATAATAAATTGTCGCACACCCATATAATGGCATACAGATTAAAAAGGAACAAACTGCTGATATATGACAGTGTCTCAAAGGCATTATGCTAAGTGAAAAAAACTAGTTACTACATACTATATGATTTCATTTATATGACATTCTGAAAATGCAAAACTATATAGACAGCCAGAAGCTGGGGGTAAGGGGGAAAAGGCACTGCAAAGGAAAACTAAAGAACTCTTGGGGATAATGAAAATGTTTTGTATCTTGAGGGTAGGTTTTATTGTATATCGATTATATCTCAATTAATATAACTTAAAAATAAAAAGTTTTAGACATCCAGCCAAGATGGAGTCATAGGTAGACACACTGTGCCTCCTCGTACAACCAAAAGAAGGATAACAACAATTTAAAAACAAAAAACAACCAGAACTGACAGAAAATCGAACTGTATGGAAGTCTGTATGACCAAGGAGATAAAGAACAAACATTCATCCAGACCGGTAGGAGGGGTGGAGACCGGCAGCCGGACAGAGAGGACTCGCAGCAAGGTGACAGATTATGGAACAGGGTGGGCAAAGCTGCAGCTGGCCAGTGAGGGAGCAGCTGGGGGACCAGGTGACAGACCAAGCAACCCAGGGCTCCAGCTCGGGGAAATAAAGCCTCAAACAACTGATTGAAAACACCTGCGGGGGTTGAGTCAGCAGCGGGAGAAACTCCCAGCCTCACAGGAGAGTTCGCTGGAGAGACCCACAGGGGCCTAGGACGTGCACAAGCCCACCCACCCGGGAAGCAGCACCGGAGAGGCCCAAGTTGATTGTGGGTAGCAGAGGGAGTGACTGAAAACCAACAGAGAGCAGAGCAAGCACCACTGCTCCCTATCGGACTCCTCCCCCACAGACAGCCTCACAGGGAAGGGACCAGCGTCACCCCGCCCCAGTGAACACCTAAGGCTCCGCCCCTTTCTGTAACAGGTGTGCCAAGACAAAAAAAAAAAGGCCCAAATGAAAGAACAGATCAAAGCTCCAGAAAAAATACAACTAAGCAACAAAAGAGATAGCCAACCTATCAGTTGCACAGTTCAAAACACTAGTAATAAAATAAATAAATAAATAAATAAAATTAAATTTAAAAAAAACACTGGTAATCAGGATGCTCACAGAATTGGCTGAATTTGGTCACAAATTAGATGAAAAAATGAAGGCTATGCTAAGGGAAACAAAGGAATATGTATAGGGAACGAATAGTGATGGGAAGGAAACTGGAACTCAAATCAATGGTGTGGACCAGAAGGAAGAAAGAAACATCCAACCAGAACAGAATGAAGAAACAAGAATTCGGAAAAATGAGGAGAGGCTTAGGAACCTCCAGGACATCTTGAAACGTTACAACATCCGAATTATAGGGGTGCCAGAAGGAGAAGAGGAAGAACAAAAAATTGAAAACTTATTTGAACAAATAATGAAGGAGAACTTCCCTAATCTGGCAAAGTAAATAGACTTCTAGGAAGTCCAGGAAGCTCAGAGAGTCCCAAAGAAGTTGGACCCAAGGAGGAACACACCAAGGCACATCATAATCACATTACTCAAGATTAAACAGGAGAGAATCTTAGAAGCAGAAAGAGAAAAGGACACAGTTACCTACAAAGGACTTCCCATAAGACTGTCAGCTGGTTTCTCAAAAGAGACCTTACAGGCAAGAAGGGGCTAGAAGGAAGTATTCCAAGTCATGAAAGGCAAGGACCTACATCCAAGATTGCTCTATCCAGCAAAGCTATCATTTAGAATGGAAGGGCAGATAAAGTGCTTCTCAGATAAGGTCAAGTTAAAGGAGTTTATCATCACCAAGCCCTTATTATATAAAATGTTAAAGGGATTCATCTAAGAAAAAGAAGATCAAAAATAGGAACACTAAAAATGACAGCAAACTCATAGTTATTAACCACCACACCTAAAACAAAAACAAAAGCAAACTAAGCAAACAACTAGAACAGGAACAGAACCACAGAAATGGAGATCACATGGAGGGTTATCAACAGGGGAGTGGGAGGGGGAGAGAGGGGGGAAAGGTAGAGAGAATAAGTAGCATAAATGGTAGGTAGAAAATAGATGGGGGGAGGGTAAGAATAGTATAAGAAATGTAGAAGCCAAAGAACTTATAAGTATGATCCATGGACATGAACTACGGGGGGGAATGTGGGAGAGATGGGGTGTGTAGGATGGAGTGGAGTGAAGGGGGGGAATGGGACAAATGTAATAGCATAATCAATAAAATATATTAAAAAATAACTAAAACAATAAAAAGTTTTAAAAGAAACACACTAAGAAAATATTTGCAAAGTATCTGACACAGCAAGAAGGAAAAGACAATAGGAAAATAAGTAAAAAGTAGAAATAGGCAATACACTGAAGAAGTTAAACATACAATTAAAATATGAAAAGATGTTAATTATTGGTAACAACAGAAATGCAAATTAAAATAATGAGATGAACCACATTTGGCAAAAATCTATATAAATTTTAAATGCACATACTGTTCAATCCAGAAAATCTACTTCTAAGAATCTAGCCTTAGGTATTCTTCAATATATACACTGAATTATATAAAAACAAAGAAAGGTACATTCCAATATTTGTTGATCAGTAAAAAACTGGAAACAATAGAAAGAGGATGGGTTAAACACAGGGTAATATAGTCCCACAAAGGAATACATGCAGCAATTAAATAAGGCAAGAGTAACTGTATGTATCAACATAGAATTATCCTCATTATATGCTGTTAAGATAAAAACAAGTTGCAAAAAAGGAATATATAGTAGGATCCCATTTATACACACACACAAACAGCCCTCCTAACTAAATAAATATATGTATGTTTATGTGCATATTTGTAAATATATTTTTTAAAAAAGATATGTAAGGATGTATGTTAAAGTGTGCTTAGTTTAAGGAAGTACAATGGGCCAGAAAGTCAACTATAATTTTTATTTATAATCTTCTGTATTATTATTATTTTTATCCTCACCTCGAGAACGTGCTTATTGATTTCAGAGACAGGGGAGGGAGGGAGAGAGGAGAGAAACATTGATTGGCGGCCTTCTTGCACACGCCATGACTAGAGACCCCTGCAACCCCAGCATGAGCCCTGACCAGCAATCAAACCCGCAGCCTTTCAGTTAATGGGATGACACTCCAACCAAGTGAGCCATTCTTGCCAGGACTTTTATGTATTATTTGAATTTTTAAAAGGTAAGTTTTATTGTATTGTCTGAGTAAATAATTATTTTTTATTTATTTAATCCTCACCCAAGGATATGTTTATTGATTTTAGAGAGAGAAAGAGGAAGAGAGAGAAACATTGATTGATTGCCACCCATATACGCACCAACTGGGGATCAAACTCACAGCTGAGGCATGTGCCCTGACAGGGGACCAAACCCACAAACTTGGTGCACAGGATGACGCTATAATCAACTGGGCCACCAGGCTAGGGCAAATAAACATTTTTTAATGTTTTTGTATTTCAAAGACAATATATGTATATAAATTCTCATCATGTAAGATTACAACAGTGTGATGTTAAAATAGACATTGATGAGTTATTTTTATAATTAAATCTTAGATATCAGTTCTGCCTATAATTTAGTGCTTTTGACCCTAAAACTTTATTTCAACACATGTTGAAAGCCTCTATGTCCCACGTACTATAACAGACAATAGGAAGTATAAAATATATGAGACCTGAACCTTGTCCTAGAGAGAGCTTATAGTCAGGTAGGGATGAAAAACACAAATATAAATATATCACTGCCATTTAGTAAATAAAGAGAGAGACATGCAGAGGAATTGAACAGATAAAAAGAGCAGTGTTAGTGAGTTTTGTTTTCTTCTCCAGGGTTATTCTGACTCTATGATGTGTTCCAAAAAAGAGTACCAAGGTTACAAGCCAGTTTGGTCTTCAGTATCATCTTCTAAGACACAAGAAGACCGTAGTTAGGTGAACTCAGCTACTATTTTGGTTCTGTTTGATCAAAGTCATATTATTCTGATCTTGACTTCTTAGAACTTAACATACTCTTCAAATCAAAAACCTTGGTCCTCTTTTTTGCCCACCTGGCGAATGTACTAGCTGAGAGAGAGGAAGAGAGAAACATTAATCAGTTGCCTCCCGCAGACACCCAGACTGGGGTTGGGGGGAGAAACCAGCAACCTAGCCTGCCCATCCCCCAGTCACCATGGGCACTGGGAGGATGGCCACCCAGCCACTGACCAAGAAGGCCCTGGAGACAGTACTACTCAGGAGTAACCTGTCCTACCCTGGGGCTCTCAGGAGACATCGGCCAGCATCTGGGAAGTGGTGGCTTCAGTACAATCCATCAAGTGTGATAGAGGCTGCAGCACGTGCTAGACAAGAGACCTTCAGAAGTAGGCAGATGGCACTAAGTGCCCAGGGGATGGGAGGAAGACTCCTGTGGGGAGGAACCTATGCATGTCCCCAGCTCTCGCTGTGATATTTTAGGATGTTTTGGTGGGTGGCTATTTGTGGTATTTTTCTCTAAACTTTCTTTTATTTGCTTTAATTTAAGATGTTTTATTTATTTGGTTTTTTAGAGAGCAGGGAAGGGAAGGAAAAAGAGAGGGAGAGAAATATCATTGTGTGGTTGCCTCTTGTGCACCCCCTACTGGGCTCCTGGCCCATAACCCAGGCACGTGCCCTGACTGAGTCAAACCGGTAACTCTTTGGTTCACTGGCCAGCACTCAATCCACTGATCCACACCCGTCAGGGCTAAATTTCCTTTTAATGCAAGCAATATTTTACAAGAAAAAATATATACATGGCCTGGCTAGGTGGTTCAGTTGGTTGCAGCATCATCTTGATAGGCCAAGGTTGTGAGTTCAATGTCCGGTCAGGACACATACAAGAAGCAACCAATGAATATATCAGTACATGGAACAACAAATAGAAATCTCTCTCTCTCTCAAATCAACAAATTATATATACACATATATATATGGCTGGGCATAAATCTTTTTTTTACTCTCACCAGAGGATATGTTCATTGATTTTCAGAGACAAGAAGAGAAAGAAAAACATAGATGTGAGAGAGAAACATCAATCAGTTGCCTCCCGCACATGTCCCAACCCAGGATTGAACATGCAACCTTTTGGTGTATAGGACAATGCTCCAACCAGCTGAGACACTCAACCAGGGCATGAATTATTCCCCTGCAAAAAAAACCCCTTTGTCCTGTCAGCAAGAATGACTGGAAAATAAACTGCCAAAGACCTTGGTTCTATTATCCAGGAAGATAGCAAAGTTAAGTATGCAAGGGTATACCATTATTCCATATTCACCATTCTAAAATAAGAAAAGAGAAACAACATTAAGAACAATTTAAAATTTCATTTTAATAGTGATGGTAAAAATTATTTTAAAAGTCGGGTTCAGTTAAAAAGTTTCTGGTGAAAGGTTTCTGCATGCCCTGACTGGCTGGGCGTCATCCTGAAAACTGAAAGGTGACTGCTTTGATTCCCAGTCAGGGCACAAGCCTGGGTAGCAGGCCAGGTCCCTGGTTGGGGGCGTGCAAGAGGCAACCGATTGATGTTTCTCTACCTTTTTCCCTTTCCCTTCCCCTCTCTCTAAAAAATAAATAAACATAATCTTCAAAAAGGTTTCTGCAGGTTCTGCAGGTTTCTGCACTGCTACTTGTACTACATTTGGTATAATTCTGTCCTAAAGTAATTTGGCAAAATGTATTAAGGACTTTTAAATGTTCATTTTAAAAAATTAATACTTTATTCTTTAGAGCAGTTTGTTTAAAGAAAATTTGAGCAGAAAATACGGAGTTCATATAAACCCCATCTTCCCTGGACCCTACAGTGTTTCCCGTATTACTAAGGTCTTGCATTAGTGTGGTACATTTGTTACAACTGAGGAACATAACCAATGATCAAACATGTAAATTCCATCAGTGATTACTTTAGTAATCTTGGGAAAACATTTTAACCACACTGTATCATAGGCTTCTCAATCTGGTTTTCCTTGTGCACAATAATAATACCTACACCCTATATATTTATAGCCCATCACTTCCAGAGCTAAAAGCAATAATGTCGAGGCCAGTCTAAAAACATAAAGAGCATGCCCTGTCCAGGTAGCTCAGTTGGTTGGGGTATACATCCCTATACCCCAAGGTTGCAGGTTTGATCCCCAGTCAGGACACATACAAGAATTGATCAATGGGTGCATAAATCAGTGGAACAAGTCAATATTTCTCTTTCTCCTTGCTTCACTCTCTCTAAAATCAATTTAAAAAAAACATAAAGCACACTTTCAACTTCATGGAAGACACAGTCAACATAACTCAAAGATATTATTTATATTTACATAAAACTTTAGGCATGTTATATATCCAAAAAGAAACATCAGTTATTATGTCTGTCTAAGCCCAGAGTACAAAGCCAATATTACCTAAGAAATACATTTCAGCTCAAAATAACAAGGTTGTCTAAAACTGTAACAGAAAAGAAAAAACCCTCAACTTCATTAGGAATTAGGAAAATAATAATTAGAAAAATAACCACCAGAAGGGCTAAAATGAAAAAGACACCAAATCTCACAAAAATGGGAGCACTGGGAACTCTCAAATACTGCTGGAGAACCTATAAATTGGTATACTCATTTTGGAAAACAGGCAGACATTATCTACTATGACTAAAAGATTTACTCTAGAACAGGGGTGTCAAACTCATTTTCACAGTGGACCACATCAGCCTCGTGATTGCCTTAAAAGGGCCGAATGTAATTTTAGGGCTGTATAAATGTAACTGCTCCTTAACTCGGGGCAAAGAGCTCGGTGCTGCCGCCAGGTACAAACAAGGTGCTGGGGCGGGTAAAACAAGGTGGAGGGTTGGATTCGGTCAGGGGCCTTGTGTTTGCCACCTGTGCTCTAGAACTCAGCAATTCTATACCAGACATATAGCCCAGAAAATTCCTGTACATGTGTACCAAAACATACAATAAGAATGGTCACAGCAGAATTGTTTATAATAACCCCAAACTAGAAGCAATCTATATTATTCACATATAGCACAATAAATAGACAATATGGATTACTGAGCATTATCAGGCCACTGTATAAACTACAGCTACATACATAATGCTGAGTGAAAGAAGTTACTGAACAAGAAAAAGATACAGTATGACTTCACCTATATAAAGTTCAAAAACAGATAAACCATTCCAATACCATTTGAGTGATAGACTAAAAGGAGAATCAAGGAAACCATTATCACAAAACGCAGAAGAGGTTATTGCAAGGGATGAAAGGCTGTGATCTAGGAAGGACAAATGGCAGGCCTCTGAGAGCTGGCAATGTCTTACCTCCTGATCTAAAGTGATCTCACCTTTAACTGGAACGTAATCAACAAAAGAAAAAAGCAAACAAAATATAACCAGAGACACTGAAATTAAGAACATTGTAACAATAGCCAGAGGGGAGTGGGGAGGGGATAGTGGAGAGAGGGGTCTATAGGAGCTACTATAAAGGACACAAGGACAAAATCAAGGGGGAGGATAGAGGTGGGGGCGGAAAGTGGAACTGGCTGGGGTGGGGTGGAGGGATGGGGAGAAAATGCAGACAGTTGTAACTGAATAAAAAGAAATAAATTAAAAAAAATTTTTTTTAAATAAAAAAAATAAAGTGGCTACAAGGGTGTTTGCTTTGTATTCTTTAAGCTGTTCATATGCATTACACATTACACAATCTCTTGTATAAATTTGATATACTCAGATTAAAACTGTATGGGGCTACCTCTTAAGATAAATGTCCCATCACATGATATGTTTAATTAGAAATAAAGGTTTACAGGTCAGAACTGTAATAGCAGGAACTCAAGAACTGGTCAGGAATATGAACTAGATGGCCAATAGATTCCTGCTAATCTACGTATTTTATGGCTCTATTTTCATACCTTGTACCGATGATTTTTATGAACACTATTCTGGAAGCAGTCCATACAGAGTACACATGTTGGATCAATTGCACAATCTCTGAAAAAGATTAAAAATCAGATTCCAAAATTTAGATTATTTCCACTGATGCTTATGGTATGACTACAATATAATGTGAGTAAGTCTCATATTGTCCACAAACTGAAAATGAAAATGCTTTGAAAACAGAATTCCAAATAATTTTGGTCTAATTTTAGCCATATTTATCCAAGTTTGGATATTTGGTTTTTTTTCTTAAATCACCCTCATTACTTCGAGCTTGCAAAGTGGTTTCAAACTGTTAAGCTACAACTCAAAATTAGTTTTGTGAAAAATGATCAGCTTTATCAATCATTTGCAATCATCTCACCCTTTGTATTTCTAAATATAATTAACAAACACTGTTCACTGTAAATGAAGCTTGGATAAAAACAAAATTCATTAAAATGTAAGTATCATAAGGGCAGGAATTTCTATTTATTTTATATGTTAATATGTCCCAAGCACCTAGAACAGTGCCTGGTACATGGTAGATATTCAACTAATACTTATTGAATGAATGAAATTCAATCTCTCTTAATCTCTTCCCTAATAACTACTTTTAAAATACACTAGTTTATTTAACATTTTCTGGAAACATTAAGATCAATATACAGTAAGTCCTCACTTAATGTCATCATAGGTTCTTTGACTTTACGTGAAACAACATATAACAAAACCAATTTTATAATAAGCTAACTGATATAAATAAGAGTTAAGTTCCTATGGCATCTCACCAACATTATAACAAACAACGTTAAACAAAACGTTATTAGAGGACCTGCTATAAATCAGTGCAAAATGAAAAATTAAAAAAATATTGAGAAGAGTTGAAGAGGCAGAATTGGGAAGTTTTAAAAATGAATCTTAAAATACTAACAGGAAATAAAGATTGCCTAATAATACTCTCTAGTATATATATGATCTACTGACTCATTTAGAGCAGGATTTCTAAACCTTAGCAGTAATGACATTTTGAACTAGATAGTTAATTTTTAGGAATAGAGGAGACTGTCCTGTGCATTGTAGGATGTTTAAGCAGCAACCCTGGTCTCTACCCACTAGTACCATTTCCATAGTTGTGACAATTAAAAATGTCTCCATGACACTTTTGGAGAAATGAGGTCTACAAATGTCTACTCTGCTTTAGTTGAAACTGATTGGGCTTAAGCTAAAAATACATAATATAAATGAACCTTACCGTGCTATACAGCAAAACAGTACACAAAATACATAAACCGCCTTTTTCCTAAGAAAAGAACTGGATAATAAGCCCTGGCTGGTGTGGCTCAGTGGATTGAGCATGGGCCTGTGAACCAAAGGGTTGCCAGTTCAATTCCCAGTCAGGAAACATGCCTAGGTTGCGGGCTAGGTCCCGTGTTAAGGGTGTATGAAAGGCAACCACACTTTGATGTTTCTCTCCCTCTCTTCCTCCCTCCCTTCCCCGCTCTCTAAAAATAAATAAATAAAATCTTAAAAAAAAGAGATTTGGATAATAAGATAGTATGTTCTCAACAGCTAGTAACTATACATAAACCAGTCAAACCTGGAATTATAGTGCAGCAAAAAACAATCCTCTGTATTTATAAAGTCTAAAAAGTCACATTCCTAACCTAAACTACCTCTAATAAAGGGGGGCAAAAACTAAAAGTGCTACTAGGATTTTAAAAGTTGAAAATTTCAGGCAGAAGTAGGGAGTAAAAAAGTTCTCTGTGCTACCATGGCATTTAAGTCAACTGCCCTCACAAAGGGCAAAAAGCCTAAAGCTGCTTCCAGTTTCCGTACCACTGGCCTCCCTTACCTAACAAAATTCTAACAGGTTCCTATAGGTCCATAATCTCTTGGCACCAAATCTCACTTGGTGGCAAAAAAATGACTTGAAATGTCATTAGTATACAGACTTTATTTATACTACTTCCTGTGAATATTCATACATTTCTTACAGAAATGCTGTGTTTGATTATAATAGAGAAGTATTCAGAATTCTGAAATACACCTGGCCCCAAGGGTTTCAAATAAGGGTATGTGGACTACATAAAAAGGCAAAAATCTATCACACACATTTTTGGAGAACATGAAGAAAAAAAATGAGAGAACTGTTTAGTTATATCATACTCAAAAACAAGCTATACTAGCAAAAACGGACTTATCAGTGCATAATAAAAGTTAAGCAGGATTAACATGTAATAAAGAAAGCTAATACATCATGAAACAAGTACAAAATATCAAGATTGTAATTTAATCCTATTAATTTCTAATTCTTACCTACAAGAATATGTTGTCTCTCCACTTTTGAAAACCTTACCACAGAGTTGAAATGCTCCACTATGTTTTAATTTCTCTAAACAAATATCTGGATCTTCTCCAAATAAATACCATTCCAGTGGAGTG
Source organism: Desmodus rotundus (assembly GCF_022682495.2). Lineage (NCBI taxonomy): Eukaryota > Metazoa > Chordata > Mammalia > Chiroptera > Phyllostomidae > Desmodus > Desmodus rotundus. The sequence continues at coordinate 76,518,391 of NC_071393.1, forward strand.
AATATTGACGTTTGTATACTTTCTTCCTGCTTTTCCAAGTCTGGGTCCATTTCAGCCAAATAAATTTCAGGCACCAATTGAGCCAAACAGTGCAAGAAAGCAGTGTCAAAGTCAACCTGCTGATCCCACCACTGAAAGAAAAGGGAAGAGTAGACTTTGTTATAATTTCCTTCTTAAAAATCTAGGGGCACCAGTAATGGCATAGTTCTGTAATTTCTGAGAAACCAATTTACAATATATTCTTATTTCATTCTTGGTAATACAAAAAGAAGTAGGTGATATTAAAAAAAACCCCTAGAGCACTGGCTAGTGTGGCTCAGTAGATGGAGTGCCAGCCTGCAAACCAAAAGGTCGCTGGTTCGACTCCCAATCAGGGCACGTGCCTGGTTTGCAGCCAGGTCTCCAGTTGGTGGGGTGCGAAAGGCAACCGGTTGATGTATCTCTCACACAGATGTTTCTCTCTCTCTCCTTCTCCCTTCCTTCCCCTCTCTCTAAAAGTAAATAAATAAAATCTTTAAAAATAAAAGCCTTGCAAATAAGTGATTGCCCACATATACCACAGACATCTAAAATAAAGAGCAGCTATAATGGGTGAGAATTATCCTTTCCTTCTGGAATGGCCAACTTTTGGTGTGTAAAGGTGATTCTATTATCAGTTCAAGGTTATACAAAGCATTTCCCATACTCTTAGTTTGTTTTAAGGAACCATGTATTTAACGACAGAGCAAAATGAATGAGTGCCAAAGAGTTTTTAAAACACAAAAAGCACTAACCATAAAAGAAAAAAAGGAAAAAAAGAAAAACCTTCTGCTCTTCAAAAGAAACTGTTACAGATGGTTTATGTGCCACACTTATTTGCACATGAAAACAGGCCCAACATTATTAGTCATTAAGAAAATGCAAATTAAAATGACAGTAAGATTACCCTACACAACCTATTAGAATGTAGGCAAAAAATAAAATAAAATAGAAACTGGCAATACCAAGTATCAACAAGAATGCAGAACACTGGAAAAGGAAAATGTGGTGGGAATTCAAAATGGTACAGCCACTTCATAAAGAGTTTAGCAGCTTCTTATAAAGTTAAACATACACTTATCATATGACCCAGCAGTCAAACTCCTGGGTATCTACCAAAAACTAAACTAGAAATGAATTATAAACTATAGTACATCCAAAGCAAGGAGTACTACTCAGAAATAAAAGGAATAAATGCAGTATCAGATTGCATGCAATACATGCAATATCAAAAATGCTTCAAAAAAAGTCAAACTCAAAAGGCTATATACTGCCTCTTAGCAGGTGGAATGAAGTTCATGTTGAAAGCATCTATGTGAATTTAACAAAGGCCAGTTTCTGTGCGAAACAGCTGATTCCATAATGAGTGGGTTTAACTGACACTATCTGCAGATTTCAGTAACATCACCATTCCACCCTTATCTTCAATCAAACAAAACAGCTTCCCAAATACTAGGAAATGCCCAATTAAAAAAAGACATTCAGGGATTACTCACTGGCAATTTGGGCTTACACATGAGGTCTAATTACCCCAAATGATCCAACCAGTCTAAGATTTTTCATGCCATTCAGTAACAGCAGGCTTAAGTGAAATGAAGACAGGAAAAAGAAGAGGATTGAAGACATAACTGTCTATCACCCAACATTGGCAATTTAGTTGCAATTAAATTAATTACAATTAAATTAATATTGTTCATTTGAAATAGGTTGGTGTTCTGGTTTTATTAGTATTTCATACTTGTCTTACAGGTACATAAAAACTATAAGGCATTTATACCTAGATTTATATTTTTACACATTTAAATTATATTCTAAATTTTTTAAAAATGCCTCTAAAGGCTATGTACTGTATGTTTCCACTTATATGACATTCTGGAAAAGGCAACTTACTATATAGAGATGGAGGACAACAGAGTCTCCAGAGGTTGACTGTACAAAAAGGCACTGATGGAATTTTTCAGGGCAATGAAACTATTCTGTATCTGTACTACTGTGATGTTTACATAACTGTTGGTAACTGTCAAAACTCACAGAACTGTACAATAAAGTTATTTACTTTATGTAAATTTTTTAAATGCTCACCTGAGTATATATATATTTTCATTATTAATTTTTGAGAGAGAGGAAAGGGGAAGAGCGAAGGAGACAAAGAGAGACAGAGAGAGAGATGTGAGAGAGAGAGATAGATCAGATGCCTCCCACACACACCCGACCAGGCATCAAACCCTCAACCCAGGCACGTGTCCCAACAAGGAATCAAACCCCAAACATTTTTTGGCATATAGGAGGACACTCCATCCAACTGAGTCACTGGGTCAGGGCGCTTTAAGTAAATTTTTAAAGTAAATAAAAAAGGACATAGTTTAAAAGATGAAAAGGAGGAACACGGAGTGAGAGAAAATACTTGCAATAATAATTTGAGTACTTTCCCCCAAAGAGAGGAACAACGCAAGGATATCTATCCTCTCCCATTCAATATTGTTTTTAAAATATGTTTATTGATTAAGCTATACAGTTATCCCACTTTTTCTCACTTTTGTTCCCCTCCACCCTGTACCCCTCTCCCACCAGCATTCCCCTCCCCTAGTTTATATCCATGGGTTATACATGTAAGTTCTTTGGCTTCTCCATTTCCTATATTATTCTTAACCTCCCCATCTATTTTGTACCTACCATTTATGCTTCTTATTCCCTGTACCTTCCCCCCCCCCATTCCCTGTCCCACCCCATAACCCTCTACATGATCTCCATGTCTATGATTCTGTTCCTATTCTACTTGTTTGCTTAGTATCTTTTTGTTTTTGTTTTTACATTCAGTTGTTGATAGTTGTGAGTTTGTTGTCATTTTACTGTTCATGGTTTTGATCTTTTTCTTAGATAAGTCCCTATAATAAGGGCTTGGTGAAGATGAACTCCTTTAACTTGACCTTATCTGAGAAGCACTTTATCTGACCTTCCATTCTAAATGATGGCTTTGCTGGATAGAGCAATCTTGGATGTAGGCCCTTGTCTTTCAAGACTTTGAATACTTCTTTCCAGCCCCTTCTTGCCTGTAAGGTCTCTTTGGAGAAATGAGCTAACAGTCTTATGGGAAGTCCTTTGTAGGTAACTGTGTCCTTTTCTCTTGCTGCTTCTAAGATTCTCTCCTTCTCTTTAATCTTGGGTAATGTAATTATGATGTGCCTTGGTGTGTGCTTCCTTGGATCCAACTTCTTGGGGACTCTCTGAGCTTCCTGGACTTCCTGGAAATCTATTTCCTTTGCCAGATTGGGGAAGTTCTCCTTCATTATTTGTTCAAATAAGTTCCCCATTTCTTGCTCTTCCTCTTCTCCTTCTGGTACCCCTATAATTCAGACGTTGGAACGTTTCAAGATGTCCTGGAGGTTCCTAAGCCTCTCCTCATTTTCTTGAATTCTTGTTTCTTCATTCTGTTCTGGTTGAATGTTTATTTCTTCTTTCAGCTCCAAATCATTGATTTGAGTCCCAGTTTCCATCCCTTCGCTGTTGGTTCCCTATACATTTTGCTTTATTCACTTTGCATAGCTTTCACTTTTTCCTCTTTTTCTGTGACCACATTCAACCATTTCTGTGAGCATCCTGATTACAAGTGTTTTGAACTTTGCATCTGATAGGTTGGCTGTCTCCTCATTGCTTAGTTCTATTTTTGAAACTTTGATCTGTTCGTTCATTTGGGCCATATTGTTTTGTCTTGGAGTGCCTGTTATGTTGTAAGGGTCAGAGCCTTAGAAAATCACCAGGGCAGGGCAAACCACTTGGCTGCGCTGTGGCACTTTATGTGGGGGTGGGGTCCAAAAGTGAATAATGACTCTTGCTTGGCTTTTGGCCAGCTTTCAGTCACTTCCCCCACTATCTACAAGCAAATTGGGCCCTTCTGGTACTGATTCCCAAGTGGGTGGGCTTGTGTATGTTCTAGGACCCTGTGGGTCTCTCCAATGAACTCTCTTGTGAGGCTGGGAGTTTCTCCCACTGCTGCAATTTTCAGATTCTTACAGCCAGAGGTTTTGAGGCTTTATTTCCCTGCTCTGGAACCCTGGGTTGTGCAATCTATCTTGCTCCCCAGTTGTTCCTACCGGTTTGTCCACATGCAAATGTGGGACTGCCCAGTCTGCCAGCCACTGCCTGTCCTCCAGCCACCACCTTGCTGCGTGTCCTCTCCACCCCGACTGACCATCTCCACCCCTCCTACCTATGTGGATGAATATTTCTTCTTTAATCTTTGGTTGTTGGACTTCCATACAGTTCGATTTTCTGACAGTTCTGGTTATTTTTTATTTTTAAATCTGTTGTTGTCCTTTTTTTGCTTGTGCAAGAAGGCAAAGTGTATCTACCCATGCCTCCATCTTGGCCAGAAGTCTCTCAATATTGTAATAAAGATCTTAGCTAATGTAATAAGACAAGAAAAAAATAATAAAAGGCATGACAATTGTAAAGGAAGAGTAAAACTGTCTCTATTCACAAATGATATGATTATCTTCATAGAAAATCTCAAAGAATTAATTTTTTAAGTATTTTTAAAAGATTCTATTTATTTATTTTTAGACGGGGGGAGGGAAGGAGAAAAAAGAGGGAGAAAAACAATGTGTGGTTGCCTCTTGCACACCCCCTACTGAGGACATGGCCTGCAACCCAGGCATGTGCAGTGACTGGGAATCAAACCAGTGACCCTTTGTTTCACAGGCCAGTACTCAATCCACTGAGCCATGCCAGCCAGGACTCAATGAATTAATTTTTTTTAAATACACAAAAAAATGTAAGTGAGCCCTAGCCAGGTAGCTCAGTTGGTTAGAGCATCATCCTGATATGCTATAAGGCTGTGGGTTCAACCTCTGGTTAGGGTACATAAATGAATGCATAAATAAGTAGAACAACAAATGAATGTTTCTCTCTCTCTAAAAATTCAGAAAAAAAGGTTGTAAGTGAATTGAGCAAGCTCACTAGATATAGGATCAATATATAAAAAGTAACTGTATTTCTATACACTAGCAACAAAAAAATGGAAAATAAAATTAAAAAAATAGCATTTACAATAGCATCAAAAACCAAAATATTTGGGCATTAACTTAATAAAAGATGTGTAAGACTGCTACACTCAAAACTACAAAATATGAAATTTCTAAAACATCCAAATAAATGAAGAGCTATATATCATATTCACTCATCATAAGATTTAATATTATTACGATGTCTATTCTTCCCAAAGTAATATACAGATCCCACACAATCCTAACAAGATTTTTATCAAAATTGACAAGATGATTCTAAAATGAATATGAAAATGTAAAGGACTTAGAAGAAACTTATACTACCTGATTTCAGGACTCTCTATAAAGCTATACTAATTGAGACAGAGTGGTATTAGCATTGAGGTACACATTTATCAATGAAAAAGAAGAGTCCAAAAATTAATCCAAATATATGAGGGGGAAGCCCAAAGAATCCCAGAGTTTATTTATAAAAAATTGTGTATTTATTCTTACATGGTTAAACTTCAATCATCTACAAAGTACTCTCCATTTGATACAATTCATCTATTGAGACATTTTTTCCACTGCTCAAAAACAGTTTTTGAACTCATCGATTTTGATGCCTTTTAGTGCTTCTGCTGTTTTTTGGTTCACCTCTTCCACATGGGCAAAACATTTCCATTTGAGGACATTTTTCAGGGAAAACGAGAAAAAAAAAGTGGTTTGGGTTAAGATTGGGTAAATAGGAAGGGTAGGGCATGGGGAGTCATGCCATCTTTGGTCAAAAACTGCTGAACAATCAGCATGGTGTGGGCGGGTGCGATCATAAATCACCCATCATGATATGGGCAAACGTGCTGAAAAAGTCTTCCAAAAAAATTCACTGAAGCCAAACGCAGCCTCTTACAACACCACCTGCTGGTACACTGATACAGATGGGTTTCTAGACACTTACTTAGTGGGGAAATTCTATACTACAAGGGCTCACCCTCCAGAAGATAATCCTGTTTTTTGGGGGGGTTCCCCCTTGTATACAATCAATTGATTTTTGAAAAGGAGCCAACACAAACCAAAGACAAAAAGACAGTATTTTCAAAAACTGGTGCAGGAGCCATTCGGTATCCTTATGGAGAAAATAAACGAACTTTAACTTATACTTCACACCATACACAAAGATTAAGTTGAAATAGGTCACAGACCTAAATATAAAAGCTAAAACTATGACACTTCTTGATGAAAACACAGGAGAAAACTCTTGACATCCTTGGAGCAAGCCAAGATTTCTTGAACAGAACACAAAAAGCACTAAGGATGAAAAAAAAATGGATAACTGAACTTAATCAAAATGAAAACTTCCTGATGTTCTTCATGCCACTCCTTATGCAGTTTTCAAATTTTTCATACAACCTAACAATGAAGATGAATTTTTGAAATAGATATATTTTCAAATGAACATATCTCTACTTCTTGAATCTATCTAGCTATATACCTTCCTATGAATTTACATAGAAACAGGAGGCAACTAAGAAGTATACTTAATCATACACTAACCCATCTTTTCAATAGGGCATTGGGCACCAACCCGCAAACTATCTGGTAGCTAAGGCACTGGCAATTTTGGCACAGGAACACCCTGTCCCAAGCTGTGAGACTGTTTAGACTACTGGGAAGTGTTGTCTAGGCAAAAAATTATCAAGAGAAGGAAGTATTAGGGAAGAAAAATTAGAATTCTTCAGTTTGTAAAAATGATGGCTAGATAATGTTTATAAAATTACAAAGTTTATAAAGTCAAAGTTTATTAAATAAATAAGTATATTAATTAAATATAAAGTGTTTTAATAAGGTAAACAGATACTTGTTCACTATATCTTAGAGTAAATTAAGCAGGCGTCCCTTGAAGTGTTAAAAACAATTTTCAGGGCAAAAAACAATAATTAGATTTCTATTTAGCTATGATAAATTCATAAAATTTGTCCAGGGAATTTTATAAGATGACACAGAATTAAGAATTTACATAAGATACTTTGGCTTCACTTCAGAAAATCTTTTGCCTTTTACTAAAGATTTCTATGGGGAGGAGCACTCTGGAGAAAAAACAAAAAGAATTTACAAGGTTCCATAACAGGTAACTAAGGAAAGTTACAATACTTGTTTATATATAAAGCTTTCTGAGTTTGCTCTCATGAAGTTCAATATACCTCCATAAATAAGTTCAACTTAATAAAACTAAATGTAAAATATTATGCTAAAATTAGGCATTGTAGCCCTGGCTTGCGGGGCTCAATGGATTGAGTGCCAGCCTGAGAACCAAAGGGTCGCCAGTTCGATTCCCAGTCAGGACACATGCCTGGATTGTGGGCCAGGTCCTGAGTGGGGGGCACACAAGAGGCAACCACGCATTGATGTTTCTCTCCCTCTCTTTCTCCCTCTCTTCACCTCTGTCTAAAAATAAATTTTAAAAAATCTTTAAAAAATCTATATTACATATACTTTCAAATTTTCTACAAATTTGAGTTTTCAACATATATACATGTACATCTATGAATATGCTTTCCTAAACACAGAATAAAGATCTGGAAGAAGAAACATCAAAACTGTTAACAGTGGTTACATGGAGAGAAGAAACTGGAGGGTCTAGGAATTTTCCTATTTTATTTTAAACAATGTCATATTGCTTGACTTAGACACTATAACAAGTGTCAATACTTTTGCAATTAAGAAAAAAGACTCAAAATCTCTAAGATATAGTACACCCATTTAAAATGACGCCAAATAGTTTCAAAGTATCTTCCTGATGTACTTACTAAATAGAAAGGGAAAAGATAGTAAGTATAAAGTAGAAAGACCCTGCAAATACCAAGTTAACCAAATGATTAAGATAAATATCTCTAGTAATAAAAAATACTGATATCAAGAATCCATTAATATGAGGCACTGAGCAAAAAACAGTAACATTTTTGTGGTATTTCCCCCCAAATACAGAGCATCATTCCAATCACAGAAAAACATTAAACTCAAATTCAAGAACATTGTACAAAACAACTGCTCGATATTCTTCTAAAGTGCCAAGGTCATGAAAAACAAGGAAAAATCAAGACACTGTTACAGACTGAAAGAGACTATAGAGAACCTGAGACACAGACTGGAAGAGACAAAGGAAAAATAACTAAATGCAATGTGGGATCCTGAAAAAGATCCTGGAACAGAAAAAGGGCATTAGTGGGAAAACTGGCAAAATTCAAAAAAGATCTATAGCTTAGTTTTATCAATATTAACTTCCTGTCCCTAATAATTGTAATAAGGTTATGTAAGATGTTGACATTAGTGGATATAGGTGTGAGGGATATAAAAGAACTGTTGGTGCTATTTTTCCAAGTTTTCTATAAATCTAAAATATATTCAAAATAAAATATTAGAAAAGAAACTGATACTGATGATGTTTATTTACTAATATTGAAAGGCATGAATAAAATACAGTTCAATAAAGTAGATTACAAAGTATTATGTATCAAGTCTCATTTCGTTTAACTATTATATATATTTACATGGGGGGGGGGAAACAGAAGGAATATATACCAAAATGTTAATAGTGGTGGGTAGTGGGACTTTAGAATATTTTCATGGAATCTGTTTGTATGTTTGCTTAGCTAATATGAATAATATCCTTACAGTGACTTCATATTAAGGGGATAATTTTTTATTATAAAATTTAAAATATTTTACTAAAACCTTTTTTAAAAAACACGCCTTCCAGTCTTCTAACTCCAAGTTCTCCAGGGTACTCACAGACCAACAACTTGTATTCTCCATGTGTCTGACAATTACTGTAACTGTTGAGAGCTAGGAAAGAGGTCTAGACAATTATAAGCATTGCTAAGCAGAAAACCTCTTGAAGGTCACTAAAATGGATAAGGAAGAGAAACAAATCGTCATCCGAAATAAGCTTATCAACAGGTGACAGACAGATGGTTCCTATCAACAGGAGACAGACAGATAGTTCCTCCTGAACCCAGAGCAAAATTCCTCCAGAGCTCAGAGCTATGCAGAGATAACAGCAACTCCCGCTTTTGTAACTTGCTTGCTTGCTTCTCACTGTATAAAAGGGCTAGCCTGTGAGCGTTCGGGGCGGCTCTCATCTGCAGCTCTTCTGAGCACCATGTCTCCGGGACACATCGAGAGTCCGCCCCTGCGCAGGTTAAAAGAGTTGGCCATTAAAGTAACATCTCTGTAAATGTCCTGAAAGTCTCCGAACATCTGTTTCTTGCATCAGTGGGTGCAACATAACTAGTTTTCTTTTTTTCAAATAGTACTAAATGGAAAAAAATGCTGTATATTTAGTGCTATACACGAAACAAAAAAACTTATGTCCCACCTAATTATGGAAGGCATAAAACCAGTTCAAGTTTTTCAAGAATATTTTCAAGAACATGAGAAACTTGAGAGTCAAAACTGAAGAGAGCCAAAAACCTAAGGGATCTTCTGATTCAAGTCCCTCAAGTACAGATCAGAAAACTGACTCACAGGAAAGAAGTAAATTGGCTTGACCAAGATCAAATAAGCAATTAACATCAGTCAGGAACAGAACTTAGGTATCCTAACTCCTAGAGTTCAGTGCTCATTCTCCTTAACCAAATATAAATAAAACTTTTTAAATTTACTCTTAAGATTTGTTCAGTTTCACTCTACTACTAAAACAAAACAAAAAACAAAGCTTTGCCTTCTTTTAAATTTTTCCTCCAAATGAAGGCTCTTAGCTAACAACTGCCTAACATTCCTGGATACTACTAAATATTGTATATCTTTGTCACTACATGTCTTAGTGTGAAGAACTAACATTCTGAAGTGTTATCTTTATATTGTTGGTTGATTTGGGCAGAATGTCTGGGTGTTGATACCTTAACTGCCCTCTCCACTGATCTTACCACTGGGTCTCTATCCTTCCATCCAGATCCTACCTTAGCTATTTCTCCAGGTCCGTTTATGTCTAGACCCACTTCCTGAACACTTCACTGATCAGCCTAAAAAAATTTCTCTCCCCTGTAACTCCAATATAGCACTTACAGAGGGAGGTACTCATAAAGTACCTATACTTCTGCCAGATAACATTTGTTACCTTTAAATGTGTACATTTAGCCACTTCAACCAAATTGTCAGCTCTTTGAGGACAGGAACTCTGCCTTCCAAATCCCTGTATGCCACAGACCTACCACAAGTACATAACAAAAATTCTCAATCAATGCTGAATGTTAGAGACTTCTAGCTAGAGAGAACAAAGCAAATGTTTGACAACATCAAGCCTTCTAAAACGTTGTTTATAGAATTCTTATGAAAGATAAAAATTATACTTTTACTAAGATTTTTCCTAAATGATTGCCACAACTATGAAAAAATGTTTTAAATTAAAATCTTTTTTTTTTCCAGATAAGAAAAACCACACAGGATATATTTCACTGGGTGACATGTTCAGGAATTATTGGTGATTAGAATAGGATTGCTTTTCTTCTGTTTGGCTGCTTTTAGTAATTTTCCCAATTTAAGACAAGAATAAAATTGAATTTTTAAAATTTCAATGTCTAGAAAAACAAAATACTTTTTTTCAGCATTTGGAATTAAAAAAAAGGCTTTCCTAATTGTTCACTGAAAACAAATTCTCACAACATTTGAATTCCCAAACATTCCAAACATTTCCCTCATCCCCAGGGATTTGGATGCCTGTTATAGAACATCACTCTGAAAAAGAAACTTACTTTAAGTATAGTGTATAATTCTTTTTCTATGTCTTCTGTTTTGAAGTGGTAACAAAATTTGGAGGCTCTAGAATTAGTCGTGTGGCAAGTACTGGATTAGTAATTGGAACATCTCCAGGCACCAAGAAATCTTTTGGTTATACAAAGTTTTCTTGTGACACCATTTGGCAGATCATAAAGTTTAAAAATTAAGAAAACAACAACAACCCTGATAGTTCAACTACTTTTCCCATAGGAAAACCCTATCCTATCTGTTAGCTCTTTAAGCCTGTCAAAACACTTCCTCTCGGCCAACTTCCATTCTTACAGCTCATAATTAACTAAAATCTACCTTCCTGTAACTTTCAGGCTATACTGCCTAAAATAATCCAATACAATTTACTCTGCTATTTCACCCAACAGCCTTTCAAATAGATTAAGATACCTGTTATATTTCTCATTAGTCTCTCTACATTCTAGAAATAAACTAGGAACATAGAAACTGAAGAAATTTGGCCATCTCTAATGACACAGTATCTAGACCACACTCCATTTGATTACTCTTTTATAGAACATGTACAATATGCCTCCATGTAGAGGAGTAGAACTACTTATTATCTTCCTTAGCCAGAACACTAAACTGCTTTAAAAGCTCATGTTCTTTTTTTGGCAGCCATATCGTATTATGACTAAAGTGAGTTTGCAGACAACTAAATAAATGCCTTAGATCAATCACTTAAAAGAGACCTAGTCCTATAATTGTGATGAAAGATGGAATTTACTGTTAATTACTTGAAAGTAATTCACCTTATAATAGTTTACTTAATGCCATTCTTCAGAACGAAGTCTATTTGACTTGTTTGGAAGAGTAGGGCTATAACCACTTAATGTGTCTTTATGCACTACCTTTTAAAGTGCTTTTGAACTTTTGGTATTCATGGGTAAGCTAGAAATAACTTCAGCCACAGAAGGAAAAATCCATTAATTTATCCATTTGTTTCTATACTCTGCCTTGTAATCTAAGAAAGGATTTCAGTCAGGTTGCAAATATATATTGAACACTGTAGAAAGAGAATATGAGACATGTATCCCAGAGGTTAGGAAAGCAGATTTCACTCATCCAAAGACATCAAGGAAAGCTTAGAAAATTGGAGCATGAACCTATGGTCAGAGGAGAAAAAGGAAGAAAATGGCTTAAGCAGGACAATATGTTCTGAAAGCCAAACACTGACAGCATGTTTATACATTTTAACAGGAAAGAAAAGAGAGGGTCCTTGTTTATCACATGACTCTGGGTCAAATATGACCCAGACTATTTTATCAATGCCATGAAGACATAGTAAACTTTCTTATCATATTCACAAATACAAGGCTGGCAGGGATAAAAAAAATTCTCCTTAGGCTGATGTTGCATTGAAACAAATAAGGTTAAATTTAATTGTGATGAAAGTAAACTCCACCTGGATGAGGCCTATGTTATTCCCAGACAGCAAGTAGGCACTTTGGTTAGTATAACTCTTTGGAATATTTCAGTAACTTTTATTTACTGGAGCATATTTCCATAAGCACTTAGCTTATTACCGGGGTGTAACTTAACATTTCAAAGTATAACAGTTTTTAAAAAGGCTGTACGAAATGCTTTAAAAAAATCAAACTCAACAAAAAAAACTATTGTTTCTTCAATAAGAGGCATGTTAACTCAGAATTCCTTAGAAGAACACACGGGAGTTCCTAGTAAACCACCTGGGACTACAGAGGTCTTAATAGTTTGTCTTAAGCCATCAGAGGCAATGGGATAAAAGCTTAATGAATATTGTTCATTTCCCAGAGCACAGTGCACTGAAAATCAGAATTTTCCCTAGCTATTGACAGCAGAAATTGGGAGGAGATAAGGAAAGAACAACAGGCACTAGGCCCTGCGATGATCTGGTGACAAGGCACTTTTGTTAAGACTCACAAGACCTTAGTTTTCTCACTCTAAGTGGGTCCTTATTACAGAACGCTGTGCGCTGGCCTGAAATTATATAGGGTCAATTTCTAAGGCAAATCACCTCCAATGAAAATGGCATGTAACTTCTCTCCTTTCTCTTTATCTTAATATTTCAAAGTCAGCTATTGAAAGATTGTTATCTTTTAAGGATCTCCTAAAGATGAGATTGTAATTGTTTGCTTGATTTTCATAATTTTGCACAAACATAATATTAAACTTTTATAAAAAACTAAAATTCCCCCATATAACTTTTTGGGAGTAATGGAAATGTTTTAAATCCTGATTTGGTGGTAGTTACAGGGGTGTATACTCTGTCAAAACTAATTAACCAAATGCTTTAAAAGGATGTTTTATTATACTTAAATTGTATCTCAATAATGTTAATTTTTTTAAAATATCCCCTATTCAATTTCAAACTTTTTAGCTTTATTATCTCTTAACCTTCTCAACTCCTATTACCGCCACATCCACTCACCTCAGCTAATGTCTCCTCATTCATTCGTTCATTCATTCATGCATTCAATAAAAATTTTAAAGCAATATGCTAGGTAGTGAAGATACAGATGTGAACAGGAAACAGTTCATACTATCAAGGAATTTACTGTCTAGAAGGAAAGATAGACAGTGGACAGGCAATGCTGAGTATAGCCTGAGACATGCTATATTCAACAAGAGTATGAAAAAGGTGCTATAGGAACACAAAGGCACATCTAACCTGGCTCTACCATCAGAAATACCTGATATAACTCCATGTTCTAAAACTCATAAATTCCCCTTTCTGACCATAACGTTCATTCTTTCCACTTATGTTAATATCATAACTTTAATACCTTAAATCGCACCAATTCCCCTGGCTTTTCTTAGTTCCCTCTTCAGTCAGGACTCAAGGCTTCCCATTACCCATATGCCCCCTCATTCCCTCCTTCCTCTCTCCCTCCTTCACCCATAAGCTCCCTCCCCCAATTACAATCTTGCTAAAAAAAATCATTAATGTTGATCCCCACTTGTTCATTAAGAGTATGTAAATGTCTACTATATCAAGCACATACTAGGATATATCAGTGAACAAGCCAGACAGGATCCTTGCCTTCAGGAAGGTTACATTCTGGTAGGAGAGACAGACATTTAAATAAGCAAAGACAATACAGTAATTACAGAGTGCAGTAAATGCAGTGGAAGAAAAACAGAGTACTCTGACAAAGAATAAGAGATACACATCTTTTAGACAGGCTAAGTATCAAGAAAAAGCAGAAGAAAAACACTCTAGGGAGGAAAAAAAAACAGCAGGCAAAGGCACTGGCCCTGAGGCAAGATACAGCAAGGGCCTGTTTTAGAAACTAACAGGACATGATGGCTAAAACTGAATGAGGAGAAAGTAACAAGAAGTTAGGGGACGTGTAGAGGCCAGATCAGGCAGAATCTTGAATGACTTGTACAGAGTTTACATTTTCTTCCAAGTGCAATGAGAAACCACTGAAGAATATAGGCAGGAAATTGTCACAAATATGATTTAGTTTTATGAAAGATTTACTCTGGTTGCTATGAGGAGAATGGACTGGAAGAAGGCAAAAATGGAATCAAAGAGCCCGGTTAAGAGGCCACTGCAGTTTCCTAGGCAACAGATGGTGACTAGGACTACAGAGGTGGAATGGAGACAGAGAGTTGTTTGTGTTCAAGAGCTATTATGGAAGTGACATCTACTGAGACAGGAATAACAAAACTCTTGCTCTGCCTTCCTCTTTCCCCCTCCCAAAATCTGGTTCTTCCTCTCAGTATATGACACAGCCACAGCCACGAATGTTTAAGCCAAAAACTGGGGATCCAGATATCATGTCTCTTACCTCTTCCCTCATGCCTAATCCACAAGCAAATCTTTTTGTTTCTACCATACTTCCAAAATCTCTCTCAAATCCATCCTCTTCTCTTCAGTTCCAGTGATCTCTCTAGTACCAGCCACCATCAACTATGGCTTGGGTAAGTTACTGCAGTAGCTTCCTAATTGCTCTCCCTATTCAAAACACTTATCAGACAGACATCCAAGTGGATATGTCAAGTAGGCAGTTGGATTTTTGATTCTGGAGCTCAGAAGTGAGATGACCTAAATTTGGGAACTGAACACATATAGGTGGTATTTAAAGCCTCAGAACTAAATGAAATCACATAGGCAGAAAGTTTAGATAGGAAAAAAAAAAAACAGAGCTTAATACTATATCAGGAAAAATCTTCTGAGAAAAACATAAAAAAGAAAATCCAGTCAAACAAAATGCAAAAGTTCTGCCAGACCATCCCATATACTCTCTGAATTCCCAATTTTTCTCAGTCCTCCTCTTCCTAGACCCAATAAACCACCCTCTCCTAGAAACTACACCCTATATACTACACTACTTTCCCCTCATACATACCTGCTTGGCTACTCTCTTCCTAAGTCCTTCCCTGGTTTTTCCTCCATCTTCTGCTCCTGAAATTCAGTCATTCCTGTTCCCCCTCCTCCGCTCCACGCGTGTCTGTCTCTTTCATATATATACCGGGTCTCTCCGGAAAAAGTCCAGCCATTGTTAATATAATGAGTACGGTTTACACAACATTGGTGTAACCTGGCAGCCAAGGAGAGTGGACTAGAATGTGCATGTGTGAACAGTGACAACTTCACTGTACTAGTAAGTGGGGCTGGTAGATGCTGCTGAGCGAGCATGTGTACTGTGTGGCCATCCCATTCAAAATGACTGAGCGAGTACAGCACTAATCTGCATCAAATTTTGCATTAAACTTGAACATTCCTCCACAGAAACTATTTGTGCGATTCAGAAGGCTGCAGCTATGGGCAACTGGTGATTGGCAGCTTCATCATGACAAGGTGCCTGCTCACGCATCATGTCTCGTGCAGAGTTTTTTGGTGAAACATCAAATCATCTGGGTGACTCAGTCCCCCCTACAGCCCAGATTTGGTGCCCTGTGACTTCTGGCTTTTCCCAAAACTAAAATCACCTTTGAAAGGGAAGAGATTTCAGACTGCTGATGAGATTCACGAAAACATGACAGGGCAGCTGATGGTGTCCGGGAGAACTGTGTGAGGTCCCAAGGTGCCTACTCTGAAGGGGACTGAGGCATCATTGTTCTATGTACAATGTTTCTTGTGTCTTGTATTTTCTTCAATAAATGTCTCTATTTTTCATTATTAAATGACTGGATACTTTCTGGACAAACCACATACACACAAAGACACACACACACTTTCCTCCTCAAAGTTCTTATCTATCCATACAGTGTCAACTGTTAACTCTGTCCTGAGAACTTCAAAATGTCTAACTTAAGTCTTACTCAAAGTGTGGCCCACAAAACCGAGACTTCAGAATCAGCAGGGCATGCTTGAAAAACGCAAATTCTTGGACCCCCACCTCAGACCTACAGAATCAATTCCCCTAATCATTCTTAAGCAATGGCCTTTATAAATGTCCAATAACTCATACCTATTATTCTACTCTAATCGTGTTAGGTGATGGTACAAATTTGAGAGCCTACATACTTGTTTATAGCAATATGACAGAAAAATGACCTAGTGACTAAGAAGGAAGTTTGATTTAAGGATAGCAGAAACTATAACCATGGGTAAGACTCTATAATGGAGTTGGTAAGAGTTCTTAAACCTCTGTAACTATCCCATTTTGTTATTTTGGTTTTTCCTACTTCCCAATGTTGATTTAAAATACAAATCATTCAAATGTCAAAAAAATCTCTGACTTGTTTTGCTTAATAGCAAGGAAGTAATCTGAAAAGCCAGAATCTTACTCCATTGTCAGGATAAAATTGAAAATGGTAACTTTAAAAAGAAAAGGAAAGTAGGATGCTCTCTAGGGTCCTCAAGTAGATAGAGAAATCCAAACCAAAAGACTGATCATGAGGCTTAACAGTCACAGGTCTTCATCCACCAACATCACCCTATCTTGTATTAAAATTATTTGAACATGTGTCTTATCTGTGTCACTGGACTGAGTTCCCTGAAGCTATATACTTCTCTTGGCATCTATCTACTACTTTGAAAACTCAAAGCCTTGCCTAGTGAAATCTAACCTTTCTTAAAGTAGAGTTTGCAACATAATTCTAGCTCAATTCCTGTACCATTATCATTAATCCCAAGTAAGTCCAGATTGATGCAACTTTACTGTACTACCTGGGAGGAAACTATATCAAAGCTTTAAATAAATGCTAGTCATCTTTAGCAATACAAAATTAAGGAACACTTCTACCCAGAGCACACAATTTCTCCACTACTTCTAAGTACTTCTAAAGTGTAATGGTAGCACATGCTACCATTAAATCCAGATGTTCCCATTGCTTCTAAACTTTCCCTACCTTCTAATTTCTTCTCATCTCATATACATGTTTCCTCCTTCAATGTCAGCAGTGGAGTGAGGTTTAATTCCTATCTGGGCTAGAAGACAGCTGCAAGCACGGCCATAGCTGGTGGCCAAAGCCTTATTCCAACACCCTTCTTACCTGGTTTCTATCTCCCAGCCAGACTCAGCAGTCCCTGGGGTGGACTTTTATTTCTAGAGCTCACCCTGTTGTCTCATAAAACAACACTCAAGTGTCCACAGGGTTAAAATACTGCTAGAGTGCTTTCACTAAAACTACAAACCAAAGAAACTTCAGAAAGAGGTGTACATTCCGTAAGACAAACTGATAAAACTCAGCACCATGTAGTGATCAATATTTGAATATTTCCTGTATATCTATCTCCTCACATCCAGAACATTACCTAGTGTCACCCCCTACCTCATCCTCCTCAGTCAGCTTTCTTTCTGTAGCCAGATGATTGACTCAAACAAATTTGCTATCTCTGCCTTCTTCTTTCAACATATAGATTCCGATATTAATTAATGGTATTGCTCTGGCTTAAGGTGTCTGGAAGTCTCTTTTCCACCTTTAACAAGCAGTGACGGAAAACAGGTTCCTCCAGTGAGGATTAGGTCTGGGGTTCTCAAGATATTGGAAGGAAGGGCTGCAACTGCTGTATCCCACACCTTGACGTGAGGTGACAGTGGCACCATCCCCTGACACTCTCAGACCCCACCCAGCCAGCTTGCTCTACACTAGGTGCTTCATCCAGGAGTCCTGTCGTTAACGCTGCCTCCATGGGAAAATGGCTCTTCCTCCAAGCCCGCCTCAGCCCCCACGCCAGACCATCCACCAACACCATCGGTCCTTTCCACTTCGGGATAGAGGCATGCTTCAGCTCGTCACCACTAACAAATGACAAAGTCATTACATTCCGTAGACTTGGCCAGCAGGAATGTGGGTGATGACTAACTTTTTATTTGGTGGCTTCCTTCCAGACCAATCCACACGACTCGCCCTCCCCAGAGCCGCCATGGAAGCCCCACACCGTCTGGAGCGCGGTAGGGAGGGACAGGAGGATCCAAGAGGAACTCGCCCACGAGGACTTACAGCTGCCAGTTGCTGCGGGGTCTGGAGCGAGTCCGGGCTGACTTCCATCCTCTCCGCTGCCCCGGCCTCCTCGTCCGCCATCTTGAGGGAAACTGACGCTCGCAGTGGCAGACCCCCGGCCGGCGAGACGAGCGGAAACCTGTGGCCAGTCCCAGAGACGAGGGACGACACTTTTACGACGGCCCCTGAATTCGCATTTGACGCAGAATCGAACGGCGGTTTCCGGTCCCCTTCCCGGAAGCAGGCGTCACGGCCGGTAGGGCGCGAAGGTTTTCCTTCCCTAATTTCTCAGTGGTCGCGTTCCGTGCCTGACGGCCGTACTTCTCGTTTTGGTGCTAGGAGCTGCTGCCCCTACGAGGTGGAAAACAAATTCCGAGTTATGAAATTCCTTCCATTATGAAAGGAGGAAAACTGCCGGGGCACCAAGTGCGACCCCGTTCCGGCTTGTTGTAGGTGTGCATGTATTCTGTCTCTCAACATACATGCAATGGCTCCCCAGAGCCCACAGAATGAAAAAGCACTCAAAACTGCTACCTCTTTAGGAATGTAGCCTGGGGTCCCTCCACGCACACAGTAAAACTCGGGCCCCAGCTTTTCGGGGAGTAGTAGTGGAGAGATAATGGAAAATTGGAGACCTAGTCGTTCATCGGTAGAGGGGAGACAAACACGATAATCCTCATTGTGGAACATCATGCAGCTCTTAAAAAGAGCAAGATAGATTTATGTGGAAAGATACAGATAAATTAAGTGAGGGGCAGGGGAGGACAATCAGGTTTCCGCAAACTATATATTTAAGCGTATGTACATTTAAATGTGAAGGAAACAGTCTAAAAGGGAAGAGAACACACAGCTGCGAGAACAGGGAGGAGAGTAAGGTGGTCAAGAGCAACTGTAGCTTCATCCGTATCTTTTTAAAGTTGTTACAAAACATCATTTACAATGTATTTTTTAACAAAAGAATAAATATATTTTTTAATTTTTAAAATAATTTTTCCTAACACTTAGGAAATAATAAGAGTTCATTGGGAAAAGATTAAGTCAGATCTTCAAATCGTATATTAAAATAATTTTAATGAATTTAAGGGATAACATAAAAAAGTAAAGTAAATATTTGTATATTAGGATGGAGAAGGCTTTTTAGAGAGGCAAGGCCGATAATATTAAAGGACTAATAATATAATTTCATTAAAACTAAAAAACTACACAAAGATGAAATTAAGTAAAAATTGGGAAGAAATGTCTGCAACATGCATGAGAGCCCAAACAATAAAATCCCAAAGAAGACTATTTCCATAGAAAAGTGCACAAAATACATAAACACGCAACTCACCAATTTTTATAAATACATGAAAAAGAACTTAATTAGCTTTTGATTAGCAAAGATGCAAATCAAACAAAAATGGGGTATTGTTTATTGCCTGCAAATTTGGTTAAGTTTTTCTTAAAGATAATAACCATCATTGGTAAGCCAAAAGGATACTTATGGTTATGTAAAATGCAAGTGTAAATTAGTAAACCTACAGAAAGGCAATGTAGCAAATACTCAGAAGTATTTTTTTAAATGTATCTTCTTTGGCCTAGCAATTCCATTCTTAAGAATGTATCCTGGAGAAATACTTTAGGATGCAGGTGAAGTTTTAACTATACTGTGGTAAGGGAGAAAAATTAGAAACAACTCAAATGTTCAACAACAAAGGGCACTGGCCAAATAAACTATGGTCATTCATACAATGTAATACTCTGCAGCCATGAAAAAT
Organism: Desmodus rotundus; assembly: GCF_022682495.2. Lineage (NCBI taxonomy): Eukaryota > Metazoa > Chordata > Mammalia > Chiroptera > Phyllostomidae > Desmodus > Desmodus rotundus. The sequence continues at coordinate 76,538,312 of NC_071393.1, forward strand.
GTGGTGTAACAGTGATTCCCAGACCCTCTGTGAGTTTCCCAAGACTGAGAAAGTCTGTGAGGTAAAAAACTTTTATAGTAATACAAAGTAGTTATATGCCTTAAAAAAAACATGTTGGTATTTATACTTAATCATACAGAAGTCATGGTGGGTGAAACTGCTGGCCTCTTAGCACAAAATCAAGGCAGTGGCATCAACCCAACTAGTCACCAAAGTCAAACTAGTAGTAGTTTCTTCATCACCAGGCTCCTGAAGTTCAAAAGCCCGTGGGGTAGGGTGGGGGTGGGGTGGAGTGGGGTGGAGAAAGTAACCAGTTTCCCTTAAAAATGCCCTTGATGAAGCAGTAAAAATTATGAATTTTATTAAATCTCAACCCGTGAGTCTTTTAAATATTCTGTATGATGCAAGGGGAAGCACACATAAAGCTTCTCTGCTGTGTGTAATGTGTGACTTGAGGAGAAGTACGTCTGTGATTGAGTTGCTAGCTGAACCAGCCACTTTTTTCGTGGAAGGCCATTTTACTTAAAAGAACTGACAGATACCCAAAGGTTATTCTGACAGGTTTAGCAGGCGTTTTCTAAACTATGAACAGTAAACTTTTCTCATGAAGAAAAACAAGTTTTTCTTGTCTGTGGTAGAATTTGAGCTTTCAAGTGAACATTTTATGGAGAAGTTGTATCTGTCATTGTGAATTTGACAAAGTCCCAATGAAATTGGTTGTGATATTGACACGTGATTTTGGGGGTATTGTATACTATATTGACACTTGGAAGAGCTATATGACTCAATAAGCCAATATTTTCCAAATGACAAATGCAGGATGTTACAAAACCAAGCATGGGGAAAAGACCCATTCACATCGCTAAACAGACCAATAGAATTTATGGAGTTATGGAGTACAAAAAGTTCATTGTATAGCTTCAGCTTCCACATTGACTTAATCTATAAGATTTTACTATTTGCCCAGTTTGGGTGTAGTTTCAAAGAAGAATATCCATAGTTAGCTGAAAATTATGTATCTGTGTGAGGCTGTATTTTCTTCATATGCTTCAACTGAGACAATATAACACAGTAGACTGAATGCAGAAGCGGATATGAGAACCCGACTGTCTTCTATTAAGCCAGACATTAAAGAGATTTGCAAAAATGTAAGACATTGCCACACTTCAATAATTTTTTTCTTTTAGAAACTAGTTATTTTTTATTTAAACATTGTTTATGTTAACATCTATTGAGTTGATTATTATTATTTAAAACTGATAGATTTAAGATTTTTTTCTCAGCTTTAATTTCTAATTCAGTAACTATCAATGGATATAACTTACATAAAAAGAAGATCTTTGAGGTCCCCAATAATTTTTAAGGGTATAAAAGGATTCTGAGACAATACAGTTTGAAAGCCACTGTCATAAAGGCATTCTTAATGACTTGGAAAGACTCTCACTATATATTGTTGGGTGGAAGAAGCAAGTTACTAAAACAGTATGGTTCTATTTCTGAAAGACAAAAATGCACCTAGTTATTTAAAAATAAACTACACAAAGTTAAAAAGTAAATTGAAACTGGGAAGAAATGCCTGCAACACACATGATAGACCAAAGGATAAAATTCCAAAGACTAGTCCAAGAATATTAATTACCAAAATGTTACTCTTAATTATCTCTGAAGTTGCAAAATCATGGAAATTTTTTTCCATGATTTTTTCCTTTCTACTTAACTGTATTTTCTAGTTTTATTTATTTATTTATTTATTTATTTGAGAGAGAAACATCAATTTGTTGTTCCATTTACTTATGCATTCATTTATTGTTTCTTGCATGTGCCCTGACCAGGGACCAAACCCACAACTTCGGTGTATCGGGATGATGCTCTAACCAAATGAGCTAACCAACTGAGCTACCCAGCTAGGGCCTATATTTTCTAGGTTTTTCTTACAATAAGTATTTATTCTTGTGTAAAACATTTTTTAATCTACCCACATTTTTAAAGATAAGTAAATACCCACCCCTAGGTAGATACATATATACCCCAATCTACCCAGCTCAAAAAGCCCTCTTATTAATTTCTTATCTAGCCAGATGTGATGTGATCTTTTCCTTTTTTTTTTAAGAGGAAATATTAGCTATATACCTACCCTCTGGAATCAAACTTTCTGGATTTGAATTTCTTTTTTACCACTTGTTGGTTGTGTGACCTTAGGTGAATTAACTTCACTGAGATTTGATTTCCTCATCTAGAAAATACATGTGGTAGTAAGACTATTTCCCTCATAGAATGGGTTGTGAAGATTGATGAGACACCACCTAAAGCCCTAAATGCCTGGTGTTGGCCAGTACAGTGCCTGCTAATATTCAGGATGAACAGTTTTGGTTTTTTCTGTCTGTCCTGCATCCAGTGGCAGTTTCTTAATTAAGTGGGGAAGGAAGGAGGTCTTTCTGTTGGGGAAGTCTTTTTCCCAGAGACAGTGTCCCAAACACATGGTTAGATTTCATTCCTGCTTGGTATTCTCAGGCAGCATTGTCCATTCAACCTGTTCTTTGTTAAAAAAAAAACAGTTTTGCCTCCAGCTTCTTGGTCATGTGCAGTTTCTTGGGTTTCTAAGCCTGTCCCCAACCTCCTGTAGAATCTATGAGACCCTGATATCTTTTCAATAGATATCCTTTTTTCTTAAGATAGCTAGAGGAAGTTTTTATTTTTTGAAGCTGAAAGATTCCTAGTTGAGGCACTACTAAGTTATTATTTATGAGGTCTGTCCAGAAAAAAGTCCAACTATTGTTAATATAACGAGAACAGTTTGCACAACATCCAGGTAACCTGGCAGCCAAGGAGAGTGGACTGGAATGCACATGCATGAACAATGACAACTTCACTGTACTAGTCACTGGGGGTGGTAGATGCTGTTGAGTGAGCATGTGTATTGTGTGGCCATCACATTAAAAATGACTGAGCAAGTACAGCAACTAATCTGTATCAAATTTTGTGTTAAGCTTGAGCATTCCTTAGCCGAAACTATCCCAATGATTTTGAAGGCCTCAGCTATGGGCAACTGGTGACTTATGCAAGACATACTTCTGTTTTTAATTAGCATCCGTTCACAGTAATCTTTGTGAGTAAACATGGGCAACTGGTGGCAGCTTCGTCACACAATGTGCTCACTCACGCGTCATGCCTCATCCAGAGTTTTTGGTGAAACATCAAATCACCCGGGTGACTCAGCCCCCTTCAGCCCAGATTTTGTGCCCTGTGACTTCTGGCTTTTCCCAAAACTAAAATCACCTTTAAAAGGGAAGATTTCAGAACATTGATGAGATTCAGGAAAACATGACAGGGCAGCTGATGGCAATTGGGAGAACTGGTACCTGAGGTTCCAAGGAACTTACTTTGAAGGGGACTGAGGTGTCATTGTGCTATGTACAATGTTTCTTTCATCTTGTATCTTCTTCAATAAATTTTTCATATCATGTGACTGGATACCTTCTGAACAGACCTCACATAATATAATCCTGCCTTATATTGCAGTTTGTCATGGCCTATCTTAGTTCCTTGAGTGCAAGAATCAAGATGTATACATAGAAATGTCAACTGTGTTAAGGACTTTAAATGTATTTTAAAATATAACTCTCAGAGCAATCCTGCGATGTAGTTTCTATTATCATCATTGCACAGATCGGGAAGTATAGCTTGAACAAGGGAGGGTGCTTGTTCAAAGAATTGCAGTTACTAAGTGACAAAACCTAGGTTCAAAACCTAGGTCTGTCTGGCTTCCAAATTTGTGCCTTTAACCACTTCACTCTCCTACCAACCATAAAAAAATTTCATCTTTTTTACCACTGTGTATGTTGTAGTATAAATATCTGTTGTTAAATTAAAAAAAATATTCCTCAGGTATCTGGCATACATTTAACATCCTAGTACATTTATATTAGACATTTTATGGGTCATGAACCAAATAAAATAGATATAAATTTATGAATTATTGCTCTTTTCTTATTTAGAGCAAGGTGTGGGTAAGCATAGTTTAGAATAGTTATGAATTTGTTTGATTCTTATGCAAGATATACTTCTGTTTTTAATTAGCATCAGTTCACAGTAATCTTTGTGAGTAAACATGCTACAAGGTCACTTTGCAGGCGCCATTTACTATTTAAAGTATTACCAGCAATTAATATACATTAACTGGCTTTCTGGACACCCCAGGATGACACACTCCATTGGGATTGCCACGCTTAGAACTATGTTTTCCTTAGACTCCTCATTTGTGGGTTGTGCTGGAGATTTTCAACCCTGATTACACATTTGGGTCATCTGAGAACTTTTTAAAATTTCCAATGCCAGGCCTCATTCTAGTGGTTCTGATTTAATTAGAAAGGGGTACAACCTGAGTATACTTTTTTAAAAAGAAAAATCTCTCCCAAGGGATCCTAATGAACAATCAAGAGTTGAGAACCAGTGATTGATTCCATTTCAGCTGACCTCTTTCTTGGGAATATATTCTTATATGACATTATATGATTCCTCCTGCCTGACACAAATCCTTGATATTCCTCATTCAGATTAGGGAAAAGCAACCTTTCTTATTGCCTTCCCTATTTCCATTCTCTTGCTCATACTCATCCTCTATTCTCCTATCAGAATTATTCTTAAACATAAATCTGGTCATACGACTCTCTTACCTAAATGTATTAGACTGCTTTATAAGATAAAATTTAACCCATAAGTTTGGCATTTATAGCCTTTCTCAATCTGGTTTGAAACACTTTTTGCTAGTCTAATGTCTCTTGCCTCCTCTCACTTTAAACTATCCACACTGTATCTCTCACCCATACCATACAGTCTCATACTTCTGTGCTTTTACATAGGTTTGTCAGTCCCTTGGCATAAAGTGCCCCTTCCCCCATCACCACACCTCTTTCTATAAGGTGATAGAACCTCTTTCTTCTTATTCTTTATTTTTAAAGTTTTTTAAATCCTCACCCAAGAAAATGTTTATTGGTTTGAGAGAGAGAGGAAGATGGAGAGAGGAAAAGGGAGGGAGGGGAAGAGGGAGGGAGAGAGAGAAACATTGATGTGAGAGAGGAATATTAATTAGCTGCCTTCTGTAGGCACCCCAAGCAGGAATTGAACCCATGACCCTTTGGTGCACAGCAGCATGCTCCAACCAACTGAGCCAGGGCTCTGCTTATTGTGTAGAGATCAGTTTATACATGACTCCCTCTAAGAAGTTCTCAGATTCTCTCATTTTCCAATAGGCAGAATTTCTCCCTCTGTGCTTTCATTGCACATTTAATTTTGTAGGTGCCCATTGAACCTGCTAGACTGTGAGCTTCATGAGAGCAGGAATCCGGTCACAGCTTTGTACTCATAGAGCACGGTGGCTGCCTACTAGACCTTGGGTGTTCAATATTGCTGGAAAAAACTCACAAAAGACTAAAATACTACACAGATACAAATTACTATAATTGAAATTTGTAAATGGTTCTTAAAATAGTCTTTAAAAATCAACTCACAAAATGTGCATTTGTCTCCAAATAATTTCTAAAGCCACATTAGAAACTAGCACTTATATTTATTTCATTGTTAGAGAGCCCTTCCTAGGGATCTTAGAGTTTTCACCTTGAGACCTTATTAAAATACAAGTTGTGTTTGGGGAGGAAAATTTATCAGGTTACCTTTCAGTGGCATTAGTTTAACAGATGCTGGGATTGTACATGGTGTTAGAGGGTGAGTGTCAAAAGAAGCTGACTCTGAAGCAGAGTTTAGCATACAGGTTTGTTAGGGAGAGTCCTTGAGATCAATACCTACAGAAGGGAAAGAATGAGAAGGAAACAGGATTGAGCTGAGGGAGAAGCCGAGCTGCAATGCAGTCTGAATGAAGGCCTCAACCAACTGCGGATTTCTAAACTGGACTAGTTCCTCAGAGTTGGGACCAGGGTGGGCAGGCCTTTATATACTCACAATGATAAGTCTTTAGATGTAGGCAGCCCTGGCAAGATGGGTGACCTTGAGCAAGGCAGCCCTCTACAAAAGAGGCAATTCCTGCTGAGGCAGTGCAGCTGGCAGCATTCCCAACAGCTAAGGAGGGAAGTCCTTCATCCCCAAAGGGGAATCAGGACGGCACATCATAGTTGCCACCATAGGAATGGTTAGAAAGAAAGGACAAAAAAGGCAGCTAAAAAAGTCCAATGGCAAATCTTACCTTCTTTATTTAGCCTATACTCTTGGGAGGCTGCATGATATAGGGGAAAGACTGTGGAACACAAAATGCCTGGGATTTTGGGAATGCCTGGAATCCTAATTTCACCACTTCTTACCTGCAAGTATTACGTGAATCTACATACAGTCTCTGAACCTTAATTTTCTCATCTATAACTGTGATGAAAAAATTTGCCTGATTAGGTGGTTGCAAGAATTGCACAAGAAAATGTATGGGAAAGTTCTTTGTCAGTTATCAATTGCCATATGGTGCTGTTACCATATCTGATTTATTGATTAAGTTAACTAGTACTCCTTTATTCAAAAACTATCAGGTAACAGAGGTAGTCATGGTGGGAACAGTAAAACTGCTGTCTGTTTGGCTAGAGTCCGAACGGCTTTTCTCATCCTTGTTTCACAGTGAGGGAAGGGAAGATGAAGTATAATTCTCCACACTGATTCTAACTGCTCTGTGCAAAGCATCACCAATTACATCTCTTTTGTATAGTCTCCTATCTAGCTCTTGCTGGATGTGCTTCATTGATCCAACAGGCTGCTAAGATGACTACTCTGTCACATTTATTTTACTTTAAAATAAAAACTTTTTATTATATTGGATATAGTACGCTTCTTCCCCAAAGGTGCACATGGTAGTACTGTCTTGGGCCAGAAGAAATGTAGTGTATTTGAATTATACATGAGCTATTCTATGTTAACATGTTCCAAGGAGATCAATAATTCTAAGCTTTTATACTAAGCTCTACAGGTGGGAACTGGTGATCTCAGAACAGAAGGAAGTTCGGGAAGAGGGCAGAGATGTAGGGAGTGAGAAACAGGAGCTGATGGAGATTGAAAGGGTTTACACGGTGAGCCTGTGAGAAAATCCATTAACGCATAAAGTTTTTATCTCCTTTACTCCTTGAAACAATCTTGTGCAGCAGAGACTACTATTTCTTGTCCCCATTTCAGAGGTAAGATAACAGTGGGTCAAAGAGGTTACAAGAATAGAAAAAGTGAAAACACAATAGTTACTTTGGGAGAGGAACAAAAAATAAAGGAAGAACTGATTGAAGGAAGTGGAGATAATGCATGAAGAAAACAAGGGTTTGTGGCCTCAGTGAGCAAGTGGAGTTGGTTTATAAAAGAGTCTAATGCCCTTCCAGTCTAGAGACAAAGTAAGGAATGGGGAAATGAGCAGATGAGAGTGAAGGGAAGAAGAGGATAAAGGAAAAGCAGTAAAAATCACAAAGATAAGCTATTAACATGCTGAGCTAGAAAGAAAAGGAATGTAACATTCCTTACTTATTTGCAGACTTAAAAAAAGGTAAAATGCAATTAGGAAAATTTACTCAAAGTGAAGCAGGGTGCAGCCAAGAGGAGGGCCCCAAGAAGGGATTTGTAATGGGGTCCAGGACTCAGGGTGTCCAGGAAATATTAGAAAAATGTATGTAGGATGTCTTCACCCCCACAGGCCTGAGCCAGGGGGGATGGGACACATGGAACAGGACTATTCAGAGCTGTTTTGGGTAGCAAGAGCTTTGCAGCTAACCCCTGTCATGGTCATTTAACATATCTATAACCTTTAACTGGTTTCATAGATATGTCTAATAGCTGTGGCCCTGCTTTGAGCCAGGGAGATGGGAGTGACTTCCACCCAGGATGGGTCTGGGAAGCAACACCCCCTGGTTACAGGGCCTGCGTGAGAGCTTGGAGATGATTGGCTCCACGCCATGGGGCCACACCTGCCCAGACTTACTATGGCAGCCCAGTAAAGCTGGAAGAATACAGGGATGCTGGCAGGTGTAGCTGACTGTAGGAGGAGTCAGAAATGGGGCTGCAAAGGAAGCTGGATGCTGGGATTTAAACCTAGGCCCGGCAGCCATAGGAAGAGAGACCATGCGGCTCTGAAGTAGAGAAGAGACCATGCGGCTCTGAAGTAAAGGGGAGACCACGCGGCTCCAAAAGTAGTAGGAAGGACCACAAGGTTTGGGGGGAGAAAAGGAGAGACCACGCGGCCCCAAAGTAAATGGGGAAAAGGACCACGCGGTTCTGAAGGAGAGTAAAGAGGACCACGAGGTTTTGGAGTGCTGCTTCTTGCCACGCGGCTTAGGCAGCAGGAGAGACTTTGCAGCCATAGAGAAAGGGGAGAAAGGACTCTTGCTGCTGGGCCATGAGAAGGTGCCACACGGCTTTGGATTAACTGGAGATTGCAGCAGCCACACAGCGGATGGTGCCGGGAGCCTGAATCACGGACTTCTACTTCTTTTCCTGAGACACGGTACCCCGGACTGGGCACAGGGAGAGGGAAGGACTGTGCATCTGTGGGTATTCTAGAGGACTTTAGTATCTTATTGAAGACATTAGGTCATTATTATAAGTTTGTGTAACTTTTAAATAAACAATTCCTTTCCTTTTCACCAGTCTCTGGCATTGAGAGACGTCTTTCGTCTGGCGGCGGGCATTGCGAACCTAGCAGATGGGCGTGGGGGGAAGGAACGTCCAGAGACAGAAAGGGGGAATCCTTTCTGTAATAATTTATCGTGAACCACCCCCGCCTTCTGCTCTGTAACAAAAGGTCTTTTTCATGTTATAAATACACATATACATACACTTTTTGTCACATTAATAAAATGGTAGCAAAACCGAAACAAATTAAGTGACATAGTTTAACAATCCTAGGAACTACTATGCACCCAAACCTATAGTAATCATAAAGGCAAGGATATTATAATAATTATTTTATACTACGTCATTTAGCTTATACAGCCTTTTTCTAGGCATCCAATTTCCTAAGAAACCAATATATATGAAAATCATTTTTTAAGGGTACAAAATGCTTTAAAATTAAGATAATTAGTCTTAAATTTTAATGGTCTTACCTCATACCTTATTAACATAAATCAGACTTGTTTTGTGTGGGAGGTATTTTTTGTTTGTTTTTGTATTGGTTGCCTTTGCCAACATTTTCAGTCACTGAAAGAATAAAGTCAGCTCCATTTGCTATTGCGGCACCATTTTCCTAGCAGGCCTCTGACCTTGTTAAACTGACTGCCATTTTGCTCTTCTGAGCTTCTGTCCCCAGGACTGGAAATTACTGGAATGCAAGAACAGAACTAACCACTCCCTACAGCCACAGGCAAAAGATAACATTGGAATAAACTGCAGCCTCTGTTACAAAGCTCCAACAGCCCAGGGGCAACACAACAGCAACCCTCCACACTTTTTAAATCCAATTACGATCCAATAAAAGCTCAAAGCCCCCACCTGGCAATGCTGGTGTATCTCTCCACACCATGCCCCTCTTCTTTCTTAGAGAGTGAATAAAAACTTTATTCTCTACACTTTCTTCCCTTTGTGAATTCTTTCACAGCCTGTGTCACCGACCCCCCTCCCCCCTTACAGTAACTATTAAGAGTAAATTGCCCTGGCCATGTGACTCAGCTGGTTGGAACGTTGTCCTGTAACTGAAAGGTTGCAGGTCCCATTCCCAGTCAGGGCACATACCTGTTGTGGGTTTGATCTCTGGTCTGGGTACGTGCAAACCTCGATCCTGGCATGTATGGGAATCAACCAATAGATGTTTCTCCCTCACATCAACGTTTCTCTCTGTCTCTTCCTCTCTAAAAGCAATGAAAAAATGTATTCAGGCAAGGATTAAAAAAAAAGAAGAAACTGTTAACTATTTTTCATCTTCTATGTTCATTGTAGGTTTTTCCTCATTGGATCTAATAGTGTTTGAATACTAATTAGGTCCCAAAATACTGCATTTCAAATATGGGCTTTATGTTTTGCAGTTCAAAATAATTTATCTTAGAATATTTTTACCTCCATATAATAAAATATACCTTTTTGTTCCTGGTGGTTCACAGTAATCTGATAAGATAAAGAGATTTGGGGCAATAATTTGCTAAAAGCTTACACTAGAGGTCAGCAAATTATGGTTGGTCCAACACTTACTTTTGTATCACCTAATCTAAGAATGGTTATAAATAGTTGGAAAAATAAAAATAAATAACAATATTTTATGAAATGGGAAAGTTATTTGAAATTCAAATTTCAGTGTTCATAAATATTTTTTTTGGAATACTGTCACTTGTCTCTAGCTGCTTTTAGCTGTGTACTTGCTGCAGAGACCAAATGGCCCACAAAGTCTGAAATGTATACTGTCTGGCCCTTTACAGAAAAAGGTTGTCTACTCCATTCCAGAATACAATACAACTCTGCTTTGAATGGATGACATAGTTACGCTGAGGTCAACCCTGAATATTGTCCTAACCGCAATTGTACAATTGTTGTGGGAGGATGGGGTCTTGAAGTATGAATGAAGGTAAGTCTTTGAGGGCATTTCTTGGGTGGTTGTGAAAGAGGGCTCGTACCTTAATGGAAATCGGAGGGTATCACTTAACCCTGAAAGCTCTGAGCTATCACCATTGGCATGTCAAGAGAAATATGAAGGTTAATAACAAAGGAGTGAGCTCTAGAATTGAAAGGCTCCTCTGAAAGGTAGGAATGGGGCACACCTGGAACCCACCATTTTCTGGGTATTAAACATTTTTAGAGGCAAATACACTGAAACACTGCTTCCTTAAATTGAGAACATGTAAATTTTGAGTAAAATAAAAGTTATTAGAAAATACAACTACGACAGTGATCAGGATATGCCACCCCAGAAATATGCCACCGTGGCATAAAGATTATTTCAAACTGAAGGCAATAATCAACAGATACAGGAGGAGTTCTCCGTCCCTATCTGACTTGAGGCAGGGCATAAATTTCCTTCCTCCTTCTCCTGCACCAGGATGCAGAGAGCGACCCTTATCATGGGAGACAGAGCCAGCACCAAGATGAGCCTGCATAAAATTAAACAAACCCACAACTGACCTCCCTTTAAATCCAAACCCCTTGTTAAGGGTATATGAGATAATTTCATCAGTCTAATTGCTTCTTTTAGTTACTTCTTTTTTGTGAACTCCTGTGCATGTAAAAAATATTGATAACCTTATATTCCTTTTCACTTTGTCAATCTGTCTTTTGTCAATTAAATTCATAGTTTCCCATTTACTGAAAAGGGTGGATGAAATTTTTCCTCCTAGTCCCTCCACACCCGACCCGGATGCTTTAGCCCCATTAACAGTATTCCTGACAGGAAAGCTCAAGTCTCTCTCCACAGACCTGCAGAGTCAGTTGGGTGGAGTTAGGGGTGGGGCTATTATTTATCCAGAGCTCCTGATTCATACCCAAATAGAGACAAAATGAAGATGTTCAGCCTCTACTGAATCCCAATCAGGTCCTTGGTGTTCCACTGTTAGTCCTGGCTCTGTCCTGTCCACCCTACTCACCTCCCATCTCCTTCACTAAGTATTAATGTACAATCCCAACAGTCCTTGGTGTCCCAATATTTGGCTTGAGGTCATTTAATTCAGAACTCTATCTCTCTGCAGGCCACCCAGGACCATTTCCACCCCAGGCACCAGCTTGGGACCCCATTGCTCCAGCACCAGCTTACCAGCACCGGCTCCTCACAATCTGACGTCGATGCTCAGGGGGTATCATCACATCACGGATACGGTAAAGGGACAAAAGAAAACAGTACTATTTACCTGCGGAGGCCAAGACTCCCGGAACCTACTGGGCGGGCCTTTGAGAGGGGCGAGGCCAGCCGAGGAGGGGAGGGTTCCACTGTCAGACACCGGGTCGGCTCCCAGAATATCACTGAAGCCCTGGGGCTTTTGGGCCGAGGCACTCACTTTAGAGGCAGAGCAAGAACAAATCGTGGAACACTGGTTAGTGTCCCTCCTCTGGCTCGAACTCCCGATATCACCATGGGCAAGTCAGGCTCTCCAGACCCCGATGTTTTCCCGTTTAAGAAGGGTCATCTCCTGGCTCCAAAGTACAGACTGTCAGGACTTAAATGGCTGGCAAAGAGAATCATGGCCAGATCCCACATTCTTGGATAATAAGATGAATTTGTCCTAGATCATGAGAAAAATTATATTTTTGTTTAAAAATTATTTCAGAAAGTTGATAAAAATAAAACTGTACAGACAAAACTTGTATAAATAAGCATCTAGGTTAAACTGAAGCTTTCTGTTTGTAAAAGCTGTTATATTATTTTTACAAGTCTAGTAATTATCTAGCTTCCTGGTATTCTTTCATTTTACTTGTGTGATAATTCAGAGCCCTTTTTTTTTTTTTTTTTTGGTCTTCATTGATTAGAGTTCCTGGACCGTCTCAGTTGGGCCTGGCATGTTCCTTGTCAAGAATATTTCCTTCCTTATTAACATTAGGAACTTTTTCCCCTTAATCTTTGGCCTGTTGGATATGTAGATATTGGGAAGTCCTTGGGTATGACTTTAAAATGGCAGCAACTTGAACGTTGCAGGGTTGGAATACAGGGGTAAAAATGGAACCCAGAAACAAGTCCTATGTCCCCTCTGCAGTGTTAGAAAGGTACACACGGTATGGAGAATGTTTATTGGTTTGATTGATGAATGTTTGTTTTGGGGTGCTTGGTGGAAAAGTTAATCCAGCCTCTTCAGATAGGGAGACATTCCTAATTTTATGATTAGTTTAGAAAACAAAGCAATATAAACCTGAGTTTTGTGCTTACTAAAGGAAATACAAATTTTAAAGAAGCAGCAAACAACAAAGAAAGAAAATATAGACTGACACCGCTGTCCTCACCTTCTGACTCTAATTCCTTCTCAGTTTCTACTCCTGCCTCTCACAAGGACCTGCCCCAAGAGTGTTTCCGAGCTGAGAGAAGGTGCTGGGACCATTTGTCCTCTCAGGGAGTCTGTGGGCCACTGCAACTCCATGTCGGGGCAGATTGTAACGAAGAACGAGGCTCCATATTGAGATGAGAAGCAGGTCAATAGGGTCAAAACCAGGATATGCAGAGGGTGGTCCATCTTTTTTATCTCGCAAAACTGAAAATCTATACGTATTAAATACTAACTCCTCATTTCGCCTTCCTCCCAGCCCCTGGCAACTACCATTCTTTTTTCTGTTTCTATGAATTTGACTACTCTCAGTACCTAATATAAGTGAAATCATATAGTATTTGTCCTTTTGTGCCTGGCTTATTTTACTGATGTAATGTCCTCAAGCTTCATTCACATTGTGACAGGTGTCAGAATTTCCTTGATCAGTGATTTCTTACCTATGCAGGTGTTTCAGTTACCTTGTACAGTGCAGAGTCTTAACTGCCTGCATGAAATTCTCCTCAAATTTCTGTTTTCCTAAGGAGTAAAAGGAGCGTTCTTCAAAAAGCTATAAAAAATGTCTGATACATTCTGATGTCCATAGTGGCATTATGCACAATAGCCTAAAGGTGGAAATAACCCACATGTCAATCAAGACATGAATGAATTTAAAAAGTGGCATGTTTATATGATGAAATATTATTCAGCCTTAAAAAGGAAGGAAATTCTGACACATGCTACAACATGGATGAACCTTGGAAACATTATGGTTTTTAAACATTTTTAATTGTATTTTTCCATTACCATTTAACCCTTTTATACCCTCCCCCCCCCAGCAATCACCACACTGTTGTCCATCTCCATGAGCCCTTTCTCCTTTTTGCTCGATCCCTCCACCCTCCACCCTCCCCACCTCAGCTGTTATCCTGCTCTCTACTTGAATTTGTCTCTATTTTGCTTGTTGTTCAATTTGTTCATCGGATTCTGATATGAATGAAATCATATGGTATTTGTCTTTCTCTAACTGGCTTATTTCACTTATCATAGTGTTCTCCAGGTCCATCCATGCTGCCACAGAGGGTAAAATTTTCTTCTTTTTTTTACGGCTGAGCAGTATTCCATTGTGTAAATGTCCCAAAGTTGTTTTATCCGCTCATCTACTGATGAATGCTTGGGCTGCTTCCATATCTTGGTGATTGTAAATAATGCTGCAATAAACATAGGGGTGTTTATGTTCTTTTGAATTAGTGTTTGGGGAAACATTATGTTAAGTGAGGTAAGCCAGACACAAAAGGACAACTATGTTTCCACGTATATGAGGTACCTAGGATAAGGGTAGTATAAGAAATAGTGATCTGAAGGTAATTTCTACATTTTATGTTTATGGCAGTAACATAGTTCAATTTGTGATTATTTATGACAGTGTACTTATTTGTGAAATGTCCAAGTAATAAATTCTCCCTTGACTTTATTTCTAGGAAGTTTTGCTTTCATGGTGAATTGCTGTTTGTTCTCTTTGTGAGATAACAAGAAATCTACCTTTCTTCTTTATCAGGAACTGAAAGCCACTTTTTATGTGGATTTGTAGTTATTAACTGGTCAAAAATATTTTCCTGAGAATCATTAACCATCCCTTAAATAAATAAATTCCTACTCACTTTAGGCACTATGAGTTGAGGAGCTTGGTTACAGTTCAGGTCTTCAATTTGGACTGCTGGCCTGTGTGACTTTAAACTATGTTTTTCTACCCCTGACTGCTGTGGCTCAGTGGATTGAACCCTGACCTGAGAAGCAAAGGGTCACCAGTTTAATTCCCAGTCAGGGCACATGCCGGGTTTGAGGGCCAGGTCCCCAGTAGGGGGTGCATGAGTTTTTCTCTCTTTCTTTCTTTCTTGCTCCCTTCCCCTCTGTCTATAAATAAAATCTTTTAAAAAATAAAATAAACCATGTTTTTTCTGTCCAAAATGTCTTAACAGTGTGTCTGCTCCTATCACCTATCACACTGCTTCTTGTGGCACTCCATTTCTGGGAAATAATTCTCCTATCTTTGAGGTTCCTCAAAGGCCTCTCCAAATGTATTTTATAATATGCCACATTGCCTGTATTTTAAACAAGACCATCTCAACTATATCTTCCAAATCTGGTTTAAAAATATCCATCCAGCTGGTTTCTAGAGGTGCAGTGTTAGACAAAACCAAAAACTTTAGTGATATGGACAGTGCTCTCCACACATACAACAGCCCCTAGTTTTCATCACTAGCATTCTGAATTTTGATGTTAATGTTTAACAATTTTTTTCCTTCCTTCAACTATCCAACTGTCAAATTCTGTAGTTTCTGGCTTTACAATTTTACATCTGATTTTTCTCTTCTAATTTCAGTGTCACATTCTCCCATCTTCCTTCTTCCTCCATTTCCCCTCCCCCCATTTTCTTCTCACTACCTGGATAGCTTAGTCCATTCAGGCTGCTAAAACAAAGTGTGACAGACTGGGTAGCTTGTAAACAACAGAAATTTATTTCTCACAGTTCTGGAATCTAGAAGTCTAAGATTAGGGTGCAGCATGGTCAAAGCTCTCTTCCAGGTTGCAGACTACTGATTTGTCAGTGTCCTCAAAAGGTGGAAGGGGCAGGGATCTCTCTAGGGTCTCTTTTATAAGGGCACTCATCCCATTCATGAGCACTGGTTCAAAAGCCCTACCTCTAAATACCATCGCATTAGGAATTAGGATGTCAACATATGAATTTTGTGGGGACACATTCTGACCACAGCACTGGATTATTCCAGTATCCTAACAGGATTCTCTGTTACAACTCTCCTCTGTCCAATCGGTTTCCTGTACTGTTGCCAGATCTGTCTTCACTCTTGGCATTTATAGAGGCCTTCCATAATGTGGCTCAAACCAAGAATCTGGTCTAATTACTGTTCCCCTAGGCATAATCCAGGTCCAGCCAAAAGAAGTACTTACTGTCTCCTCATCATGTCCTGCATTTTCTCACCTTAATGCTCTAGGTCATGTTGTTAGGCCATGGTGGAAAATGCTCTCCCCACCCCACCCCCAAACTCTGTCACTCAAAAATACTATCCGTTCTTTATATGCCACCATAGCATATTGTACTTTTAAACTTTTTTGAATTGAACTTTTCCTGATTCTCTCCAAAGATGTGATCTCTCCCACTTCTAACCTTCCTCTAGCCTTTTATTTGCGGTTGTCTCTTGTGGCAAATGAGACAACCACATATAAACTCCATTTTATAGTAAACTTATTTGTGTGTTTCCCTCTCCTAAATAAACTTCTAAGATAATGAACCATGGCTCTTTAGCTACTTATCATTATGTTTATATTTTCTGCTTAGATCAATGTCTTGCTTCCAAAGGTACTCAGAAAGTATTTAATGAATTGAAATTGGTATAGCTGCAAGAAAATAACTCAAAGAGGGTTTTAAAAAGGGTGCACTTTGTATAAAAATGTTTATTCAGAACATTTAAAACATAATAAACAATCTAAAAGTTCAACAGTAAGGAAATGGTTAGATAAATTAATGACAGGGCCCTGTCAAACAAGAGTAAATGAATTAGGAGGCTTTACTGAAATTAAAAATGACCAAGTTTTATTCAAGGGATGTAGGGTTTGTAAATCCACAACACAGGTAGGCAACACCCAGTGTTCTGATGGAGAAAGAAAAGGTGATTCTTCACAGTAAAAAGGACAAGTCTGAGAAAAGTTGAGTCCTGCATTCTTAGTCCATCTATTGGTTCAAGATTGTAATCGTCCCAAACATCCACTGGTCTGGATACTGAAACATTCTTTTTTAAGGATTCTAAGGGGTTACCTGTAAGAGTTATATACATCTCCAGCACTTGATCATTCTTAAGACCTTCAGGGGGTTATCTGTAAAATTTGGGTACCTCCAGTCACCGCTGCACAACTGAAAAATTCAAGTTTTAGTGCCCAGACTAGTTAAAGCAAGAAGAGAATCGTTTCCTCTGTCTTAGCCTACTTGATTTTTATAATTATCAGCTTCACAAAAGTGACTTCATTTTATTTCTTCACCCCTTTCCGCAGCCTGAGTCTAATTTTTCTTCTGTCCCTGGCTCACAGGAAGCATTTAAAACGTATTAAATGAATGGTGTATACTGCATTGGAAAATTATGTAACCAAGTGTAATCGGGTTTAGGAAAAAAATAACTTTCTCAAAACACCCATATTACATCTACAAAAAAAACCCGAACCTACAAAACCTAGGGAAGCACGTTGTTGTTAATCAGAGGGGGGCCAGAGAAAGCCGGCTGTCACATTCGTATTGTAGTTTAAAAGGCGTCCTCCAGCATGCTTTGACTCTCACAACAAGCCTGTGAAGTAGGTCCCGGAGGTATTATTAACACCGTTTTACTGGTGAGGAAGCCGACTCTCCGAGGTCGGAACTCTAGACTCCGCCTCCCGGACCCTGCTCTTTCCTTGCTGTCCCTCAGCGGCCGCGATTGGCGATTGGCGTCTCGTCTGCTTTTCTTCATCCCCATTACTTAGCAAACCGAGCCCAGAGCGACGGGCCCCGCGAGGGGCGGGCGTCTGGGAAGGCGCAGGCGCCGCAGGCTCGGCGACGGAGGCCGGAAGTGCAGCGGGAGCTG
Organism: Desmodus rotundus; assembly: GCF_022682495.2. NCBI lineage: Eukaryota > Metazoa > Chordata > Mammalia > Chiroptera > Phyllostomidae > Desmodus > Desmodus rotundus. Next base: position 76,555,836 of record NC_071393.1, read on the forward strand.
CGGCTGCGTGCGCCACCCCCCAGCCCCCCACCCCCCGCCCCGGTGCGGTATGGCCGTGGTGCTGGCCTTCAGGGTGGTCGCGGGCCTGGCGGCCGCGGCGCTTACTGCAATACTCTTGGAGCACTATGGCCTGGCGGGCCAGACCTCGCAGCTGCCCCAGCCCCGCGTTCCCCGGAGGCCGCACCCCGCGCCCGGCCCTGGAGCCACCAATGTCTTCTGGGGTCTGCAGGTGACGCAGGGGAAGCCTGGCGGGGTTGGGTGCAGAGCTGGCACGACTTGGTGAGACACGGGCAGTTTCCGCGGGGCACAACTAGTGCCTGCTTGAGCCCCAGACTCCGGGCTCGGGGTGGGTAGGGGGAGGTGGATTTCGGTCCTTGCCTGGGGGATTCTTTAATGCACTGCATCTTTGACTTTTCCTGACCCCCACCCCAAGGGAGCCCCTGGTCACTCTGTCCGTGCTGCCTCTTCTTGACTCAGACATCTCTGTTTAATACCTGCTTTCGGCAGATATCCGACATTCACCTGAGCAGGTTTCAGGATCCAGGCAGAGCTGTAGACTTAGAGAAGTTTTGTTCTGAAACTGTTGACATCATTCAACCAGCTCTCGTCCTAGCAACAGGTAGGGAGGATTGCTGTGCTGTCCTGTTGTTCTGTGGTCAGGAAAGTACAAAAGAGTGCTAGCCAGGGCTGCAGCTTTTCACTTTGGGGACATTGGGAACATTATAGCCTCAGGCCCAGGTGAGCCCTCCTCCTGTAGAGTAGATAACATATTATTATTACATTTGCCTATGGATAACTGAGTCAAGATCCAAGCCCAAAGATTTGTCATGGCAAGGTTTTGTTAAAGCAGGAGAAGCAGGACTCAGTGTTCTCATCCTAAGGTCTGCTGTATTTGTATGTGTTTTGTTGTTGAAATCCTCAATTTGAGAGAGAATTAGGGAAAGCCCTTTAACCACAAATCAAAAGTTACCTTTTATTTAAAATTTTTTTTCATGTTCGTACAGTTAGTTATTTGAGCCTTACATGACTCAGGACACTTTGTCCTCATCCTTTGGTACATCTGTGACTTGGGTTTCCTAGGGTCTTCAAACCATTTGCTTCTGAACTGTTGGAGAAGCTAAAGGGGCATCTACCTTGTCTACTGAGGGATTCATCCCACCCACCATACTGGAACGCCTGTATTGGATGGAGTAGCAGTCCTCATTTTATAGAAAACTTCAATGTCAAGTGTCTGTCTAGTTTTCTAGAAGTTTTTGGATTTCATTGTCCAAGCTACACCTTCCAGATTACTTCTTGCTATAAAATTACTTGGTCAGATTATAATGGTTGCCATAGATATTAGGCACCTGCCCAGACTGTTGGTCTTAGAGTTTTCATTAGAGTCCTATGCTCTCTTTAAAGATATATTTTTCACAACCCATCTCTAAAATCATAAGAAGTTAAATAGGCACTTGTTACCCTATAAGGAACAAATAAAGCCCCTGCTGAGAAAATTTAGATGGCTTGTTTTGCACATAAAGGGACTCATAAGTGGCTATGCTTACACATGTTGAGTGCTAAATTTAAGTATCTGTTCCTGCAGGGTGCATTAAAATAAATTGAACTTCCTTGGGTTTATTTTGCACTGTGACTCAATTCTTATGTAAATTTACAGGAGATCTGACAGATGCCAAAACAAAGCACCTGTGGGGATCCAGGCAGCAGGAGGTAGAATGGCAAACTTACCACAGTATTCTGAAGAAGACAAGGGTCATGGAAAAAACCAAGTGGCTTGATATCAAAGGAAATCATGGTAAGAGTCAAAACCCACATGTAATTAAGACTATATTTTTATTTCTTCCAGGAGTCTAAATTCCCCAATTTACATTGTAAAATGATAAAGTGGGACATTGTAACACAGGTTTAGAGACACTGAAGGTCACGACTCTGAAATACAACTATAATATGTGATTTTAAAACTTAAGATGTTACTGTTGGTCTTTGAGGGGAAAGTTTGTATAATTCTTTCTTCTTACATGGAAGAAAAGCTTCTAACAAAATCCATGCAGGTGAATATTTTTAAAAATACACATTTTTCTAGATGAAAGAAAGCAAACCCATCAGGCTACATACCGTATGATTCCAGTTATATGACATTCAATAAAAGGCAAAGTTACAGACAGATAACAGATTGTGGTTGCCAGAGGTTGGGGATGAGGAGTGAGATTGATTATAAAGAGGCATCATGAGAATTTGGGGGGCCATGGAACTGTTCTGTCTGTTGATTGTAGTACATACATGACTACTCATTTCTCAAAACCCATAGAACTGTGTATCACAAAGAATGAATTTTACTGTATATAAATTTAAAAATTAAAATTGCAAATAAATCCCTACCTGCATGGGGAGAGAAAATGGATAATCACTTCCTGTTTTTTAGATTATCATTGTAAGTAAGGAAATGAACTCCAAAAGTATCCTTATCATAGTAATTTGTTTGTTTGATTGGCTTTTTCATTGGTTAGTTACTTCATTTGTCTAGTTCATTTGATTATTCATTTCTGGTAAATACCTAATTATATATTCTTTAAAAACCTACTTTTTTTTTTTTTTTTTTTTTTTTGTGCCAAAACCCGGGAGCGAAAAAAAAAAACCCTACTTTTTTAAACAGATAAGTCTATCTGGTGAAATACACAGATGTTGGTTTGGTCAAAAAATGCCTTCCTACAAAGCAGCTAGGAACTATAAATTGAAAATAGAATATCTGGCTCACAACTTTCTCTGCTATATTTACATTTCTCTTTTTTTCTTGATCCTAATTAGTGGTACCCATCAAATTCTTTTGTAATAAATAACAACTGTGTATATTTTCTAAAAAGTTTTCCAAGTCAGGAACAGTTCTCTCACTTAGCAAGAGGATTACACACACGTTAATATTTCTTTTGGCATTAATTGGACTTACATTTTAATTTCTAAGGTTACTAGAAAAGTTGTAGATTCCTGGAAGTCAAACAGTTTTAGCCATTGCAACCAGTCAGTCAAGCTCTATGAAATGACTATATTTCCAGATAAGTGTTCTATGATGTCCTGAACCTTAACCTTTACCATTATGTAATTGCTTTCTTACTGAATCTTCTTTAAGATTTAAGAAGAGAGGGGCTTTGGTCCTGTTACCAAAGTCATACTGAAACTGGAGGGCAACTGAGTCAGGGGCTCGTGTTGTCTGTTACCACTCAGCCAAAAAGCAGAGATGGGGGTTGGATTATAATTGCGCTTTTATTAATGTCAGAGACTAGCAGTAGAAGTAGATGACCAGTTAAAAACCAGTAACATCCACGTTACTTTGAGCTTTCAGAAGCAAGTTTATATAGGGTAAACCTGGGAATTTGGGAGGGAGAAATCCCTAGGGGGAGCGCAGACATTTTATTTCTCTTGCAAGTAAGGGGAGGAGGCGCTGAAAGGGCTGAAAGGGGAGTTGGCGCAGCTTCTTCCCAAGCTGGCTCCTTAGTTCCCGGGTTATCTTTCTGCTTACATTAGAATTCCTGTCTTCCCAGGACACCTGTGGTTTATGGAGAGCAAAGCTCTGTATTCTCTGGTTAGGGAGGAGAGGTATAAACCACTTACTTACTCTCCAGTGTCCTTGGTTAGGGGAGATAAGGTCTTGCCATTCACCAGCTGGCTGTAAGTTGCTCAAACGGTTTGGTCTTGTTTAATGTTCTTGTCTCAGTTTCCCCATTCCACTCGCCCAGGAATTTCCCTAGCTTCTTACTCTCCTTTCTCAATCTGTTTAGAGTCACTTGGCATGGATCCATATATCAGGCATGAATCCAGTCCTTGCTGGCTTCCAGAGTCCCATGATTAAAAAAGCAGCAACAACCTTCTAATACTGTAACTTCCAATTGTGTGTGTGTAATTATTTTTATTTAATCTGTATTGTATTTTTTTCCATTACCATTTAACCCCTTTATACCACCTCCCCCCAGAGATCACCACACACTGTTGTCCATGCCCATGAGGCCTTTTTCCTTTTTTGCTCAATCCCTCCACGCCCTGCCCCTGACTCTAGCTGTCAGCCTGCTCTCTGTCTATGAGTTTGTGTCTATTTTGGTTATTAGTTCAATTTAGATTCCACATATGAGTGAAATCACATATTTTTCTTTCTCTGACTGGCTTATTTCACTTAGCATAATGTTCTCCAGGTTCATTCATACTGTCGCAAAAGGTAAAATTGACTTTTTTAAAAAAAATTATTTATTTATTTTTTGAGAGATGAGAAGGGAGGGAAAAAGAGAGGGAGAGAAACATGTATGTGTGGTTGCCTCTCACATGCCCCATACTGAGGACCTGGCCTGCAACCCAAGCATGTCCCCTGACTGGGAATCTAACTGGTGACCCTTTGGTTTGCAGGCTGGTGCTCAATCTGCTGAGCCACACCAGCCAGGGCAAAGTGTCTTCTTTTTTATGAGTAGTATTCCATTGTGTAAATGTCACATAGTTATTTTAGCCACTTAACTACTGATGGTCACTTGGGCTGCTTCCATATCTTGGCTATTGTAAATAACGCTGCAATGAACACAGGAGTGCTTATGTCCTTTTGAATAAATTAGCGTTTTGGGTTCCTTCGGACATATCCCTAGAAGTGGGATAGCTGGGTCAAAAGGCAGATCCAATTTTAATTTTTTGAGGTATCTCCATACTGCTTTTTACAGTGATTGCAGCAATCTGCAGTCCCACCAACAGTGCAAAAGTGTTCCCCTTTTTTTACATCGTCACCAGCACTTGTTGTTTGTCAATGTATTGATGACAGCCATTCTGACTGGTGTAAGGAGATATCTCATCATGGTTTTAATTTGCACCTCTCTGATGATTAGTGACATTGAGCATCTTTTCATATGTCTATTGACCATCTGTGTGTCCTCTTTAGAGAAGTATCTGTTCAGGTCCTTTGCCCATTTTTTAATTGGGTTGTTTGTTTTTTGGTATTGAGTTTTGTAAACTCTTTATAAATTTTGGATATTAACCCCTTATCACATGTATTGGCAAATATGTTCTCCCATTCTGTGGGTTGACATTTTGTTGATGATTTACTTAGTTTCAGTTTTAGTTTCGTTTTTCTGCATGTATCTGTCCAATATTCCCAACACCATTTATTGAATAAACTATCGTTAGCCCATTGTATGTGCTTGCCTCCTCTGTCAAATACTAATTGATTGTAAATGTGTGGGTTTATTTCTGGGATCTCTATTCTCTTTTATTGATTTATATGTCTGTTTTTATGCCAGTAACATGCTGTTTTGATGACTAGGACTTTATAGTATACTTTGATATTAGGTAGTGTGACTTCTCCAACTTTGTTCTTTCTCAGGTTCATTGTTGCTATGTGGGACCTATTGTGGTTCCATATAAATTTTTGAAATATTTGTTCTAATTCTGTGAAATACATCATTGGAATCTTGATAGGAATTGCATTGAATCTATAGATTGCTTGGGGTAGTATGGACATTTTAATGATGTTAATTCTTCCTATCTGTGAGCACAGTATGTGCTTCCACTTCTTTGTATCTTCTTCTATTTCTTTCTTCAGTGTTTTATAATTTTTTGAGTACAGGTGTTCTACATTGTTGGTTAGGTTATTCCTGGGTATTTTATTCTTTTTGTAGTAGTTGTGAATGGGATAGTTTTATTAATTTCCCTTCTTGTTAGTTCATTATCAGCATATATGAATGCAAGTGATTTCTGGATATTAATTTTGTATCTGGCTACTTTGCTGAATTCATTTGTCAGTTCTAGTAGTTTCTTGGTGAAATCTTTGAGGTTCTCTATATACAGTATCATGCCATCTGCAAATAATGATAGTTTTACTTCTTCCTTTCCAATTTGTATGCCTTTTATTTCTTCTTCTTGTGTGATTGCTGTGGCTAGGACTTCGAGTACTTTGTTGAATAAGAGAGGTGAAAGCAGACATCCCTGTCTTGTTCCCAGTCTTAAGGGGAATGCTTGTAGTTTTTGCCTGATGAGTATGATGCTGGCAGTGGGTTTGTTGTATATGGCCTTTATTATGTGTAGGCATGTTTGCTCTATTACCACCTTGCTGAGAGTTTTGATCATAAATGGGTGCTGGGTTTTATCAAATGCCTTTTCTGCATCTATTGATATGATCATGTGGTTTTTATCCTTCATTTTGTTTATGTGGTGAATCACATTTATTGATTTGTGAGCATTGTACCAATCTTGCGTTCCTAAAATAAATTCCACTTGATCATGGTGTATGATCTTTTTAATGCATTGCTATATTAGGTTTGCTAATATTTTGTTGAGGATTTTAGCATGTATTCATCAGGGATATTGGCCTGCAGTTTTCTTTCTTTGTAGTGTCTTTAACTGGTTTTGGAATTAGGATCATGCTGGCCTCATAAAATGAGTTTGGGAGCCTTCCCAACTCTTGAATTTCGTGAAACAGTTTGAGAAGGAGAGGTATTAGTTCTTCTTGGAATGTGTGGTAAAATTCACCTGTGAAGCCACCTGGTCCAGGGCTTTTGTTTGTTGGGAGTTTTTTGATTACTGCTTCAATTTCAGTAGGTGCAATCTGTCTGTTTAGATTCTCCGAGTCTTCCTGATTTGGTTTTGGAAGGCTGTATGTTTAGGAATTTAACCATTTTGTCCAGGTTATCCAGTTAGAACCTTGGTATTTCTTTGGTATCAGTTGTTATTTCTCCTCCTTCATTTCAGATTTTGTTTATTTGGGTCCTTTCTCTTTATTTTTTGATGAGTCTGGTTAAGGATTTGTCAATCTTTTTTATTTTTTTCAAGAACCAGCTCTGGGATTCATTGATCTTTTATGTCTTTTTTTTTTTCCTTTTACTTATTTCTGCTCTGGTCTTTATTATTTCTTTTCTTCTACTCACTTTGGGTTTGTTTGTTGTTCTTTTTCAAGTTCCTTTAGGTGTAAATTTAGGTTGTTTATTTGAGCCTTTCCTGTTTGTTTGTTTTTGAGATAGGCCTGTAATGCTATGAATTACCCTCTTAGGATTGCTTTCTCAGTGTCCCACAGATTTGGGATTGTTGTAGCCTCAATTTATTTGTTTCAAGGTAACTTTTGGTTACTTCCTTGATCTCTTTGTTGACCTGTTCATTGTTTAGTAACATGTTATTTAAGCTTCCATGTCTTCACATGTTTTTCAGTGTTCTTGTGATTGATTTCTAGTTCCATTGCATTGTGGTCAGAGAAGATGCTTGATATGATTTCAATCTTCTATAATTTATTGAGACTTGTTTTGTGCCCTAACATGTGGTCTATCCTAGAAAAGTTTTATGTGCACTTGAAAAGTATGTATATTCTGCTGCTTTGGGGTGAAATGCTCTGAAGTTACCAATTAAATCCATTTGATCTAGTTTGTCATTTAAGGCTGTTGTCTCCTTGTTGATTTTTTGTCTGGAAGATGTAGCCCTTGAAGTCAGTAGGGTGTTAAAACCCCTGCCTATGACTGTTTTTCTGTTGATCTCTCGTTTTATGTCCATGAAGATTTGCTTCTCATACTTAGGTTCTCCTATGTTGGGTGTGTACAGTTTTCTATGGTTATATCTTCTTGTTGGATTGTTCCCTTTATCATTATGTCCTGTCCTTCTTTGTCTCTTAGTATAGTCTTAGTTTTAAAGTCTGTTTTGTGGAATGTAAATATTGCTACCCCAGCCTTTTTTTTTCCTTTCCATTTGCATGAAATAATCTTTTCCCATCCCTTTACTTTCAGTCTGTGTGTATCTTTTGATCTGATATGTGTTTCATGGAGGCAGCATATATATGGGTCTTGTTTTTTTTTTATCCATTCAGGTACCCTATGTCTTTTGGTTGGGGCATTTAAGCCATTTATATTGAAGATGATTATTGATAGATATGCCTTTAGTGCCATTTTATTAGTAGACTATTTTCCTCTGTTTTTTCTTCTTTTTTTCTTCTTCTTAAAGCAAACCCTTTAACATTTGTTGCAGTATTGGTTTGGTGTTAACAAACTCCTTTAGCCTTTTTTTGTCTGGGAAGCTCCTTATTTCTCCTTCAGTTTTAAATGATGTGAAAATAGTGTCCAGTCTTGCTGGGTAAAGTAGCCTTGGTTGTAGATCCTTACTTTTTCATCACCCTGAAAATTTCACACCATTCCCTTCTGGCCCAAAATGTTTCTGTTGAGAAATCAGATGACAGTCTAATTAGTGCTCTTTTGTATGTAACTACCTGCTTTTCTCTTGCAGCTTTTAGGATTCTCTCTTTGTCTTTAAGCCTTGTCATTTGAATTATGATGTCTCTCAGTGTAAGCCTCTCTGGGCCCAACTTGTTTGGGACTCTCTGAGCTTCCTGGACTTGTGTCTTTTTCCTTTACCAGATTAGGGAAGTTTTCAGTCATTAATTCTTCAAATAGGCTCTCGATCCCTTGCTTGCCCTCTTCTTCTGGTACTCCCATGATGCCGATGTTGTTACACTTCATATTGCACAAAATGTTTCTTAAGCTCTTCTCATTTTTTTAAATTCTTTTTTCTTTTTGCTGCTCTGCCTGGGTGTTTTTTTCTACTTTGTCTTCCAAATCACTGATTTGATCTTCTACTTCATGTAACCTACTGTTTATTCCTTCCAGTGTATTATTTACTTCAGATATTGCATTCTTTATTTCTGACTGGTCCTTTTTTATGGTTTCTATGGCTTTTTTCATGCTGTTGAGTATCCTTATAATCATTACTCTAAACTCTCTCTGATAAATTGCTTGCCTCCATTTCATCTAGCTCTTTCTGGAGAATTCTCTTGTTCTTTCATTTGGAGTCTGTTTCTTTGTCTTCCCTTTTTGGCTGCTTCTTTGTATTTGTTTCCATGTATTAGGTAGATCTGCAAAGACTTTGGTGTAGGCCTTTGTCAGACACTGCTTGTGACTGGCCCTGGTCAACCTGTTTGGAGCTATTAGCGATCCACCACTTTTAGCTCCCTCTGCTGGACCTGTTTGTGCGCAGAAAGAACCAGGATGTACACCCAGGCTGGCTGTTACCAGCACTGGGCCCTTGGGAGGGTCAGCTGAAGTTTTATAGAGCTCCCAAAGGTCCACCTTAGTTGTTAAAGTACTCAGTGATATAGCCTGAAGCTATAATCAGTAGCCTGGCTGAAGCTGCATAGGATGGAGCAGAGTAATTCCTGCAGGTGGGGCTATTGCTTCCCCTCAGGTTAATGCCACTTGGAGAGGAGTGCTCTGATGAGAAAGATGGCTTCTGCAGTATGGGGCATGATTCAGCACAGGGATCATGGTGGCTGTTCCTTCAGTTCTCTCCCTAGAGCTACCAACCCCAGAATCTCCTCCAGTGTCTCTAGTCCACTCTGCCCTCCCTGTGCTGGAGCCTAGAGTAAGTGGCTGCAAATGAAATTTTGTACATTGGCCCTTTAGGAGGCTCTCTGAGTCTCCAGCCATCTCTCTCTGCAGATAGAAATCCTGCTTATTTTCGCAGCTGGGTGTTATCTGGATTCCTTTCTGGCTCTGGTGCTGTAGTTTAGGGAGCCCAGCTTGGGATTTAGACCCCACACTTCTTAGGGGTAACCCCCCTGAATGCTGAAATATCCCTCTGGCACTTCAGCTACCACCCATGGGAAGCCAACTAGCCCTCTTGTGCCTCCTCTGCACTCCCTACCAGTCTTGTTGTGGTGAAGTGATTTCTTCTGTCTGTCAGTGGTTATAAGGCTTCTCTCCAGCCAGTGTTCAGTTGATCATTCAGGAGGATTTCTCTACAATTTAGTTGTAATTCCAGTTAGGTCCTGGGAGGAGGTTAGCGTAACTCCCACTTTTTCCTCTGCCATCTTCTCAATGTATATTTTAAATAGTACATAATTCAAAATATTTATTTTCTAGTATACTAGATAGATTAAATAAGTTTCCAGAAATCTGAATTCTATTTTCAAATTTTAAAAATTATCTAGTTCGTTGAATTCTACCATTTAAAATATTACTGAAAGAATTAGTTTTCTTTAGTCTTTAACATATTTGTATTTCTCTTTTTAATATAGATGATGTTTGCTCTTTTCTTTTTAATTAGATACATTCAACCTTCCAAGTCTGGAGAGTGTCGAGAATTATTACAGGTACTGTAATGAACAGAAGACAGAACATGATGTGTTACAAGCAGGGTACAGTCAATGAATGGGTAAAAACATTTTTTAACAGATAAAATTTCTATTTACAGAAACTCTGGTAAACTCTTTTAGAAAAGGGGGCTTTTTTTTTCAATGTGTGTGACAGGTTCAGTTTTTTGTTTTTGTTTTGGGACCTTTTCTTTCCTTTAATTGTTTTTTCCCCTGTGGTTCTTTTTAATATTCTACAGAGACTTTTTTTTTTTTTTTTTTTTTTTTGCCATTGATGCATAGCAGGAGTCATATAGATCAGAACTGGTCAACTAGAGTACTACAGGTTTTAGGAATGCTGAGATAACTGATTTTCTCAGCCTTTGGGGTGGCTGAAAACCCCAATCTGTCTCCCCTGGTTGCTCTGTCCTCTTTCATTCCAGTATGTCATGCAAATATTAAAATTGTCTGCCGTGACTGATGTGGCTCAGTGGATTGAGTGTGTGGCCTATGAACCAAAGGGTCACTGGTTCTATTTCCGGTCAAGGCACATACCTGGGTTCAGGCTGGGTCCCCAGTGGGAGATACGTGAGAGGCAACCACACATTGATGTTTCTCCCCCTCTCTCTCTCTTTTCTTTCCCCTCTCTCTAAAAATAAAATAAATTATTTATAAATTCGATATAATTGACATACAGTATTGTGTATGTTTAAATGGACAGCATGTTCATGTGCTACATTTATATATTGTAGTATGATTACCACCATAGCTGACACCTCTCATGTCACATAATTACTGTTTCTTTTTTGTGATGAGAAGAATTAAGATCTAGTCTCCATCTTTGAAGTTACAATGGAGTGTTGTTAACTATAATGGCCATGCAGTGCATTAAGTCTCTAGAACTTATTTGTTCACTAGTTGCAAGTTAGAGAAGGCTGCATAAAATGAAGTGAAAATTGTGTCCAGTCTTAAAAGATGGATAGCATTTGGAAAAGTAAGACACTTCGAGGGGTATATTTTAGGCACAGAAAGCAAAAAAAAAACCCCAAACCAAAACCCCCCCCGAAAACCTAGGCTTTAAAAGCTAGAATGAACTTTTGAGGGCAGTGAGGCAACTGCTTACCATGAAAATAAAGGTTCATAATGAGCACTGATAATGGCATTGGTGACTTGGGGCCAGTTTAGGGAGGTCTTAAGTGAGAACCATAGAGACTTAGATGTGATGAGTAATAGTTCATAATCCAGTGTAGCTTTCTAAGGACACTAGTATTTTATTAAAAAAACAATGCAGAACAACAAAAAATAGGGAGATATTGGAGTTACATAGATACTAAATAGGAGAGTCCTGCAGTAGTCTGGTCATCATATGGAAAAGGCCTTAAATGAATAGAAGACGAACTGATCTGAGCAAAGTTCCTGGATATGGGGGTGGTGGTATCAATTTGAGGATGATAAGTCAAAAAGAATTGGTTAGCCCTGGCTGGTGTGGCCCAGTGGGTTGGGCGCCAGCTTATGAACCAAAGGGTCACTGGTTCGATTTCCATACAAGGCACATGCTTGGGTTGTGGCCCAGGTCCATCTCTAGTTGGGGGCATGTGAGAGGCAACCAATTGATACATCTCTGAGATATCTCTTGCACTTTAGTGTTTCTCTCCCTCTCTTTCTCCCTCCCTTCCCCTAAAAATAAATAAATAAAAATTTTTAAAGAATTGGTTAACATATAATTAGACCTCACTGTAACTTGGAAAAGGAGGTAGTGCTCTTTTGTTAATGTGAGAAAAGAAAAGGACAGAGATGAAAATCTTTCACTTCCTATTAACTGTTTGTATTTTTGATTGTGACTTTGGAAATGGAGTTAAGAAACATTTCTAAAGAAGAATTAAGAAGACTTAGGATCTGACTGGTTATTGGGAAGGTAAAGTTGTTAGTCATTTTAAAGTTTCTTATCTTTATATTTTTATTTCTAACTACCTAACCTATCAGAGTTTAGCAAATGGCATTTTGGTAGAGATACAGATATTATGGAAATATCAACCAGAAAGGAAAAAAATCTTAAAATTAAATCTTGAGCTTTAGAATGGCCCAGACAATGCCAAAATCCAGAATTCAGAAAATGTCATTAACTATAATATATTTTAACCTCTGCTTTAAATAGTTGGATTCATTTTTAGATAGTTGGATTTTAATGTGTCAAAAATGTAGGAATAGAAACAACATATGAGATTATAAAATCCTGAAGAAAAACTCTGAAAACAAATTAAGCAGGAAAATATAAATTTTTTAATGAGGAGAAAATCCTGAAATAGATATTAAAAAAATACGAAGAAGAGAGGCAATAGAATTGACTATTAATTGTAATACCTAATATATTTATTCCATGATATATTTGATGGCTATTGTGACTTAAATATAGCTCCCTGACAGCACATTAAGTATCAGAAGTTTATTTGTATGTTTTCATATATGGTTTTAGGTAAAAAGCCATATAAGACACTTAGATATTTTCTTAATAATGTTCTGACATTTGAATAATATAGGTATATATGCCAATGTAATCTGTACTTTCCTTCACACTTATTCAGCAAATACTTGAGTACCTACCCATCCTGTCTCTCTGCTCTTCCCTCTCCTGCTTTGTGGACATTGGAACACTGTTGACACTGACGGTGGTGAGCACGTCCGTACTGGGCGTGGACCCTGTGTGTGTTATCAGTGCACTTTCAGGAACGGGGAGAGACTTACTACCCATACCTAGACCAGCATTTTTCCCCTGGTTGGATTACTTCTTTACAAGGTTTTGTTTTGTGTGTAGTTGTGTCACAAACACTGTATCTCACTGCACTAAGAATTCTACTAGGTACTTAGTAGGTCCTCACTACATTTTTTAATGATTGGTAAGTACCATTTCACTGGATTCTGACAGTCTCCTTTCAGATGTTTAGTGGACTGCTTAAACTCGCCCCTCTACTTCTCTGCTTTACTTGGCGACTTTATGTTTTGGTTCCTGTCTTGGAGACAATGGGAGAAAATTTTTTACATTTCTTTTACAGTTTATTCATTGAGGATCTAGTTCAGTCTGTTTTTCTCTCATGTCAAGAAATTTCCTTTTCAAAGGAGGCAAAATATAATGTGATTTTAAATTTATTCTGCCTTTTTATGATTGCACTAAAACTTTTCGGTATTGTATTTTTTAGGAAATATTCTGCCATACGTAGGGATGGCTCTTTCCATCATGTCCACAGTACTCCCTTTGGCAACTATTCTTTCATCTCTGTGGATGCCACCTTATATCCAGGGCCGAAGAGACCCTATAATTTCTTTGGGATTTTAGATGAGGTACAGTAAAAATCTCACTTCTTTTAGTAGCTAACCTATTTTTCTTAGATGCATGCAGCTCACTTAAAGTTATCCTAGGTAAACAAGTCCTCTTCTAGAAGTGCTTGAGAAAAAGTTTTACTGTGGTTACAGGTATGGCCAGGCTAAAGTACTGGCTACTTCAGCACTATTATTGCTATCCCTATCATTATCCCAAAATTTGGGAAAGAAGTACCTCACTTTTTATACTTACTCAGTAAACATTTATTAAATATGTACTGAGTGCAAGATACACTTAGCAAGGTACAGGGCATAAAGTTTTGTATGCTATGTGGTATATTCCTAAAACCCTGCGTTTACCATTTTTAACTAAAGGTCTATATTTTTTTAAGAGAAAGACAACCATTGAAATAAATAAGTTTCTTTTAAAGTATTTTTTGTAATGTAGGTGAAAACTGTTGCTGGATAAAACTGTCTGGAAAGTCACATCTGAGAACCTCTCATTGCTCCTTGGTACAACAAATGTCAACTCATTAAATGTTTAGTGAGCACATGCCCATGTGCAAGACGTATGTGCCCGTGCATAGGAATACAAAGGTGATAAGGTCATGTCCCTGGCCTCTTAAGATATTTAATCTAGTGGTTGGGTGTAAGACCAGTGCAGAAGTAACTATAATAAAAGGCAGAATTTGCTAAGTGCTGAAAGAGATTCAAAGTGATATGCAGGTTCAGAGGGACTTGAAATTGAGTGAACAGAATATTGTCTGATGCATTGTGTTACAGTAGGCATTTTGTTTGATGAAGGTGTATTTTGTTTCCTACCTACCAAGGTCCTTAGATAAAGTTGATAACATGTTATTTTAAAAACTACTCCTTAGAATAACGTTTTTTAATGTGTAATTCAAGAATCATCTGCATAAAAATCAGCTGGAATCTTATAAAACAAAGATTTCCAGGCTTCACCTAAGATGTATCAAATTAGCAAACCTGAGGGAGGGGCCCAGGAATTTATCACTATAAGCACCTTACAGATAATATTGATGTGCATTTATATGTGTGCAAGTTGTTTTTGAAATCAACTTCTTGATGGGTGATTTACATACAATAAAATGCACTCATTTCAACTGTTCAGAGAGTTTTGAGAAGTGTCTGTACTGGTGTAACTCTCACCGCAGTCAAGGCAGACCATTCCCATCACCCCAGAAAGTTCTCTTGTGAGTGAAGTCAGTCTCCATCCTCAGTCCCAGAGGACAGCTATCTGGTTTTCTGTCAGCATAGATTAGTTTTGTATGTTCTAGAATTTTATATTAATGAGATCATACAGAATATAACATATCTGCCTTCCTTTGCTCAGTATAACGTTTCTGAGATTTATCCATATTACTGTAGATATCATTAGTTCTTTCTTTTTTGTTGATAAGTAGTATTCCATTGTGTGGATATATGCAATTTGGTGATGGCCTCTAATTTTTGACTGTTAGGAGTAGAGCTGTTAGAAACATTTAGGTACAAGGCTTCCTGTGGACATCCTAACATCTTGTTTTAGTATCACTCTCCTCTTCATTAATTGCAATGTGGTAAACAGGGTTGAAAAGATTAGTGTTTCTTTATTTTTATATAGAAATGTATAAATAAATAAAGAATTTATGTTAAGATTATTTCTGTTGCCTTATCTATCAAAGGGGGATATTACAATACTTTCCCTACTTAGCACAGAGATATTTTTAGGATCAAATGAATTACATTGTATGTGAAAACAGCCTGAAACTTACAAAGGTCTGCACAGGTCATTAATTAGCAGGGTTTCAGCCTGAAACATAATATACTTACTCTTACAATACTTCAAGGGTTTAATATGTTGACATTAGATTTCAACATGAGCCCTAATTAAAGATCTTCTATTTTTCTTCCATTTCAGAAACGGATGGAGGAGCTTTTATTACTGGCAAAGGAAAGTGGTCGGAGCAATCACAGCATTTGGTTTGGACACTATACAACGTCCACTATTCTTTCTCCGTCACCGGGAATTCGGTCAATAATGAGGTGATGCAGGCTTCCAGAATCAAAATTAATTGTTTTTAATTATTTTTAATTATTTTATGTTGCTCTACCTATCCAGCTTTCCTGAAGAAATATTTTTATTAGTTTGGCACCACAAATTATCTTGTTCATTATTCTATTTATTTTTCATTGTTTAGTTCAGCTACAGCTTATTTGTGTGGGCACCTCCATACACTTGGTGGATTGATGCCTGTTTTGCACACTCGTCACTTCCAGGGCACTTTGGAACTTGAGGTGGGAGACTGGAAGAATAATAGAAGGTAAGGGAACTACTCCATAGAGTAAAACTTAATACATGTTACTTATGCTAAAGCAATGATAGTTTTCTTGTTGCTATCATGGGTGATCCCAGTCAAGGAAAACGTGCGATATTTCCATGTTTTTGAAGTAATATATTGTAATCTTTGTCACATGCGAAATCCTTGTGGCAATAGTTATGTTTGCTGTCACTATGTTTTATTGGATTTTTAAGACAGAACCATTAGGAAATAGTTCTCAAACTCTAGCATGCATAAGAATTATGGAGGATTTTTTCAAAATAAAAATTTCTAATCAAAATCTAAAGATTTTGATTAATAATTGTAATTATTGATTAAATCGATTATTATCAAATTATTTAATTTGATAATCAAATCTAGAGATTTTGATTATGTTGGTCTGGGTTAGGACCCAAGAAACTATTTTGAAAGCACACCAGGCATGCTATGGACCACACTTCGAGAAACACTAGGACTAGGAATATGTCATTTTTCCCCCTGAATTTTTTACCTACTTTTCTAGTTATTGCTACAAAATGTTAGTGATTTAAGTTCTTCAGATAGATGATAGTTGGTTTCGTTAAGGTTAAAGTCTTTCTCAGAAGAAATGTAACTTATTTATCAAAAGCATACAGTATAATTAAATGTGTAGAGAAAACTAAATATAATTGTGATAATAACTATTTAAGTGTAATAATTGAAGTATAGATGAGTGTCATAAATATTTTGAAAGAACAATTTAAGTGAAATAGTTTAAGTATGGATGAGTATCATTTTATTATTTAACTATTATCAGTTGCTGTTTAATTTATTAAACTCAATGCTCTGAAGATATTTAGGTACCCAATAAATATTTGCTGAGCTGAATGTTTTCTTTCCATTTTTAACTACCTCCATTAGTTTAAAGGCAGCTTTACGTTGTAGTTGGTACTTACTCGTTTCGGTTGGTTTTCTAAAGTCTAAGTAAGAGCTGCGCTTGAAGCCCGTGGTTAGTTGGCTACAGTAATTCCTTTGAGCTGAGACTATCTATTCATGACTGTGAGGCTGTGGGCTGGGCTGGGATTGCCTTTTACCAGATAACCTTCCTAATCCTTGATCATCCTCTTTATTTCTTATAAATATTACAGTTACAAGTTAAGTGACACTAATTATGAAACCCTTTTTTTTTCTTTCTCTTTCCACCTGCTCCCCTGTGTTCCAACCCTGGGGTTTTATCCGGAGGTTTACTGAAAGAACCTAACCTTTACCTGCCCTTACTAAACATTCAAGTTACATTAGTAAAATGGTTTTTAAAAACAGTATATTAGTAATATTAGGCTAGGCTTTGTTGTGGATGCAAATAAACCTAGAAATATCAGTGGCTTAACACAAGAGATGTCTATTTTTTCATTTACGTAAAGCTGTTATGAGTCAGGTCCACTCTCTTCCACAGGGTGACAGGGATCAAAACTTCCTCCATCTTAAAAAGCCACTATTTCAACACCTCAATTCCAAGGCAGGGAAGAGAGCATGGACAACTCACACACACTCTTTAAGTACTTTGGACCAGAAGTGTGATACATGTCACTTCTGTTCACAGCCCATGGGCCAGAACTAGTCACATGGTTCCAACCTAATACCAGGGAGACTGGGAAATGCAGGGGAGCACGTGGAGTATTTGGTGAGCACTATTGTTTCTGCCATAGTTAATCATTTTTCAGTTGTAAAAGCTAGAAAATATAAAACTTTGGTTATTCTTTAATGAGTACAGCTTGCTTGCTTTTTTTAGTATTTATACCTTTCATCGTGCATTTAGAAAATCAAGACAACTTAACTGTGGTTAATTTCTTTAAAATTACAGAAATAAAGATTTAAAAGACAAGTGAAAGTTTTCTAATTGTATTTATTTTTATATTTTATGTAATGTTGATGGTATGAAGAACGTCAGATATTAGGCTTTGATGAATTCTCAGGTTCAAAATAGTCTTAAAGTATAGAAATTAGATGAATTAATTCAATAAGCATTTATTTTAAAACTTAAAAAGTGCATGGTATGTACCAGATATTTTTCTAGGGTACAGTTAAATTCATTGCTTAGTCTGATCCCAGTTGTGACAGATGAGAAGTATAAAGTGATAGGGGCAAGGGAAGAAGACAGAGAAACAATATCATTTACTTGGCATTCAAATTCATGATCTCAAAAAAGTATACTTTTATATTTTTACATTTGTTCTGTATATAATCTTCACAAATGGAGTGACTGAATTGCTTCATTGTCCTCTGGTCTCCAGGTACCGCGTCTTTGCTTTTGATCATGACCTCTTTAGCTTTGCAGATGTGATCTTCGGTGAGTGGCCTGTGGTTCTTATCACCAATCCTAAGTCACTCCTCTATAGTTGTCCTAAACATGAACCACTAGAAAGACTCCTTCACTCAACACACATCAGGTATGTGAAAATGTTTCAGAATTTACTTTCAGTTTGAGGTTGACAAATCATTGTGACTGCATCCCATGTTAACAGCTATGAGATATCCGCTTTAGTTGTCTGAACACTCTAGACATTATGTAAGGATAAGTCGCTTACTGTTTGATTCCAGTTTGGTTAAAAATATATCTTTTAAGCTGCTGACGGTTTAAAAACCATCCAGAACTCTACAATCCTACCATTATTGCTTTTGTGTATTTTACCCCACGTTTTTATTTGCATGTTGTTATAGTGCTGTAATCATGCTGTACATATTCTTTTGTATCCTACTTAAAATATTTGCATTATATACGAGAAATGTATTTTTTTCATTTGGCTACATAGCCTTCCAAAAAAGCAAAAGCTATTATAAACCTTATGGAATTGAATATTCAGTTGCCATGCAAATTCGACAATGTGAATTAAAGAGACTTAATAACCTTTCTCAAACCCAATGGCACTCTTTTAAATGTACCTGTGTATACTTTATACTCTTTTAAATTTTATTTTGAAAAATAATAAGACCGCCACTTTTAGAAAATAGGGTGTGGGGTTATATGTCTATCCACCCCCACCCCCAACAAAACTATTATTAATTAATGATTTTGAATTTTCCTTAGCAGTCATTCTCTTTCTCTCTTTTTAAAAAGATTTTATTTATTTATTTTTAGAGAGAGGGAAAGGGAGGGAAAAAGAGGTAGAGAAACATCGATGTGGAAGAGAAGCCTGATCAGTTGCCTCCCGCATGCCCCCAGCTGGGGACCAGGCCCACAACCCAGGCATGTGCCCTGACCTGCAATTGAACTGGCGACCTTTTAGTTTGCAGTAAAGTCAGACACTCAACCCACTGGGCCACGCCAGTCAGGGCAGCAGGCATTCTCTTTTAGGCACATTTTTACACAGTTGTAATCAGGGCACAGTCTATTAGAATTCCTACTTTTTTTCCTTTTAACAGAGAAAATTTACAATTTATCTGACCTATGTTTTTGTGAACTTTTGGATTTTTTTCTGATTTGGAGATAAGCATCTGATATATATAGTCTACCTTCATTTGAGTAATTCTTTTAGGTAGCATTCTATAAGTGGTATTCTAAGTGAAAGAATTTGAATTCCTATATGAGTGTTGGTAAAGATTGCCCAATTACTTTTTTTGTAACTATCAATAAAATCATTATTCCTTTTTAAAAGGTTGTGGTAAAATATATGTACATAAAATTTACCATTTGAACCATTTTAGGTGCACGGGTCAGTGGCGTTAAGCGCGTTCATGTTGTCGTGCCACCGTCACCATCCATCACCAGACAAAACTGTCACTCTGTGCCCCTTTGACAGTAACTCCCTTCTTCCCACCTGCCCCCGGCCCCTGGCACTCAGCGTTCTACTGTGTGTCTCTATGTCTTTGACTACTCCAGTTACCTCATCTAAGAGGACTTCTTTGTCCTTTTGTGACTGTCTTGTTTCACTTAGCATAATGTCCTCAAGGCTCATCCATGTCGTAGCGTGTGTCAGAGTTTCCCTCTTTTTAAGTCCTGAGTAATATTCCATTTTATGGATGTGCCACATTTTGTTTATCCATGTATCTGTCCGTAGTCACTTGTGCTTTCACCCTTCAGCAACTGTGAACAGTGCCACTAAGAACATGAGTATACAACTATCTGTTCAAATTCCTGCCTTCAGAATTGTGTCACTAATTTGAAAACTCTAATTCTTTTGGGGACATATCCAGAAGTGGAATTGCCAGGTCATGTGGTAATCATATATTTACATTTCTGGGGAACTATCATACTGTTTTCCATGGGGGCTTTACCATTTTACATTCCCACCACCAGTGTTTAAGGTACCCAAGTAGTTTTTAAAACAGATACTAATTTATATGTTACCAGGCAATATGAGTGCTAATTTCACAGCACCCTTATCATTACTTGATATTGTACTTTTAAAAAGATTTACTACTTAATCTGGAAAAACTGGTATCAAGTTGTTTCAATATGTTTTCTGATCACTAGTGAAGTGAAACATGTATCTCTCAGTCAGGGTTTTTGGTAGGAGCTGGATTTCAGATTTATTTATTTATTTTTAAAGATTTTATTTATTTTATTTTTAGACAGAGGGGAAGGTAGGGAGAAAGAGAGGGAGAGAAACATCAGTGTGTGGCCACCCCCCAACATGACCCCTACCAGGGACCCGGCCTGCAACCCAGGCATGCGTCCCTACTAGAAACTGAACCAGTGACCCCCCTGGTTAGCAGGCCCTGCACCCAATCCACTGAGCCACACCGGCCAGGGCTGGATATCAGATTTAGATCTTATATTCTCTGGGGCCTGGTGGCTTTCGTCTCATTTGTGACATTGCTTCTTCCAGGTAGATAGAAGAGCCCAATGAGTGGATGGGAACCAAATGAGTAGATGGTAGACTTCACATTATATTAACAAAGTGAGATATCTAACCTATATTCCCTTCCTATGAGAAAAACCAGGACTTCAGGAGTTTCTTTAGAAAAAAACTTTGAATCTACTCCAGCTTGATTTGTTAAAAGAAAATTGGTTTTCCTTTCTAAAAAAAGTAAAAGAATAGTTCCTAATATCTCACTAGTTCAGGTTTGCTCCAAAAGTCTCCATTCAGAAAGAAACCCAATCATATGAACAGTGGTCCCATCAGCTGCCCCATGTGATGGCTCTGCCTGTACTTACACATTTTGAGGTAATTATTGGGCTATTCTGTATAAAAACAATGACAAATACTAAAACCATATTTTATATATGTTCTCATTTTAGAATTTTGGCCTTTTCATTATCCTCCATTACTTCTGTCACAGTTAAGATTGATGGAGTTCATTTAGGGCAAGCTATTCATTCATCTGGTCCTATTTTCACGCTGAAGTGGAACCCAAGAAACTACAGTGATAGTACACATAACATAGAAGTAATTGTCCAGGTAAGTTAGTAATTTTCCATTGCTATGTAAATGATTAGACCATAACCACACTAAACTCTGACTTGGGTATGTTTTTTTTCCCCCAGGCAGTTGATAAAGATGAAACTAAGTTTAATTAAAAAATTGGATACATTGGATGTAGTATGATCTGAAAATGGACACTCAGGAGTAATTCTACTATTAGACTAAAAACTGACTGAGAGGAAAAGAAGTGTGTGACTGCTGGCCACAGTCCCCCCCTTTTTCTAACCTCAGGGAATCATTCTTTTGGTTGTCTTTTTTTTTTTTCTTCCACTTTTGTCCAGTGTCTTTTAATATGGGAGGAAATTCACCAATATACTGAAAGATAATAGCATAAATCAGGAAACATGTGTTTATGTATCCATGCCTTTGATTGCTATCTCCAAGTACAAGAAAATTGTGTCACTGTTTTGGAAGCTGTAGGACAGAATTTGCTAGGCATCAAAGGATGTTTTTGTTTGAGTAGCGCGCACTCATAGCTGTAGTAACAGTCTGCCTGGCATTATTCTGGTCCAGCCTGCGGGCATTTAATTCACTAGCACCTGCCAGAGTGGAAAGTGAACATTATTACCAAAATAGAGCAGTTTCGTCAACGTTATGAAACTCTTTAAGGAATAGATTGTGCTCAGAAATTAGTTCCTTTAAAAAAATCTCATTTTCTTTATGATTACTTTATGATTTGATGATAGTTTTGAACTATTTAAATCTTCTAATATTAAGTCAGTTTGAAACATGAAGTAATCCTTTAGGAAACACATGAAATTATTTTCATTATTTTTTTTTGGTCACAAAGAAATATTTTGAGCCGGAAGGAGCTGTTTATTGAGTTTACTGAGCTCCCCCTAAAGAGATGCCAGACACTTAAATATTTTATTTAATCTATATAACAGTCCTATGTGGTGAATAGCTAGAGGAAACAAGAGAAGTCACTTTGCAATGCCACCATCTTTGAAGTGTTCTGCTTAGGAGGAGGAAGAAGAAACACACAGAAAAGATGTGGAAGGAGGGATAGCTGGAGATGAACGCTTAGTGTCTTCTATATTAGAAGTTGGTCATTTAAAAAAGGTTTGAAGGTATACGTGTACCTCATACTCCCTGTATTTGCAGTCATGAGTTAGAAGTAGGAGCAACCATAGACCTGCTCACTTTGGGAATGGGGAACTCCCACATCCTTGGATTGCTTCAGAATCTCAGCTTCTTTAGTTTTATGAGGAAAAAAACCTTGTTCACATTCCTTGAGGCATTTCTGGCTATTTATTTGAATACTTTGTAAAAGTATATGTGATGTCACACAAACTTTTTATATGTTTAACATTTCTTGCAACATTATCGAGGTATAATTTACATACAAAATATTCTGTGTATTTAAAGAGTACAAGTTAGTGAGTTCTGACATACATGCGTGTACATCCTTGAAACCAGTGCTACAGTCAACACGATGCATCACCCTCAAATGGTTTCTCGTGCCCTTTTGTAACTGCTTTCTTCCCACTCTCAGTTCCAGGCAAAAAATGCTGTTTCCTGTCTGTATATGTATAACTTAAAAAAATTGGTCTACTGACTATTAAGTAGGGAACCTGGTCCCCTCATTCATCAATGGGAACATTATGTCCTTTTAATTATGGTATATGTACAGAGAAGAATCTATGAGAGATTTCAATTTATTATCTTGCATTTTATCTACTTACTATATTCATTGAATACAGGTTCTGGGCAGCCTACTAGCAAACATTCTCAGGTCGATTCTCAGTGTGGTTCCTGAACTAGTACCATCAACCTGGGGATTGTTAGAGGTGCTAACACTCAGTTCCCTTCTCCAGCCCGGGAATCAGAAGCTCTGGAGATGGTAGCCAGCAATCTCTCAACAGTCAGTCCCTTCAGGTGACTCCGATGTGCACTGACGTTTGAGAACCAGTACTTTGATTGTTATGTCTACTTTGCCAATTTAAAGACTAAAAATTTCTATATCTCAAAATTAAAGGAAATCTCTGCTTTAAGACAAGAAGTTATCATTAAAAGTGAGAATATTTGGAGTACAGTTTGATAAATACCGGGTAAAAGTTCTTTTCACTGTTTAAAAACTTTTGCATGATGGGAAATTTTAAAAATACATAAAAGAGATAATACTATAATGAATTCCTTAGTATCCATCAGCCAACTGTAACAGTTACCACCTCATGACCAGTCTTTTTTCATCTATACCCCACCCGCATCTCTCCTCCCTGCGTCATGATGTCATTTTATATGTAAATATGTCAGTATGAATCACTGAAAGATACAGACTATTTTTTAAACTGTAACCATAATACCATATTATACCTGAAAATTAACAGTAATTCCTTAATATCGAACTGTCCAGCGACTGTGCGGTTTCCCAGTGTGTCATGCATGTATGTCTTTCTCTATGCACTGCATTTGCTTGGTTCACCTCAGAATCCAAACAAGGGTCAATATTGCATTTAGTTGACTTGTCTCTTCAGTCTTTTTAAAAATATAGGTCACATCTCACACCTCTTATATTTTTCCCCTTTGCAACTTTCTTTGGAAACTGGATATTTTATCCTGTAGAGTTTCCTGTGTTCTGTATTTTTGCTGTTTGATCTGAGTCTGAGCAAGAGTACTATTTACTAAAAAAGTATTTGGTGTTTTATACTTTCACCAGAAGCCTATAATATCTGCTTATCTCTCAGTAATGTTAAGATTGATCAATGTATTCAGGTCTTGTTAACCCTACCAATGATGTGCTGGTAAATATTTAACAACCAACTTGGAGGATGTTTCGGGTGGAAGCTGCTTTGTAGCCTTTCCCTGATTTATACCAATTTCCATGGTATATATATCCCTACCAACACAGTATCAGCCAGCTTGCAAGCTTGCAAAATTCCTGAAAGTTCAACAGTTGGCCCTTGTGAGTCATCCAAGCCAGCTCCAGCACACTGCTGGCTTATCCCTCCATGCATTAGGAAGTACCCAGCCAGCTTTTCATCAAGGATTTCTAGCTGCTATTGATGATCTTGGCCTAGATCCATTATTTCATTAGAGTCATAAAATGATGATGTTCAAATTGCTACTCCCTATTGCATGAGTATTCATTAGAAAAGTCCTATAAAAAAGCATTTGGCACCCAGATACAGAGTTCATATAGGAAAGGCAGGACAAATTCTTAATTCTTCCTCAACCCTCCCTTTTCTAAACCAATTTTCAAAATAATGAGTTGCTTCTCTAGCATCTGCCAAAAGTAACCAAATGAGTCTTCTGGTCTTAGTGTTATTATGAACTCAATGCTTAAAAAAATTGTTGTATGTTTCAATCCACTGTTCTTTTTTGATGCTCAAATTGTTCCATCTTTGGCTAGTGGGAGCCTCTCAAATTGGCCACTAAGTCCTTTGATACAATCCTAGTAATCTTTGTTAGTTTTCTTGCTTTCTGGTATGACAAGATATTCCAAGCTCTTCTTGTGCATTTCTTATTCAAGAACTGGAATCAGCCAGTTTTCTAAAGAGCACTGGCTCCTTGTAGTGAAAAATAGTATTTTAAGACCACAGTTGGCACTAGTCCAGCTAACTCACTGCTGTTGGGTTTGTTATCTCTAGGCTTTTGCAGTGAACATAAGGAAATAATAGATTTTCCTTAACAGATAAAATACATTGTGAGTACATGGTGAAATTTCCGATTTAAATCTAGAATCATAAGGTTTTAATTTAAGTTTTATGTAAAATGCTTATAAAGAATCAAAAGTAAGTGGAAAGAAAAGTAGCATGAGAGTTCCTTCTCTGCTCTGCTTCTAACTAGGATTCTGCTGGAAGAAGTAAGAGTGTTCACCACATATTTTCTCTTCAAGAGGATAATCAGCTCAGATTTGACCTTCTGGCATCATTTGTTCTTCTTACTGACCACTGCACGGTGGTGAGTAAATTCGCTCCGAGGTTATGTGTGTTCTTACTGGATTTGGTAGGTCCAGAGTCGTAAACAATCATGTGGTGAGAAAGCTGAACCTTATAAAATGAAAAGTTTAGTTATTCATCTAGAAGAATAAAATGCTTTTAAAAGCATTAAAAGCAATTAAAAGAAACAAAGGCATGGACAAGTAATACCTGGTTTAGCATCTGGCTGTAACCAATGCTATAAAACCAGGATAACTTAGGGAATTATAGGAACTGTGCTAAGTGGGATTATGGATCGTTTAAAAATATTTATTCCTATATAAATAATACATACTAAATGTAGAAAACCTGGAAATTTTAGAAAGAAAGTTAAACCATTCCCATGTTATTCTTTTACCACACTGCCCATTATAACCATTGTATCTGCCACTATGATACTCTGTTTTTAGCTCACATTTATATATTAGTTTTTAATATAAAATGGTAAATATACTTTTAATTTTCTTTTGCTGTCTGATTTTTTTCCCATGGAGGAATTTGTTTTGACTATTGTCATATATCAATTTTTATTATTTAATAACGTGGTGTTTATCGACTGCATTGTATTGCCATAGATACATCTTAAACACTTCCCTATTGTTTGGTGTTTGTTTCCAGTTTTTCATCCTCCTGTAAAAATACGGCTTGTAACTAAGTTTTTGCATGTAGTAGTTTTGGGGATTCCTGGAAGTGAATTGCTAGGTGAAAAAGTAGACCCATTATTCTATACATAAAATATACAAAAGATACATACTACAATGTTAAGAAGAAAATGTAAACCTTCTTTAATTTCACCTCCCAGTGATAGCTTTAGTGCGTATCCTCCCAGATTTAAAATATGAATTGATTATTATTTATTAATTCACTAATTTTAATCCTCACCTGAGGACATGCCCACCTACTTTCAGAGAGAAGGGAAGGGAGGGAGAGAAACAGCTATTGGTTGCCTCTCCTATGCACCAGACCAGGGACTGCACTCACAACCTCGGCATATGCCCTGACCAGGAATCGAACCTTCGACCTTTTGGTTTATGGGACAATGCTTAACCAACTGAGCCACACTGACCAGGGCAAATTGATTATTATTTTAATTTGCTTTTATTATTTGTGTGATTGAGTTCTTAAAAATATGACTAATGGCTATTTGTGTCTCATTTTTAGAAGTCTGTTATGTCATTTATTTTGGGAGAGGAGGATTTTTAATAAGCCTGATTTTTAGATTAGGCTTTGGAAACTTTGATGTTCTTATGAATTACCTGGGAATATTCGTAAAGCCATGTTCTAATTCAGGAGGGCTGAGATAGGGCCTGAGATTCTGCATTCCTAACAAGCTCAAGGTGATTCCAATGATAATTTGGGGACCATACTTTGAGAAACAAGGGCCTAGATTACATGTCACTTTATTGTGCATTAGTCTCCAAGTGAATGATTTCTTGATGTAGAAAGCAAAAAGAAAATGCAGTCTCTGTTCCCTGAGCTGCAGTATACTGTGTGCTGTGTACTGTTTTTCTTCACTCTTATGCAACTTTAAATAAGACAACACAGATTATGCTTCTCTTAGAACAAGGAAAGTGGACTATTTTAATTTGATCATTTTATATAACTGTATAAAATTACTTAGTTTCACCCTGGCTGGTGTGGCTCAGAGGATGGATTGCTGGCCTGTGAACCAAAGGGTCGCTGGTTCGATTCCCTGTCAGGACATGAGCCTGGGTTGCAGGCCAGGTCCCCAGTGGGGGATGCTCGAGAGGCAGCCATACACTGATGTTTCTCTTCCTCTCTTTCTCCCTCTCTTCCCCTCTCTATAAAAATAAATAAATAAAATCTTTAAAAAATTACTTAGTTTCAACATTGGTCTAAGTATCCAAATTCTGAAGGAGTAATGCTGAAGCAACTTACAATTTTCTTTTTTGGGGGGATTAGACGTTTGATTTCTTTGACCATGTATTTTTCTTACATAGTCATTTCTGCTAATGTCAGTTCCATTTTTGTTAATGAGAATATTTTAAAAACCTTTAAAAAACTAAAGCTGTATCCATGTATCTAGTTCACATTAACATCTATTGCTCTGCAGGCCCGTGTCCTTTTCGTGATGATTGTGCTGATCCAGCTCTCCATCCTCATTATTTTTAGGCATCGAGGATATAGAGAGCTTAAAGGTTAGTCACGGTTCCTTTTATTCTTAGAAGACTTTATTTTAAAGTATCACATAATGTCCTCACTATTACCAAGAGATAAATATGAATATAAATGATCTTTGCCTGAGCTCTGCAAGGTGTATCCTCAAACTATCATAAGTCTTCCACAGTACCCTCTCTTAAAAACAAAACAAAACAAAACTCTCAATCATTTGCTGCTTCATGACACTCAACCAAAATGGGGAAAAGATCACAATGTAGTTAAAATGACCAAACATCTCTGATGGATATTAAAGATCTTCCACAATCTGGTCTAATCTAACTAGCCACCTTTTCAACCAGTTTCCTGTGTTTCGGCCCAGGTAGTTTTCACTGTTCAGACCATGGTCATTTCCATGTCTGTGCTTTTGCCCAGGCTACCATCTCTAATTTATTTTTCTTAACTTATCTAAATCTTAGCCTCCTTTACGGCGCACCTCAAACCCACTTTTTCCATACATTTTCTCCAACCATTCCAGGTCATAATTAGCACTTTCTTCTCTGAGTCCCTATAGTCCTTCCTTCCTGATGATTAATTGATACGTAATTAGCCAATCACTTGACTCTACATAGACACTTCAAATGTATATACATTTTCTCCTCAGCCAAACTGCAAGCTCCTCCTTATAGGATCTTTTGTCTTCTATTTGTTTGTTTGCCACAGCTCCCAGCACTGACTGTGTGCATAATATACAGTAAGTAGTCGTCGGATTAAATTTTCCTATCCCTTCTTGGTACGCATCCTACTGAATGCTTTCCTGCTTGTGTATATATATATATATATATATTTTTTTTAAACTTATATGGAAAAGTTCAAGAAACATTATTGCACACATAATTTTCCTGCATCTAATGTAAATAAATAAGTGTTTGAGGGAGGGCCACAGCCTCATTATGTGAGGATACCGATATCTTTGTTTATTCTGAACTTATTTAAAATTTACAACATATTTTTACCTGCATTATCTTACTTAGGCCTTATGACAATCCTGTGAGGTAGGTATCATTGTTCCCGTTTTCAGCAGTAGAAAACTAAGGACTGGGGAGGGTATATAGGTCGTCCAAAGTCTCATAGCTAGGAAGAGACAGAGGAGAGACTGAAAACCCAAGTCTTCCAACCCCAGGTCAGTTATTTTCTTTAAACAGCACTTCTCAACTTTGACTACAACTTGGAATCCCATGGGGAGCTTAAAGGCTCAGTGTCTACATAGCACCAATTACATCAGAATTGCTACAGGGATAGGACCTTAAGCCTCAGTAGGTTCCAAAGTGCAGTGAAGGCTGAGAAGCATGGCTCTATATGAAGCAACATTTCTGTGTCAGGCTCCTTAAACTCACCTGGGTTGCTGCCTAAGCTCCTCCTCTCCCCTGGCCAATTAAATCAGAACCTCTGGAGGGTGAGACCCGGGCATGAGTGTTTTCTAAAAGTTCCCCCAGGTTACTCTAATGTACAGCCAAAGGAGCAATACGTTGCTTAAAGTTTAAAGCATAGCTGCCTCTAAGGCTAAAGAATTATTTATTTATAATAAATAATCATTATTATAGGTGGATATGTAGGTTTGTACTTTGGGAAGTACCAAACTAGAATAAGAAAGAAGCTGAGGGAAGAATGAGTAGCAAGCAGGTAATGCACAGAGTGGGACAAGTCATGCCATCATCAGGCTTTGTACGAAAATAACTGTCAGCAAGTTGAGCAATGCTATATTCTGTTCTGTGAAGAAAGACATACTAGTTAACTTACATCAGGTTATCATTGGGACCAGTTCTTTAAATAGTTTTCACCTCTAGCATTGCTCAGTATGCACTAAGCTTCCTGTCAATGTCTTCTGCTGACTGTTTATGATCAGCCACCTACCTGAATGAAATGGCTGGTGGGGGTTGAGGATCTGTGGCCACAGAATGGAGCTCCTCTGTGTGAAAACCTTACACTTGGGCTTTTTGGATCCCTTTCAGTGGTAGTAAGAGGTAGCTGGGAGGTAAGAGTTGTATCACATGGGAAAGGACTGTTTGAACAGATACTCATACTTAAGATTAGAATGAAGAAATTTT
Organism: Desmodus rotundus; assembly: GCF_022682495.2. Classification (NCBI taxonomy): domain Eukaryota; kingdom Metazoa; phylum Chordata; class Mammalia; order Chiroptera; family Phyllostomidae; genus Desmodus; species Desmodus rotundus. Next base: position 76,585,077 of record NC_071393.1, read on the forward strand.
GATATGCCTTTGTATATTTTGATATACCTTTGGGAAGTTTGGACATTTTTATACTAAATCCCTTAGAAAACAAAGACTTGATCATCCTTTGAGTAGAGCATTGTATTTCAAACATACATAAAGATAAAATAGTGTGGTCCTCTGGCAGGTATTTCTCTTAATGTTTTCAGTCATTTAAAAAAGTAGCCCTGGCCGGTGTAGCTCAGTGGATTGAGCTTGGGCTGCAAACCAAAGGGTCACTGGTTTGATTCCCACTCAGGGCACATGCCTGGGTCGTGGGCCAGGTCCCCAGTAGGGGCCATGTGAGAGGCGACCACACATTGATATTTCTCTCCCTCTCTTTCTCCCTCCCTTCCCCTCTCTCTAAAAATAAAAATAAAATCTTTATAAAAAAGTACTTGTGTGCAAGTGTGTGTGTGTGCTCCTCGACTGCACCATTGCTTTGAATTTCCTGCCCTTTGCAATTCCAAGTGAATTGGTTCGTCAAGATTCCTGCCAACTTATGAATTTAAAGTTGTGTTATGTGTATAGTTGCTATGTAACAACAGATTTGCTGGGTATATAGGATAGCCCATGTTATAAAGAAATTGAACTTTGCATGTGTTCATTGGATTTTTCAAATTTATTCTCTTTAGGACCTCCAGGATTTTTAAATTTGACCTCATTTTCCCTTCATGTCTTGAGCAAAATAAACATCTTCTACTATTCTGTGTTGTTGCTGACTCTATATACAGTGCTGGGTAAGTCAATTAAGAAACCTGAGATTGTAGAGAAATTTGCCAAGGAATATATTGAGAATTTTGACAATAGAGTCATTTAGGCTTCTGAGAATGTAACGAATGGCACATGATTCCTGGTATATGGTCTTGGGAAATAAAGTTGTTTCTTAATGTGTTTAAAGGACATTTAGGCCCTGGTCAGGTGGCTCAGTTGGAGAGTCAGCTCGTACATCAAAAGGTTGTGGGTTTGATCCCCAGTCAGGGCATGTATGGGAGCAGTCACTTGATGTTTCTCTCACATTGATGTGTGTGTGTCTCTCTCTTTCTATCTCTCTCTCTCTCTCTCCCTCTCTCCCTCTCCCTGTCTCTGTTGCTCTCTCCCTCTCTCCTTCCCTTGCTCTCTCTCTAAAATTACTGAACATTTTTTTTAAAAAGGACATTTAATTTACTTAACAGTGCTGAGAAGACCACTGCAGAATTTGTGTAGAAACCTAACAGAAGACAGATCAGCTTAACTGCCATCTCCTCAAAGCAGCCTTCTCTGACTACCTTAAGTTTTATCCTTTATTTCATCTTGCTTTTCATGTCCTTTGTTCCTTTGTCAGAATTTATGGTTATCTTCTGTGTTCATCATCTCTCCCCTCGCTAGAATATCCATGGATGTCTTATCTCTCTTGTTCACCTCTATGCCCAGCACTAAGCACAATGCCTAGTATGTAGTTCAGTGAATAACTTATTAATGTGTGGCTCCTAAAAACTCAACTCAAGAAAGAGAGAAGCTGGGATGAGCAGTAAGTTCAGGCATATCTGAATTCTTCTGTTCTAGTAACTTATACTCAATACTTACAAAGTCACTTAGCCACTTACAGAAGCAGAAAGCACTGTAGGTCCATTTTTAAAGCTTTTTACTAATATACATTAGTGATTAAAAGTTAATTAGGCTATTTGTTACTTGGTCTTTGTTTTATACTTTTTCTCCACCTTTGGACTTTTCTTTGCTCATTACCAACTCCCATCAGACAACACAAAGTATTGAAATAAAAAATATGACACTTTACCACACTACATAACAAGCTCCCCTTTGGAAGTCAGTTTTCTTGCCAGCAGACAGGTTGAAGCTGTTCTGGACACTTGTCTTACACTAGCAGGAGAAGCGAGTGATTTGGTTCCTGGCTATAAAAGAAAACCTTAAGACGACAGAAGTTGCTTCATTTTCAAAAGTTGAAACTTGAAGGGAAAACAGTTTTTTAGACTTATGTATCTAATGGAGTTTATATAATATATAAGGTATATCTGAGAAAATTACCTATGACTTTTTAAAGCTGAACTCTGTTCTTACCAGCGAATGAAGGTATTTGCATTTTGAGAAAGGAAGTCTGACTGTCCCTTAATCACTCTTGACAATCTAGTGGTTCCAGACACCTGCATACTGAGAAGGGGCAGTAAATAATAGTAGGGAGGAAAGAAAAGTCATTATTGGCATCATAGGTGAAAAACTAAAATAAAGAAGCAAGTTAAATTGTGTACATGTTCACCCTGGTATGCAGTTGATGTGCAAAGCAATGACTATGGATCAATAGGAGAAGGTTAAAACACATTCATTAATATTAATAATAAAGAGAAGAAGTGCATTTTAGAGAGATTAAAGTGGTTGAAGTTTTATAGCTTAAAGGAGTAAACCTCAGTTATTTGGAAAATTAACTTCTGAAGAATACCTCTTTGCTGCTTAAAGGAAATGTTAAAACATTAGATTGAGGTTATTATTGCAACCAAATCTCCTAAGATTTTTGAATGTACTCCTGTGTGTTCCTGCAATCTATAAGCTACATGTCTATTCCAAGTATAGCATGTACTCAGATGATTTTGTAATCCAGAGAAATATGGAGCAAAGGAGCAAATGATTGGTTAGCTAGGACTCGGGTGCAACGTTAGAGATCAGCAGAGAAGAAAAGCTATGCGAATAAAATGCTTGTAGATGACTAGTCTCATATTCTTTTTGTTATTCTTGTAAATGCACCTTGTGATGTATGTAATTAGAGTCACAATTACTGAATCATCCCCTTTCCACTTCCTCTTCAGGACCATGGTTCTTTGGTGAAATTACTGAAGGCAAAATGGGTTGCTGCTTTTCCTTTGGGATCTTTGTTGATGGGCATTTCCTACAAGGCAGTGTAACTTTTATCGTTGGACTTCTCCAGGTAAGAAGTCAGAAATGCAATTTAAGAACACCTTGGCTTTGTTGGATTAATTGTGTAACACTTAGGAATTAAATCTAAAATCTGAAATTAAACACCATAGATCACGTTTCCTAATTTACTGGCAGGTAGTCTTTAATAACTGGTGTTTTGTTTGCCTTTTGAGTACTTCCTAAGCTCCTTATTCCACCATTCTCTTATAAATATCTAAAATAAATGTTTGGCAGGCAGGGTTTATAAGAGGCAAAAGAGGCCTTGGTGTTTGTTGTTTGTCTCATGGTATTTTTCATTGACAAAAAAATAAAATAAAATAAAGGACTTACGGTAGAGTAAATGACAGACTTCTGAGTAAACCAAAATTGATTATGATAATGAAGCAGGAAATTATTTCAGGAGAAGGAAAGGAAGAATGGACACACAAGAAAAGTGGGTCATTATCCAGTGGATGCTGCACTGGGCAAAACCAGACCTGGGCTATCTGTTGGTAGTATACTTGTTTGGGAAACACTAATACATTTGGTTTACATTTTGACTGAGATACCTTTAAAACAAACAAACAAACACACATATAAAACTCTGACCCATAGCAAATTTCTATCAATAGGTATTTACTAAACAGTTTATTTTACTCACTTAATGGGACTAATGGACTAAAATCTGGAGGTGATGACCTGAAGTTTTGGAATAGATCCAAAAACATTGTTAAAAATGAGGTCAGAGCCTCATACCAGGGTAATAAAATGTGTGACTAGCAGGATTAGAGATAAACAGGGAAGACCTCTGCAAATACTGACCATAGGCCAGAACATTCTCTGTAAAGCAGCATTTCATATGTGTGTAGGTCTTGGTCCATTTCAGTTTTATCATGTAAATGGAGGTTTTCTCTCAGGAGCACTCTTATACCAGGTAAACCTGATCCTTCCAAAGGGTGGGTATATATTCATATTTGAATAAATGGCACACTAGTAATGGATCTTACCTATCATCTAGGCTCATGACTCCCAAATCTACATCTCTGAACTAGACCTCTTCTCTGCACTTCAGGTGCCTGTATAGCCAATTGCCATTTCATGTCTTCCTTAGGCATCTACCAAGCATCTCCATAGTACATAGGACCTTTAATTTCTACCCCCAAGTTTGTTCCTCTCTAGTTCGTTCAATTTTAATAAATGGCTCCACAATTCACCCAGTTTCTTTAGGATGCATCCTCAAGTCTTCCCCTTCCCTCATACTCTGCCTAGTTCATTAGCAAGTAATACCTTGTTTGCTCTACCTCCAATCTACATCTTGAATCCACCACTTCTTTCCATCTCATTACCACCACCCTAGTCTAAGTCAGAATTATTTCTTGCCTGGGCTGCTGCAAGCACCCTCTAACTGGTCCTCTCTCTACTGCATTTGCCTCCTTACTGTCAGTTTGCCACTGAGTATCCACTGTGGTACTTTTAAAACCTTAATCAACCTACTCACTTCTCAGCTTCAAACCCTTTTAAGCAGAGCAGTGACATGATCTGGGTCCTGCTGACTGCCCCAGTTTCCACCTGGCTCATCATGTTCTAGGCCATTGGCCTTAGTAGGCCAAGACCTCACCCACCTCTGGGCTTTTCATTTGATTCTTCTGCCTGGAATGTACTTCCTCCCACTGACTCATTCTTGTGCTTTAGGCCTAAGAGAGTTTATCTGCCAGTTACCCTCGTGACCCAGTTATTTCCTTTATTGAATGTTTCAAAATCTGTAATTATCTCTCTTTTTCGGTCTCTTCCTGTTATAATACAAGCTCTGTGATGCATCTTTTCTGACTTGTTCGCCAGCGTGTCCTAAGCCTAGAGCATAGCAGTGTCTACCGCATAATGGGTGATGAATGGATGAATAATACAGTAGCTAAACTGGATTATAAGTTAAATCTTCTAATTTTTATATTCTAGGAATCATCATGCTACTTCAAATAAAAACAGAGATAAGAAAAAAATATTGATACCCAAGTTCCTCTTCCCCTGCCACTAATCCAAAATCGTGTGTGCACATACAGATTCATACATATTCAGTTCATTTCCACCTTAAACATTATTGAGGGCTTCAACATAAGTGAAATGATACCTGCCTTTAAAATGAATAAAAGGATACAGGTCAAAATATACAACTAATATAAGTCAACTTTTGTGTTAGAAGTAAGTGTGATTGAAACATAAAGAATCAGAGGGTTAACCCCCAAGAAAGAAAGCAACATATTCTTAGGAGCTGCCTAATGTGTTAGTGAGACCTGGTCCTGACCCCTCTGAGGGCTTGCTAGTAAGCTAATGGTTCTGTTCTGCTCCTCTTTCCAGCTGGCGTTTTTTAACATCCCCTTGATGGCTTACCTGTGTTGGAGCTTGGTGCAGCGGTGCTTTGGTCACAACTTCAAGTCTCATCTCCATCAAGGAAAATATTTGAAAATTATACCTGTTCACCTCCTTATGTTACTACTGTACATCTGGCAGATTTGTTCCTGCTACTTTCTTCATATGACATATGGCACTCTGGCCTTTTTTTTCTCCCCTTTGCGGACATGGTTGACACTGTTGACACCCGTTCTTATTTATCATGTGTGGACACTGAACTCCAAGGAGCTTGGAACCTTTACAACGCAGTTAAAAAGCCACCTGAGCTCCTGAAGGCCATGCCTCACCATCCACCTCGGTAGCCCAGGCCTCTGTTCCAGCAGCAGGTTAAAGGCCAGTATTGGTGGCAGGCTTCAGAAGCTGCTGCTGCTTGGCTGCCTGGGAGTTGCAGGGGGGATTACCCACTACTGATTCCTGCAGAATGGACTGCAGAAAAGTCTCACAATAATGCCATGATTCCTTCCTTCCTCAAGAAGGCAAAGGGTTGATTTACTTTTGTGAAGAGAAAGTCCTATATCTAGACCCACAGGACAGGGACTGGGCATGTATGGGCGTATCTGACGCCCAGTGTGATTTCAGGACTACCTCAAGTAAAGTACCTAGCACAGTGTCTGGAACTCAGCAGAAAAGGGTGCCACCTAGAGGCCTCAAACCAGTGTGAACTGGCCTTGCGCTCTTATCTCTCAGTCCCCTTTTCCCGCAGGGTTAGGGGCTCGACTTCCTTAGTCCTGTTTTCAACCAATCAAATGAATGAATGATGAATAAGAAACCACTCCGATTGGGCCTGAAGTTTGGAGCTGGGCCTCAAGCCTGGGAAGGAGGGTGCGGGAGGGGAGGTGGCCAGGCTGGAGGAGGCGTGGCTGGGGCTGGATGGGGCGGGTTGTTGCCGGAAAAGAACCCGGGCCTGCGACACCCGGAAGTAGAGTGGCTGCTGCAGTGCGGCACTGGCAACTGCTGTGGCGGCTTTTGTCTGTGGGCCTCAGACCATCCACTGAGATGGCTAGCGCAGCTGCACCTGCAGGCCCCACCCTGGCTCCACCTTTGGAGCAGCTCCGGCACTTAGCAGGGGAGCTGCGGTTGCTCCTGCCCAGAGTGCGGGGTGAGATGACGCTGTTGGGACGGGCCACTGCTGGGGCGGACTTTGGGTCAGGAGGAAGCCAAACTCTGGTGGGGGTGGGGACGGGGACCCGGGCAGGGGAGTTGGGGGCCGGAGGGGGCCCCCGCTTACCTCTGCTCTTCCTTCTGCCACCGCCTGGTGCACGCGCCGCACGCACCCAGTCGGTGAAGCCCAGGAGACCACCAAGGAGTTCAATCCGGAGACGTTTTGGATAAGACTCAGTGAGTGCCTCTCCTGTTGGGTACTCCCAGCTCTCTTCTTCCAGCGACCCGACCCCTTTCCCTCTCGCCTTCCCCCTCTGCATCCTCCCAGCGGGGGTACCTCACCATACCCACCCTTGGCATCTCAGAGGTTGAAATAAAAACACTGATTTTTGGAGGTGTTTTTGAGATGTCTCAGTTGGTAAGAGAAGGGAGGGAAGGCACTATCTTTCAAGTCTGTGCAGCAGCTGCAGGCTTATCCTTTTGGCACTAACATTGGCTCCTGCCTCCTCCCCTGTCACCTCCTACCCCCCAGATGAGGCAGCTGTGAAAGTGTCAAGGGAAGCCACGATTCTGACCGAAGTCTTCTCTCGACTTCCACTGCCACTGCCGTCCCCACAGGTGCGCTTTAATTTCCTGGAATCCTTGTGTTGCCTCATTATTCCTTACGAATCCTCTCGTTTTCTTTCCACCGTTTACACTCAAGCCCGGGGATTTATTCTTCTCATCTGTCAAATAAGACTGCTGTTCTCATCTCACAGGATTGTTGGAAAGACCGCACTGCCAAGTGCAGTACCCGGCATGGAATAGGCTGGTCTTGTAAATAGTATTGGTTCGACTTAAAGTTCATTATGGTTATTTCCTTTCTGATAATTCTTTTAAAGCACTTGTTATTTGTTTTCATATATATCACCCCATCTGACAGATGAATAAGGTAAATAAGCAGTGGAATTAGAATTTAAATTAGGAGCTGATGTCAGCTACACCTTTTATTTATACTATATAATATCCCTTTTATATTGAATTTTTATATTTAATCATAATATGTATACAATACACAATTCAAAAGATATAAACTTTAAGTGTACTACAAAGTTTATATCTATGTAAAGTAGATATTCTGTAGAGTACATTTTACATAGCACTGGCTTAGAATTTAGCAGCAAAGTGAGGATAAGGAAAATAAGAGAAAGCCAGTGACTGCTTAGAGGGAAAATAGTCAACACTGAGCATTGTAGAGTTCATTATTACCTGTAGGTGTGTTGCCATCCTGCTAGAGAAACAGAGACTGCCCCCTGGTTAACGCAGTAAGAGGACTGGCAAACATTTTCTCTACAGGATCGGAGAGTAAATACTTAGGCTTTGCAGGCCACTTCTGCCCTTGCGGTGTGCGGTGCGCACACAACCGTAGATGATATGTAAACAGAAGGGTGCGGCTGGGTCCCGGTAACACTATTTTAAAAAACTATGAGCCTGTGGCCCATAGTTTGTCAACTCCCCACCTAAGATAGAGTGAATATTTCACTGCAGAAATTGAGAACAAGTTTTTCCTGCTGTTTCTTAATGTCTTACTGAATTATCAGCCCAGTACCTGGTGTCCAGCTAACTCCTGTCTGGTATGTGATGAGAATAGCACAAGGTCTAACTTGTAATAGGACTTCAGAAAGTGTTTGTGATACTGTACAGATGTCTGCTCTCTTCCACAGTAGAAGGTAGGCCACACCGATCTAATCCATTTCCTCTTTTCATTCTGAAATTGGTCCGCCTCCTCACAGGAAACCCAGAGGGTCTGCGAACAAGCCCGTGCTGCTGTCAGGGCTGTTGTTGCAGTATACTACTCACTCCCCAAGGACCGGGGTAAGCTGCTGTGCACACAGGAGCATTCAGTTTATAGGGCAGATCTTTGCAAATATGACAGCTTATGTCCTGAGCCTTTAATTTTTCCTTAGTTTGACCATGTGTTATAAGTTTCTCATAAAATGCAAAGATAACTTCATAATGTAAGTAACCTCTAAAAATAAGCCTTTAGATATGGATGCTGTGTGGCCATCTCTCCTGCCTTGCCTGGCTCTAGGGTTTTTAATTCTCACTGGCTCCTTTCTCTCTAACCCACTATACCACCATAGACGCACTAGGCCTCAGCCCCACAGCCGGGCCCAGGCCATCCCCAGACTCCACCCGTATTATACCACACCCTGCTTCTGAGTTCCCTTCTACATTAAGTGGTCTCCTGCTTTGCCTGTAGATCCATGCCTTGATTATAACCATACCAAAATTATAAATAAATACATGTCTCATGGATCTTCGGGTTATTCAAAGATGGCTTAAATGTCAAGTGTTTTTATGCACAAGTATCAAGGGACCACTGCCCTTAATGAATGAATACATTATGTCATGGAAAGGTTTTGTTCTAGGTCTCTTATGGAGAACAGCACTCAGGAACGGTAGGAAGGGCAAGAAAACTATGGGAATGTAAGTCAGACAAGAGTTCTGTGTGGGCACTCCAGTTAAAGCATGTGGGTGCACATTACCTTAAGTTCTGTAGTGCATCCTCTCTCAGGAAAGCAAATAGTGGCTTCTGAAAAGAAGACCAGGCTGCTGAGTCTTTGGGTTTGGCTACAGGAATTACCCTGAGAAAGCTGGTTCGGAGCAGCACTTTGGACATCGTGGATGGCATGGCTCAGCTTGTGGAAGTGCTTTCCATCACCCCGGCCCAGAGGTAGTGATGCCACAGTTGGGTTATCAGCTAATGGGGTTCCTTATTTCAGGGAGGGGAAGAACTCATTTCAACAGCAAAGTTACTGATAATGGAGAATACTGACCAGGAGGAAGGAGCTCTTTATGCAACAGGAAACTGGCTTATTGATATATCCTTATTGATTCCTTTCCTCAGCCCTGAGAACAATGATCTTATTTCCTGCAACAATGTTTGGCTTGTGTGCCAGCAGGTGCCTCAGATACCAAGAGGTGGGTAAGAGGGGAAGTGGGCCATTGACTCTACTGGCCAAAGCAGCCAGACCTCTCATACCAGCTTACAGTTTTGTATCATGTATGTATTTTAACTTATATAAAGATTTTAGCAGAATATATGTAGTTTATTGTCAACATCAAAAGGTAGGTATTAATACTTTCTGCCAGGCTTTTTACTTCTCATATTTCTAAATTCAAACTCCCCTCTTGTTGTCTCTTGCTGTCTCCCCTCTTGCTGTCACTGTCTCTTGTTCAACAAATGTGGTTTGTTCTCCTGCTCCTGCCCTAGGATCAGTCTTATGGGCCACACAGAAGCAGTTGTGAGGTAGAGCCAGCAGGCCAATAGCTGTGGTCATCCAAGAGAACCATGAAGAAAAACACTTGTGACCATTTTGCTTTTTGTGAATGACAGAAAGCTTTTTAGCCCCCTGTCTGTTAGTACCCAGAGGATGTGTGAGAATTTTACATTAAACTGCTGGTCTTGTTGACCGTCTTTGGCACTCCCTTCAAATGGGAACACTGTTGTTGCCCTTCGCAGACTTAAGAGAATTGTTGGGGTTCTTTAATTGTAGTGCTTCTGATTTTTCATTTACAGACAACAAAGCTGCAGCCCTTTTAATGCTGACAAAAAGCGTGGATTTAGTGAAGGATGCGCATGAGGAAATGGAGCGGGTGAGACTTCCATCTTTGCTGGTCAGTGGAAGGCAACTCTGACTAGTAGATGAGAAATGGTTGGGAGGAGAGGAGATGTCCTGAGCATTGGCCACATAAGTTCCACCCTCACTCCTGCCCTCCATCTCCCACCTCCACCCCATGCCGGTGTGTGATTTAGTGCCACTCCCCTCTGGCCCATTGCTGGAGTAGGAGAGCGAGACGGTATGTGCAGTGATCCGACTTTGCCACCATGAGTGAAGTAGCTGGCAGAGGTTTGGGGACAACTCAGACATGATGCTGAAAGTACAATAGTCTTTACTTTTGGGGCATTCACATAAATCATGGTATGTCTTAGGCTGTGGAAGAATGTGACCCTTACTGTGGCCTCTCGAATGACGTTGAGGAGGACAACTCTGAACAGGATAATGTTTTGGGGTATCCAAACAATCAGGACTCCTACTGGTCAGAGGAAGATCAAGAGCTCATAATCCCATGCCTTGCCCTGGTGAGAGCGTCCAAAGCCTGCCTGAAGAAAATCCGGGTCGCAGTGGCAGAGAATGGGAAGAAGGACCAGGTGGCCCAGCTGGACGACATTGTAGATATTTCTGATGAGATCAGCCCGAGGTCAGTGTGAACCCCACTTGAAATATCCGAGCAGCAACATTCTGATTTCAGCGTGTGCTGTCACCCCCAGGTTTCTTCCCCAGTTTTTTATTTTGAAAATCCTCAAACCTACAGAAAAGTTGAAAAGTATCGCAGCAAGCACCCACGCATCCTTCATCTAGATTCATTTATTGTTCGTATTATTTTCTGTGTTGGTTTATTTCTCTATAGATAGATGAGCCATTTTCTCCTTAAACCATTTGAGAGTAAGTTGCAGACATCAATGACATTTCAGCCCTAAATACTTTGTAATCTTGTTACATCCAAGAAATTTAACATTGAGCAAATTAATATTATCTAATATTCACATTTCCCCAGTTATGTCTAAAATGTCTCTTGTAGCTTTTTTTAAAAAGGATTTTATTTATTTATTTTTAGAGAGGGGGAAGGGAGGGAGAAGGAGAGGGAGAGAAACATGAATGTGAGAGAAACATCTATTGGTTTCTTCCTGTACGCACTCTAACAGGACCAAACCCACAACCTAGGTATGTACCCTGACCAGGAATTGAACCTGTGACCTTTTGGTGTATGGAAAGATGCTCCAACCAACTGAGCCCCTGGTCAGGGCTAGATCCTCACATTTGTAACTGAATTAATCATGTCTTTTCTTAGTGAAATAGAGTGTATAAATATGTATTTAGTAAATATCTGTTGAGTTGATTCTTTATTGGTTGTCCAATTTAGGAACTGATAGGCATATCTGTGACAGTCATTTTCTTACTAGTTGCATCCTTAGTTGTGTACTGGAAGCCACTTAAATGTGCTTTGTTTCTTTTTGTGTTAATGGTTGTTTTTGCTTTCTCTCCTTAGTGTGGATGATTTGGCTCTGAGTATATATCCACCAATGTGCCATCTGACTGTGAGAATCAATGTAAGTGCCTACATTGGCAGACCTAACTGGTAGAATTTTACCAATCACTAGTACTTCCTTTAAGCTGTAGGAAATATATTTGTTGCACTTAGCTGTAAGTACAACAGTAATATCATAGTTCTTACATGTGTTTGTGCTTGATAAATATTTGCTGAATTATAATAGCCATGAGCTCTGGTAGTACTTTCTTCTATAACCACTTGGGTAACCATTTAGACAAACCCAAAGACCTTAGATGATGCTGCTTTGAAAGAAAGTCTTAATAACTATAGTGTTTTTGGATCTTCTCACCCTGAAGTCACATGTTTCTAATTACTACTATAGGCAGAAATAAATGTTGCAGGAAAAACCTCTATTCTAATATAAGCACATTATATGATTTAACCATGGAGAGTCAAGTTCTTTATAAAAATCTGATTTCATTGTATTCTTTCAAGTCCTGGGTTCTGTGCTAGAGAGAGTTCTGTCATCTTATTTTTATCAGCTCAAGTTCTTATCTCTAATGTTATTGGGGAAAAAAGTAAAATTGCCAAATGGCTTATATTCTACAATCAGATGTATCAATCCTAATATTTAATAAATTAGGTAGTGGAAATTAGATTCATCAAATGTATCTTCACAATGTACAAACACTTTGAAGGAGTTTAGTATCCTTTGGGCATTAACTTTTAAAATTTGTATTCACTTTTAAAAAATTGACCTCCTAAGAAATAAACATCTTTAGCAATATGCCTTCTCAGTGACCCCAAAAATTTAAAATATGTATTAGACATTGGTGACATACATACATCCTCATATTGTCTTGTCATTGGTGTTCTTAAAATTCTGTACATTGATTTATAATAAATATATGTGTGTGTGCTTCCCCTCACTAATATATATATTATATATAATATAATAATGTATTATATATATATATTAGTGAGGGGGAAGGGAGGAAGAAAGAGGGAGAGAAACTCCGATGTGACGGAGAAGCATTGATCAGTTGCCTCTCTTATGCGCCCTGACCAGGAACCAAACCTGCAACCCAACCCAGGTATCTGCCCTGACCAGAAATTGAACTAGCAACCTTTTGCTTTGTGGGATGATGCTCAACCAACTGAGCCACACTGGTCAGGAGTACATAGATTTTTTTAAAAAGATTTTATTTATTCATCTTTAGAGAGAGGGGAAGGGAGTGAGAAAGAGGGAGAGAAACATCGAAGTGTGAGAGACACATCCATCGGTTACCTCTCACACACCCCCAAACAGGGACCTGGCCTGTAACCCAGGCATGTGACCTGATCAGGAACTGAACTGGCGACCCTTTGCTTCGCAGGCTGGCACTCAATCCACTGAGCCACACCAGCCAGGACTACACAGATTTTTAAAAATAGAAACATTAGTTGTTTCTACTATATACTCTGAACTACCAGAAGTTCAGATAAATTCAGGTTATATTCTTCCTTTTTCCTCTTTTCTAAATTAAAAATATTTTAAATTAAAAAAAACTTTGAAAAGTATTATAGCAACAATATTAATAAGATTTTGCTGGACTTCTGGTCAAGATAGAGGCATAGGTAAGCACGCTTCACCTCTGTATGGAAGTCCAACAACCAAAGATTTAAAAAAGCCACATTCATCCAGATGGGTAGGAGGAGCGGAGACATAGAGAAGGGTGGAGAGGCAAGAAGATGCGGTGTGGGTGGAGAGGTGGTGATGGATGGGTGGCCCCTCATTCATGTGTGGAGGATAAAAATCAGGAGGGATGCCTTGGGAGCAGGCAATCCCAGTCCCAGGCTAGACCACACAGCCCAGGGTTCTAGCACTGGAAAGATACATCCTCATAATTGTTAGCTGTAAAAACCAGTGGGGGTTGGGGTGGCAGAAGAAATACCAGATTTTCAGGAGACTCTGCATAAAGGGCCTGCATGGTCTTAGAACATACACAAACCCACCCACTCTGGAATTCAGCACCAGGGCAACAACTGGAAGGATACTAGTGATACATGTGGAGTGAGTGCAGTGACTGGAAGTGGGGCAAGTGCTGGGCAAACCTCCAGAAGCCAGTCAGCAGCACTGTCTCCTCTCCAAACCTTCCCCCCACATAGAGCCACCAAGTGGTGAAGTGGGTTGCCCCACCTGGTGAATACCTAGGGTTCTGCCCACATAATTTAAAGGTGCCTTTTCTACAACATGCCATGTTACTAAGACGGAGTCAAAGCAGCTCTACCTAGTACACAGAAACAAACACAGGGAGGCTGCCAAATCGAGGAGACAAAGAAATATGGCCCAAATGAAAGAACAGAACAAAACCACAGAAAAAGAATTAAATGAAACGGAGATAACTAACCTATCATATGCAGAGTTCAAAACACTGGTGATCGGGATGCTCAAAGAACTCACTGAGTATGGCAACAATATAAAAGAAATGAAGGTTACATTAAGTAAAATAAAGAAAAATCTACAGGGAACCAACAGTGAAGGGGAGGAAGCTGGGATTCAAATAAATGAGTTGGAACATAAGGAAGAAATAAGCATTCAACCAGAACAGCAAGAAGAAACAAGAATTCAAAAAACAACGAGGATAGTATAGGAAAGCTCTGGGACATCTCCAAACATACTAATATCCAAATCATAGGGGTGCTTGAAGGAGAAGAGAAAGAGCAAGAAATGGAAAACTTATTTGAAAAAATAATGAAAGAAAACTTCCGTAATTTGGCAAAGGAAATAGACATACAAGTCCAGGAAGCACAGAGTCCCAAACAAGTTGGACTCAGAGAGGACCACACCAAGACATATCATAATTAAAATGCTAAAGGTTAAAGATAAAGAGAGAATCTTAAAAGCAGCAAGAGAAAAGCAGAGAGTTACCTACAAAGGAGTTCCCGTGAGACCATCAGCTGATTTCTCAAAACAAAACAAAACTTTACAGGCAAGAAGGGACTGGCAAGAAGTATTTAAAATGATGAAAGCAGGGACCTATAGCCTAGATTACTCTCTCCAGCAAAGCTATCATTTAGAGTGGAAGGGCAGATAAAGTGCTTCCCAGACAAAGTAAAGTTAAAGGAGTTCATCTTCATGAAGCCATTAGTACATGAAATATTAAAGGGACTTACTTTAAAAAAAAGAAGATCAAAACTGTGAACATTAAAATGGCAACAAATTCACAACAATCAACAATTGAATCTAAAAAAAGCTCAGCAAATAACTAGAACAGGAACAGAATCATACATATGGAGAACATTTGGAGGGTTACCAGCCAGGAGGGGGAAGAATGGAGGGGAAAGATGCAGGGAATAAGAAGCATAATTGTTAGGTACAAAATAGACGGGGAGGTTAAGAATAGTTTAGTAAATGGTGAAGCCAAAGAACTTATATGCACCACCCACAGGCATGAACTATGGTGGGGGATTATTGCTGGGAGTAAAGGGGATACTGGGTAGAGGGGAGCAAAGGGAGAAAAAATAGGACAACTGTAATAGCATAATCAATAAAATATACTTTAAAAGAGGTTTTGCTAAATAGAAAAGAATCCAAAATCAGGTGAGCCCTTACCATAAAAATAAAACTTTCCTGTTTCTTTTCTAGTCTGCAAAACTTGTTTCCATCATAAAGAAGGCACTTGAAATTACAAAGTGAGTATGAGGACTTCTCCCCAAACAGATTTATGAAAATAAACCTGTCCAGCCGTTCTTAGCTCCCAAACCCCCATTTCAAGGAATGGGTGTGGAGTTTTCTTTCAACTTCAGTTGTGGATCAGCTGGGTTTCTGCAAAGAAACTTGCCTTTCTCAAGTTTCCTGTGTGCTTCCTGTTGAGGATGGGTTTTCCCTTGATAGTGTAATAAATTTCTCTTCTGTGTGTTCCATTCCATTTACAGATCGAGTCATGTGACCCCACAGCCAGAAGACAGTTGGATCCCTTTACTCATTAATGCTGTTGACCACTGCATGAATAGAATCAAGGAACTGACCCAGAATGAACTGGAATTATGAGTTTCCAGGCTCTTTTGTCCTCTCTTCTCTCTGTTTCTTACTGTCAGAGCCAGGCTTTGATGTCTGCTTTTTAAATGGGGCTAGAATGCTTTCTGGTTTGAAAGAGAGTTTCTGTCTATACTTATCAGGAGACACTATTACCAAAGATTGTTGGTGAAGCCAGAGTGACAATTATTTATAAAATATATGAGTATGATCTATTTTTCTGTGCTAGAGACAAATATAATGACATGAGGTTGTGTTCCTGAATCACCTCCCAGAGATTCCTGGGGAAGCTGTCTTATTCCCTATTTGCAATAAAGTGTGTTGTTTCATTGTAAAGATGTTGACAGTCTTAATAAAATGCTAAGCTGCCAGTGGTTAACTGAGTGCCCTTCCAGAGTTTCTTTTTACCAGAAATTCAGGTTGAGACCCGAACATTGCTTTCCTTTGGATTTATAGGTCCAAAGATCTGATTCTGACCAGAAGTATACTTAGAACACTTGACTTTAATGTGAAGAAGATGACTCCAAGGCCCCCTTTAGTACTTGAGCATGTTATGTAACACCATTATTCTTGTTAAATCCTTCTGAATATTTTTTCAGGTCACTCCATGTCTCTAAAGTTATTTTCTGTAATTGAGCTCATTTATTAGGTTTATTTACTATAGTGAACCAGATTTGTTTAAATATACACATGTGTATTGTATCTGTTATATATTATATGTGTCCCCAGATAGAAATACAAAATTTTTATAAATCAAAAATTTTGTAATGTATAAGAGTTTGTATAACTTTAAGAGTCTCTTCAGTTAATCCTTTTGCAAAACCATCACCACTTAATTATATTTTTGCATCAGAGTGGAAGATTACATATCGGAAACTAGGTAAACTTGTAGTGATGTAGATTCTGGTGACGTGACGTGGGCCTCACGCCGGCCCTTTTCCTCGTGTAGTCGTGTGTCACTCGTCACGCCTGCCCTCCTGGTGCCCTCCAGGCTCTAGGCATGAAGAGCAACAGCAGCCATTCTTTTGAGCAACTAGTGTATACTTGGGGTTGAAGTTCTTAAGAGTTTTAATTTACCTTTATAAAGTGCCATTCTGGATTTTTAACAAGTATCGTAAAGGAAAAGAACTAAAACTAAGAAAGTGCCAAAGCAACAAAATAATGTAAATAAAAAAATCATAACTTTATACAGAAGGAGTCCAGTTCTCTTATTCTTTCTTTTAGGGCCTATTTCCTATATACTTAATAATTTTCATATTTCTCTAGTAGACCAAATTCATGCCATTAACATCAGACTTTAATTGTGGGATACTTAATGCATACAGAGCTCTCACAGAAACTTATCTATAGCTGAATCCAGAAGACCCTTCTCCTCTCAGGCCCTATGTTTTGTATCTTATAACTTTGTTCAGTTATCTTTGAAAATTTAAGGGTAATGGTCAGGGATAGCATCGATCAATGTAATCTTAGGATTACCTAAAAATATAATTTTTAGTTAATATCGCCCCACTTCATCAGAAATACAAGAATGATTTAAATGTTAGGTTCTTTACCTATAAGTTAATGAATGCATTAGCACTAAAATGGTTGTGAAAACCCTGAACCAGGAAAATCTGAATGTACTTCAGATGTACTTCTCTGAGTACCTTTTTAAAAATTTCCTTTTATCACTCAAGCCCATTAGTTTCTATTCTAAGACAACTAGTTTTCACGGCTGCCTTAAGCCGGAGTGACAGAGATGAATATCTTTACTATTGATTTCTAGGAATCTAATTCTGTTCTTGGTCACTCTTCTGCTCAGCCTGAATGGAGATTTCATTTGTCTGATAAGCAAAGTTTCCCTTCCGGCGCCTTTGGTTCAGATCATAGATACAAGGGCGTGGTTCAAGCATGTGATGCTGGAGCTGGTGCCACAGTGACACTTCTGTAGTTGGTTAGGTTCTGGAACATGTTGCAGTCCATTTCCACAGTGAGCCGCTGGAGCCCCACCTTCGTCGGCGTGAACCGGAATTGGGTGCACAAGGTGTTTCCAGGCCGTACAGGACCTAATCTGAAATAAAGGAAAAGGCGGGTGCTAATTCTATCCCAAGTTCATTGCTTTGCTGGTCCCAGTGATTCTGATCCTTCCCTACTTGAAGAGGTTGACACAGGAGGTTTTAAGCAGGTGGAAGACAGGAGCCTTTCTATGGTGAACAATTTCGTGGCTGAGAAGAGAAATCCTATTCTAAGGGCTTCCAAGCTGCACCTGTTGTTTCTTTTACCCCATGTCTTCAGTCTGTTTCCACTCTTGGTAACAGTATTGGGGTACATGTGGAAAAGCTTTAGCTTCAGAACACTTGCACTGCTAAATGCAATGGGCATGGTGGGTATTCTGAGAAGATGCCAGTGTGTCAATAGGCAGTGTTTGGAGCCCTGTCAGCAGCCTGCTGGCCTGCCCGGGGACTTCCTTATGGTGACTGAGGGGTGGTGCAGATATCCTTTGAGGAGCTTTGCCCCACAGCTGATCTGGGAGACCACAAATATCTGGTTAAATCTTGGCAGTCCCTTCTCTGAACTCACTGGAAAGAATGTCTCACTCAGTTTCATGAGGCTGAAGCAGTGGCTCAATATCAGACCACCAGTCAGGGGCCTCCGGGGCAGTGCAAGTAGAAACTCGAAACTGGATAGTTTATATTCAATAAAGGATGCAGTGGACATAATGAGGGGAGAGATCATGAAAGAAGACACTTGCAACATTTAAAACCAACAAGGAATTAATGCCTAGTCTATACAGGGAACTCTTACAAACGAACAAGGCAAAAAAGCAGGAACACCAACAGAAAAGTAGTCAAAGAACTTTATAGAGGAGGAAATGGAAAAGGCCAATAAAAACATGAAGAGTTAAATTAAAACAATAATGAGATAGTATCTTATTTGTTTTAGACTGGAAAAAAAGAGAAAGTTGGGCATTGCATGAGCAGAGGGTTAGTAGAAGCGTAGAAACTGTCATGGACTTCATGGAGGGAGTGAGGCTCCAACAGCCATTCTGCAAACATCCTATGACTCAGCAGGTCCATTCCTGGGTATATATCTCCTTTCCTCCCCCACTGGTTTCAAACAAGTACATAATGGAACATGTTTTGGGATGTTCTTTGCAACAGTATTTGTGGCATCCAAAAGTTAGAATCACTCTGGGTGCCCATCACTGTGAAGGGGGTGGTAGGAAGCAGGGGATGTGCATTATGTATTATGTAGCAGAAACAATAGACTACATATATGTGGGTAGATCTGAGTGAAAAGGAAAAGAATTAGACATAACATCATTTATATAAGTTAAAATGCAGGCTCATGAAACAACAGTGGACATTTTACACATACTAACAAAAGGATGTGAAAGGTGGTAGAAATGGAACTAGGGAATAAGAATAAGAATATTCAAATGAACAGAATTCATTCTTGTGGTGGGCATTAGTAGATTGAAGCTTTTGAGCGGCAGCCTACCCTCCCTGTGATATTCTCTAGTACCCAGCTCCAACCCTCTCCCCTGCATTCACCACCAATATCGAGGTTCTTCCTGCATGATCAGAGCAGCAACCAGGGGCCAGGTGGGTGCGTAAGGGGCACAGATCCTCCTCCACTCCTGTCCCCTGCACACATGATCTCCGGGATGAGACAGGCCCTAATCCCCTTGTTTTACTTCAGGGCATATTTGTACTGTCTCCATGGACACAGCAAAGTCAGTTACTAATCTTGGGTCCCAGACTTTCTGACCAGCTGAGGTATGTCAGAGGGATGGGAAACTTGTGGTCTCTTACTTGTAGCTCCTCTCTCTGTAAATGAGCCCCCTTCCAAGGATGGAGATCACGCAGTCCTTCATGGGAGCATCTAGAGAGTTATGTATGCTGACTGAGGCCGTAAGAGGTTGATACTGCTCTGCTATCTCTGGCATCTGTGGGAAGAGACAACACCTGGAGCAGAGGCTACAAACACAGAGCCACAATCACTCCTTCCTCTCCTGGTCAGCTGCCCTGTACCCTCTCCATTACCTTCCTATCTCTGGCATCCTAGTCCCAATACCACAGCTGACTTCTTTACCCCTCTACCCGGTCTTCCTGCATTTACTCTTATCCTTGATCCACCACAGGTTGCCTCTGAAGGTGCCTCTCCTCCACTTAAGATACCTTGGAGGGTCTCCCATTGTCTTTGGAATATAGCTTCAGTTGGCACTCAGAGAGAGCCCTTCATGGTCTGACCCCAACCCACCTCTCCAACCTCATTTGTTCTTCCCTTGACTAAACAACATCCAAGCTACATCTGGTACTTTCCCATCTCCAGCACACCCCTCAGGTTCCCTTCCTTTGGGCCCCTTCTGCTTGCAGTGGCCTTCCTCTACCTTTGCACTGGAAGCTTGCCCATTTTTCAAGGTCCAGTATAAATGCCACCCCTCCATGAAGTCTTCCTCAAACTAATCAGATGGATTTAATCCCCTCTACTTCACTTATCCCATAGTAACTTTGTGGCTCTATTAAAGCACTTACATATAAGACCAAACATTGTGTCTTTCTTACCCAACTAAAACCTCTTTGAGGGCATGAACCAAATACATTTATTTTGGCCAAGGCAGACATGTGGAAAGATGACCAGACCAAGAGCCATAAATCTCTAAAATGTCCCACTTTTATGATCTTGTGCATGTTGCTCTCTAGGACAGTTTCCTCATCTGAATAATGGAAACAGTTCCACCTCATGGGGCTTTTGAACTAAAAGAACTAAAGGAGGTGAAAATATATTGGCCTATGTATAATGTGTTAAATAAACATAGACTATTATTATCCCTGTAAGCATGGAGGCAGAAACTGGGGACGCCCAACTTTAGACACCTTTACTGAATTACCTAAAGAAGGTGGAAGATTTAAACCAGAATTCATATGCGAGAAACCATCTCTGTGAAGACAAGGAGCTCTCAACCTAGCATTTTCCAGTAATCCTGTGGCAGAGTCACCTGCCCTGGGGTGTGATGGGCCCCAGTTCTTTCTGAAATGGGGCCTGAGTAATCGGAAATGAAAGTGATTTGGGGAAACACTGGTGCCTACCTCA
Organism: Desmodus rotundus; assembly: GCF_022682495.2. Lineage (NCBI taxonomy): Eukaryota > Metazoa > Chordata > Mammalia > Chiroptera > Phyllostomidae > Desmodus > Desmodus rotundus. The sequence goes on from NC_071393.1 coordinate 76,605,661, forward strand.
ATGGCGAGGCATGGTCTACAAATGGCGATGTCCTCCTGAGCAAAGCAGCTGGGGCTGGACTCTGAGTACGTTGCCAGAGCGGTAAGTCTGAGGAAGCTGTTCTCAGGTGGGCTTTGCTCGAAATAGGAGTAGGACAGGCTGGTGGTGATTTTCTGCACTGAGACACATGGCAGGAGGGGTCAGTGCTGGCACGTGTGCCCCGGAACTGGCAGTAGTTACACGCACAATGTGAAGAGGTCAAGATCTCACCAAAGCCAGAAAGATGCCTCATTCCTCACAGCAATTTCAAACTTGAACTCACTCAAGGACCCATCCCTCACCACCATCCCCGCCTCCACTAACACTCTTGGCAGGCCACCTCAGTGGGGTTGTAGAACAGTCTCTTTGAACTAGAGCAAGTTAAGCTCTTGGCCGCAGTTTCCTTGTCTAATAACACCCACCTGGCTGGTGTTAGATGAGACATGCACATAGAGTGCTTATTCCAGACCCTGCCACACAGTTGTTGCTGAATGTATGCTAGTTCCTTCCCACTCTCTGCTTCTTCTCTTTCCCTTTGTCAGAGAAAATAAGGCCATCCTTCATCCTTAAAGAATCCTCTCAAGTTCATGTTCCCATTCCCAGCCTACAGACATGTACATCTACCCTGGTCATCACTGCCCCAGCAAGAGGATGAGGTGGCCCCCCTGCCCAAGTCTAGAACCTTGCTTTTTAAACCTGTGCCCCTTCCTGACTCTACCAGTGCCTAGCTGTGAACTATGTCTCTGTCTCCTCATCTGGAAAGTGAGGATAATAATGGCTCCTGCCTCATAGGGATGTTGTGAGGATAAATAAGAAAATGCACATAGAACATTTAATACCACATTCACCACAAATAATTGCTCAGTAAATGTGAGCTATAATTATTCTTAGTTGACTCTCATTTCCTCCCAAAGTTTGCACCATCAATTAAAACCCATCTTTCCTACTTGATTTGGCGTGGTGGACACCCAATACAACATACAGATGATGTATTATAGAAGTGTACACTTGAAACCTATGCAATTTTGTTAACCAATGTCACCCCAACAAATTCAATTTTTAAAAAAGGATAAAAAAAAACCCATCTCTCCTGAGGCTTCAGGCTTTCCTTCTCTGCTGATTTTTTTTTTTTTCAGCTTGTAAGCAGATTTCACTTTCTCTCATCTTAAATGAAAAACAAATACCCTCCATCAACCCAGTGTCTCTGGCTGACTATCACCCAGCCTCTCCTCTTTATCCATCTGTTCTTCCAGAAAGGACTGCACACCCTGTCTCACCTCCTCAGCTCTCAATCCATTTCGCCCCCAGGAATCAGGCACTCACCATTGCTTTACAGTAAGACCACTCTGCCAATGGACATTTTTCTGCCTTGACTCTCATGGCCTCTCTGTTGCCCTTGCTGGGTGCTCCCTCCTCTCTTGGACTTCTCCATCTCCCTGACCCTCTGCTCTCTCCCTAACTGCCCCTTACATGCTGGTGTCACCTGTGTTCCCTCCTTGCCCTCTCTTCTTCTCACAGTCCTCCTCGCCCCATTGAGCTCATCGATGTCATGACTCTTGGCTGTGCCTTTCTGCTGGGATTCTTACATCTGGTCTCTAACTCATGCCTGAACGTTGAATACCAGGTTTAGGTTTCCAGCTGCATACTGCCTATGTCATGGGCTTTCAAACCCAGCATGTCACTAGCAGAACTCATCATCTTTTCTCCAAACCTTTTTTTCCCCATTTTCCCTGTTCTAGAGGCTCCCCAGAACTGGAAGCTCTCCCTGCTATACACACATATTCACAAGTCCAATCTATAACCTTCTTAATGTATCTTCAGTGGAAGTGCTGATAGTTTTCCTTCATTTCTTGATTATAACGAAACCTTTCAACCTCTAACCAGTGATTCTCAACATCGGATGCGTATTAGAATCACATGGGGAGCTTTATAAAACAATCCCAGTGCCAGGCCATACCTCAGGTCAGTGATATCAGGCTTTGATGGTGACCAGTATTTTTAAAGTTCCCCAGGTGATTCATTGTGCTGCCAAGGTGGAGAACCACTATTCTAGTAGAACCCCTCCCATTCCATTCTTCTAAAAGTTCTCTTTTAAAAATGAATCTCCGCCTGGCCAGTGTGGCTCAGTTGGCTGGAGTGTCATCCACCAAGAGTTTGCGGATTTGACTCCCAGCCAGAGCATGTGCCTAGGTTGTGGGTTTGGTCCCCTATCGGGTGCATATGAGAGGCAACCAATCGGTGTTTCTCTTTCACATTGATGTTTCTCTCCCACCCCTTCCCCTCTCTCTAAAATCAGTAAGCATGATCTCGGGTGAGGATAAAAAACCTGAAAAAATGAATTTCTGATCATAGTGACTCCCTGTAACAACTTTCACCAGTTTCCTGTTGCCCAGAAAACAACACTCATGCTAAACTGCTTAGCATGACCTACAAGCCCCTGCGTGGTCTGGCCTCGCCCATCTCCCATACCACGCCCTGCACTGCTCCCCTCCTTAGCACCCCCTCAGAAGGGAAAAATGTGGAGAGACTGGAGGGAGGGTGGTGACTAGGAGGCTGTTGCAATAATATAGACAAGCTCTGTTTCACACTGATTCTATCTTGCTCCAACCATGGAATTTCTGATTTAATTGGTCTGGGGTGTAGAATGAACATCACATTTTCCTAGGTGATTCCGATTATAGGAAAGTTAGAAAACATCTGCTCTTGTCCAGGAAATTTCAACCACAGAATAACATAGGCAGTTTTTAAAAAAACAAACAAACCCAAAACGCCTGGACCCCATCCCAGTCCAATTAATGAGAATCTCTGGGAGGAAGAACCTGTGCACATGTTTTTCCCTTTGCCTGGAATGCCCATGACTCACTTTTCTGTCCATCACTGTCCTACTCATCCCTTAAGACTCAGTGCTGTTTGATTTTCTCGGGGGCAGCCTGCTCCAGCCAGAATGCAATGCTCCCCTGCCATTGCATTCTGTTTAACTTATCAAACACTTCTTACACTGCTGCTATAGTCTGTTTAGTTATATTACTGGCATCATAATTGTGCAGTATCGTTTTCTATGTGAAGCACAATAAATATATATTAAGTGTGAGAGAGAGGGCATGCACCAGAGGCTAGAAGCCACCTATTGAGACCTGTCAGGGGAGCCTTATGGTTGCAATCTGCCCCAGGTAGGAGCTGGGCATTTGGGCAGCTGGCAGGGCCATAGAGAGTTACCTAGGTTGCCACTGAGCTCAAGAAACATCTTCTTCCTCCAGAGTTCAGCAGCAAGGACACCATTGTAGTACACCGCCTCTACCCCAATTGCCAGCTGCACACTCTTCTCCTGGTCACTGGGGTTAATCAGGGTCACAGAGAGCTGGGCATCCCCTCCCAGGGGCAGGGAGGTGGGTGCTTCCAAGAACAAGTACAGAGGATCAGCAATCTCAAGACTGGGAGGACGGTTGCCATCGTCTCCCCCATGTTTCAGTTTCTTGTTCTGGACTCTCTCTAGCACCTCTTTTTCTTGAAGAGATCCTGAAGAATGGGATAAACAAAGAGGCCTCTTATCCACGAATAAGACTCATTTACCCACTGCTGCTCCAATGCCAAAGTCACAAAAGCTTTGCAAACCTCTAAAGCCATATTTAGGTTAAAAAAAGAGAAAAAGGGGCCTGTATTCAGCACATCCACCAAGGGACAGAGTGTCCCTTCCACATCACTCAAGGACCAAGTTCTTTTTCAAGTGCTATGAATTTGCCCCTTGAATGGTTGCAAAAGCAACCTTTTAGACAAGTCACACTGTCTCTGATAATAGTGTAGAGAGTTGAATCTTTCTAAGTGAAGGAGTTTGAACTTATTCCAAGGATATTCTGGAGCAGGGATGTAATATAATCATACTTATGTCTTAGAAGCTCATTCTGGAAACAGAGTTTGGAATGTGAATAATGATGGAGAGACTGCTGGCAGGGCGCCCAGTTAGGAGACCATCGGAATACTGTGCACAAGAGAAATGAGGCCCTGGGTCAATGATAGGCAACAGGGAATGACGAGACAAATGTGGGAGTGATGTGGGCCGGTGAGGGGGGAATGACAACAGTGCAAGCCTCATACTTGGAACAAATAAGTAGACAGTGGTGCCATGAAGTAATATGGAGGGAGGAACAGATTAAGAGGGATTGGGTGAGCGGGGGAGAGCAAGACCATTTCTGGCAGCTGGAATTAGTATTCGGTGTGTTGTGTTATAGCAGTAGTTCTCAACTGGGGACAACTGTCCCCCTCGGGAGACATTTGGAAATGGCTGGGGACATTTTTGGTTGTCACAACTGGTGGTGGTAGTAGAGGGGTGCTGGCATCCAGAGGACAGAGGCCAGGAACGCTGTTAAATGTCCTATGGTGCACAACCCCCACAACAAAGTCACCTGGCCCCAAATGTCAATAGTGTCAAAGCAGGTTGAGAGACCCTGTTTCACATGGTGGGTAAAGGATGACAAGTCCCTGCGGCCTGCATCTGTCCAGCCCAACCCTTCCCCTCTTTTGCTATTTCAGGGGCTGAGAAGCCTGGGCCCTCCCCTGCCCAGTACCTTCAGGGTACTTGTAGTTCTGAGTGATGTCCTCACAGCGGTCACCACCCACACCTTTGGTGCTGATGCTGTTGCCGACATACTTAGTGTTGGAGTTGGTCAGCTGCACTGTCCCATCCTCGCAGCACTTCCAGACCACACATGAGGCGTTTACTGCTGCAAAAAGGTCTGCCACTGCAGGGGTCAACCCCAGTGTCCCCTCCTTGACTGCTCTGACAGGGACCAAATCACAGGCCTTCAGGGCTGAGGGGCAGAAAGGCCAGTGAGCAAGAGGAGCCACACCCAGACCTCTGCTCAGGTCACAGCTCCATAACCCCATCCTAGACCCTAGTTTCCCTCCCTGGGGCTCAGGTCAGAGGTGGGCACTCAGTGGGGTTTCTAAGAGGGCATACAGAGGTGAAACACAACATTCAGTGACAATAATTTTGGTCATGGCCTGTAGCAAGAGCCCTCTCAGAAACTGGACGGGTAGAACCTCAGAGGAACACAGTACACAGGGTTCCTAAGCCAGCTTTGCTCTGGATGTAATAGGAATAAGTCCCCCTTTTTGAGCACTTATATATGCCGGGCTCTGTAGCTGGTCTGTTCTTGGGGAAAAAGAACCATATTTCATGACTCCTGAAGATTACTTCTCTGAGCTTGAACCTATCTTGATACCCTCTTCATCCATATCCAGAATCTCAGAAATCCCACATTACAAGCTCCTGACCCAGCACCACTCCCAGCTCTCTTCAGCCCCTCTGCCTTTCACCGAGGCTCAGCAGTCACGCCCATTGCTCAGAGGTGGCGCTAGTCTCCCCACAGCCATGGGCTGAGGTGGCTAACACTGTCCCCTTGAGCCCACTGGCATTGGGTCAGCATTCTGCCAGCCACTATCATTCTTTCCACTTTTCCTGTTTTAGGGGATGCAGACCCCCTTTGGACAACCTGCTGCTCTTCTTTCCTCTCCGAGGGACTCCTTCAGCCCATGCAGCTCTGTCCAGTCCATGGTGGTCCTGAGCCCACCCCCAGACTTTACCTGCACCTCCCTCAGGAGCACTTGGGTACAGAACCTGCCATCCATCATAACCCTGGGGCAAAGCAGGTCGGGTCATCCAGCACTCTGTGGAAGTCTGGAAGATCCTGAAGGTGGCAAAGGAACAATTCAAGCGTGGGGGGAAAAGGAGTCCTAAAGAGGTTCTAGAAATAGCAGTTGCTGCCTTGGGTGTGGGAGGGTGCTGTGTCAACGTGGCTGCGACGCTCCAGGAAGGGGCTTGCATGCCACAACTGACCATTAGCATCCAAGAGTCTTGAATGTCTTCTCTCAGTGCCTGGGCCACTCAGGGTGGTGGGTTCCCTTGGGGTTCTGCCACCTGGGTTTGGAGCCCTTCCAGTCTGAAACTCCATCCCCTTTGGGCTCCTCACCAGATTTTGCCTTTCTGGCCTTCTCCGTTCTGAAGCCCCTCCTCATTGTAGTACTGATGAACACACAGGCCTCCGCTGGTGGCCTGGGCTGAGCCGAACGTGGTAACAACGCGGGCAGGGATCCCCAGACACCGCAGCACTGCATAGAAGGGGCAGAGTTAGAGGGTGCTAGAGAGGCCAGGGTGGGGGGGGGCGCAGCTAGTGTCTTCAGTGTCTCCTCTGGGCAGGCACTGTCTTAAATGCCAGGTGACACCATGGAAAGAGGAGGGGCATAGGCACCAGGAAGTTAGAACTGACACCAGGCACAGGATGTATAAAGGCCACGAATTGAAGTCTACACAAGTCACACAGCAGACAGAGCACATGGCAGGCTGACAGAGCACTGGGGGTTTGCTCTCTCCGGGGGTGGGCCAGGGGGAGTTTCAGGGTGAAAGTGAGATGCGAGCAGAGTTCGCCAGATAGGCCCAACTTTGCTGAGGGGGGAAAGGAGCAGAAGCTGGTCAGGAGGAGCTGCCCTGAACAAGTAGCTGGTTTCTTGCCAGATGGTGCATCTGAGCCAGATGGTGAGGAAATGCTGCAGAGTGGAGGCAGTACCTGTTTTTGGAGAAGTCCCTCCCACAGGGCAACCCACGAGGCAACCCACGAGGCAGACACTGTACAGTGGCCAAGGTGAGCCTGCCCTGTACCTGTGCAAGCAACAGCAGCCAGCACCCAGGCCTGACCATCATACACAGGTCGCCCTCGGCCTGTGAGCCACTGCCGCAGGATGGGCACGCTGCCCCGGCGCTTGTTCAGCAAGGCCGCTTCCTGCGCAGCCTGGGGCTCTGGGGTGGACAGGACACGCTTCTCCTTGAGGGTGTGCAGCTGTTTGGGGAAACATGTGGATGTTATGTGAGTCCCAGGATGAGACAGCTTTCGGGGTGGGGTGGGGGTAAGGGGGTAAGGTGGGTGAGAAGGTGGATGGGGGTGGGGGTGAGGAGGGCTCATCACAGTTCTCCAAGTGTGGTGAACAGATCATCTGCATCAGGATTACCTGGGCCATGTTAAACTTGCATGTTCCAGGGCTCCACCACACTCAGCCCACTGTGTTATTATAATCTCGGGGGGCCTGGGGGAGTCCAGGAATCCACTTTTTTTAACAAGTCTGCTAGAAACCAGGGGTTTGTGGACCTCACTGACAAAGAAAGTCACAAGAGGAACATGAGAGCAGCCCCTCACTGGGGCCTGGGCTCCCTGCTCCTCCACTTGCCTGGTCCTGATTCCTTTGAGAGTGTTTGCACCTGGGGTCTGGAGGCCCACTTATCCTAACCCTCCTCCTCACAAGCTGGTTGTCTCTCACCACCTCTTCAGAGGAGAATCCAGTGGCACAAGAGGAAATGGAGAACACATTACTCCTGTGAAGGACTTTTAGGAGCAATGGGAAAGTACCAAGCTACCTTCAGGGTCTGCATATCCTTTGGAATAATTTAGAAATACAAACAAGTGCCTTTGACTACCTTAGCTGCAAACACTGACTGAGATGGACCCTACTCCCTTACTTGCAGGGGCCTGCGGGGAGAAGGCAGGTAACAGAGGAGTGCTCTGAGGAAATGCAGGCCAGTTTCAGTCCTCGAGGGCTTGAGTCTTGAAGGATGACGCTTCAAGACTCCCTTTGCTTTTTCTCTCTCCCGTGGATGCTGCTGTCCTCCCCTCCTCTCCATGCACTTCTCCAGGAACTAGCCCCCACACCCTGAAGATATCCATGGCCATAGAGGAGGGAAACTCTGTCAGAGGGCTCCCCCTTTCCCTCCTCTCACTCACCAAGGTGCCCAAAATGCAGGCCACATGTGCAGGGTTGCCCCACTTCTCCACCTGCTTGTCCACGCTCAGCAGGTCCAGGCTGAGGTCCAAGACATCCCCTTCAAACTGTAAGGACAACACAGAGCCGTGATGAAGGGTTTCCATCACACAACTGAGCCCCGTCACCTAGTCCTTCTCCCAGACTCAGGCTTCCCTCCTTCTTCCCTTGCCTTGTTGTCTCCTGGTGCCCCCTGGTCCCGGTGCCTGGCAGTCCAATCCCCATAACATATGAACTCTTGAAGACCAGGACTGCGTTATTTCCTTTCATTTCTCTTAATGCATTTAGTGCACTCCTACTGCTCCTGCCAGCACTGACCCACGTGTGGAGAATACCAAGGCAGCTTCTGCCCTTGAAGAGCCCACAGTTAGGAGTAGAGAGGGACACATAGCCACGTAGACTGCAGATCTCAGCCACATGGTCAGGGCTCTAGCAGAGATTCCAACCCAGAGCAGAGAGTGCAACAGAGATTCGCTTTGCCTTTGGAGGCTGAGGAAGGCTTTCAGAAGGTCTTAAAAGATGGACAGGAGCCTCCCAGGTGATAAAGAAGGGAAGCTATTCCAGGTGGAGGGAACATTAAGCATGCATGTCCATGGGCTGGCCAGGAACTGGAGCCAGAGTGGCTCTGGGGGAACGGAAAGCAGTGGTCTGGCTGTAAAGGGCCTGTGTGTTGTGCCAGGGCATTGGTTTTTATCCTGTAGAAAGTGGGGATTTAACAGAGGAGTTTAATTTGTATGGTCTTTAAGAAGATAACTCGGGAAAGAACCAAGATGGCGGCATAGGTAGACACACTGTGCCTCCTCGCACAACCAGAACTGACAGAAAATCGAACGGCAAGGAAGTCCGACACCAAGTAGACTAAAAAGAAACATACATCCAGACCGGTAGGAGGGGTGGAGATGGGCACGGGGCGGAGTGGACTCGCGTGGCCCTGGTGGGACCAAGACTGGCAGAGTGTGGGACTAAAGGGGCAGGCAGTCTGACCACTAGCAGACCCTGCGGCCCTACATTCATGCACGGATAAACCAGACAAACAGCAGGGAGTGAAGCACACCGAGCAACCCAGGGCTCCAGCTCGGGGAAATAAAGCCTCAAACCTCTGATTGAAAACGCCCGTGGGGGTGGGGGCGGCAGCAGGAGAGACTCCCAGCCTCACAGGAGAGGTTGTTGGAGAGACCCACAGGGGCCTAGAGTGTGCACAAGCCCACCCACTTGGGAACCAGCACCAGAGGGGCCCAGTTTGATTGTGGGTAGTGGAGGGAGTGACTGAAATCCGGTGGAGAGTGAAGCAGGCACCATTACTCCCTCTCGGCCCCTCCCCCACGTACAGCATCACAGCGCAGTGACCAGCATTACCCCGCCCCAGTGAACACCTAAGGCTCCGCCCCTTAAAGTAACAGACACGCCAAGATTAAAAAAAAAAAAAAATGGCCCAAATGACAGAACACTTCAAAGCTCCAGAAAAAATACAACTAAGCGAGGAACAGATAGCCAACCTATCAAATGCACAGTTCAAAACACTGGTTATCAAGATGCTCACAGAATTGGTTGAATCTGTTTGAAAACCAGATGAAAAAATGAAGCCTATGCTAAGAGAAACAAAGGAATATGTACAGGGAACCAATACTGATGGGAAGGAAACTGGGACTCAAATCAATGGTGTGGACCAGAAGGAAGAAAGAAACATCCAACCAGAAAAGAATGAAGAAACAAGAACTCGGAAAAATGAGGAGAGGCTTAGGAACCTCCAGGACATCTTGAAACGTTCCAACATCCGAATTATAGGGGTGCCAGAAGGAGAAGAGGAAGAACAAAAAAATGAAAACTTATTTGAACAAATAATGAAGGAGAACTTCCCCAATCTGGCAAAGGAAATAGACTTCCAGGAAGTCCAGGAAGCTCAGAGAGTCCCAAAGAAGCTGGACCCAAGGAGGAACACACCAAGGCACATCATAATTACATTAGCCAAGATGAAACAGAAGGAGAGAATCTTTAGAAGCAGCAAGAGAAAAGGACACAGTTACCTACAAAGGGGTTCCCATAAGACTGTCAGCTAATTTCTCAAAAGAGACCTTATAGGCAAGAAGGGACTGGCAAGAAGTATTCCAAGTCATGAAAGGCAAGGACCTACATCCAAGATTACTGTATCCAGCAAAGCTTTCATTTAGAATGAAAGGGCAGATAAAGTGCTTCTCAGATAAGGTCAAGTTAAAGAAGTTCATCATCACCAAGCCCTTATTATATAAAATGTTAAAGGGACTTACCTAAGAAAAAGAAGATAAAAAATAGGAACAGTAAAAATGACAGCAAACTCACAGTTAATTAACAACCACACCTAAAACAAAAACAAGAGCAAACTAGGCGAACAACCAGAACAGGAACAGAACCATAGAGATGGAGATCACATGAAGGGTTCTCAATAGGGGATTGGGAGGGGGAGAGCGGGGGAAAGGTACAGAGAATAAGTAGCATAGATGATAGGTGGAAAATAGACAGGGGGAGGGTAAGAATAGTGTAGGAAATGTAGAAGCCGAAGAACTTATAAGTATGACCCATGGACATGAACTATAGGTGCAGAATGTGGGAGGGAGGGGGTGGGCAGGATGGAGTGGAGTGTGGGGGCGGAAATGGGACAACTGTAATAGCATAATCAATAAATATATTTTAAAAAGAAATAATAAAGCACAATATGCTGAAAATGAAAAAAAAAAACCAACAGAAGATAACTCGGGAAGCTGTACAGGATGGTCTGACATGGCCTTGAGGAAAGAAGTACCACATGGCAGAAATTTCCTAAACATGTTGCCTCATGACCAGGGGCTTCTGGACCTGCTAGCTCTGTCTGGCCTGAACACTAAAGGTTCACTGTCCCCTCACCTTCCCTGGACTTCCCCATACCTGGCCAAAGTCCCAGGGCTCTTCCTGGATGCAGTCAGCTGTACCCAGGTAGATGAGGCCATTCTGGTTCAACACGTACTCCCAGCGTTGCGCCTCATTCTTCAGGAACACAGCATCCTCTGGCGAGAGACAGGCAGGGATGAGGGCCCATGGGGTGCTGGGCCTCCTCTTCACATCCTGGCCTCTGCCCACCCTGCCCAGGTCGGTTTTGGCTACATGTCTCCCCTTCAGCTCTGGGTCTAATGAGGACTGAAGAAGAACTTCTTCTTTTCACTGCCCCCACTGGGACCCAGTTTCTTCTCTGGTGGAGATCAGGGAAAGGGGTCAGAGCTTTTGCATCAGCCAAGGTGTCCTTCATGGTCAGCCAGGCAGAGCAGACAGCAACAATCCAACCTTAAAAAACCGACTGGGTCCCAGAAGACACGTGCAGTCAGGGTGCTACCAACACGAGAGAATATGGCAACAGCCCAGGGAGTTTCCCAGTGGGCCTGTCATGTCTCTTTCATAAGTTCAATTAATAAAATAGTGTTTCAGAAAAACCAGTACAACATAGGTTGACAGAGGTGAGAGGAAGGGAAGAGTAGCACTTGGCAAGACAGGGTCAGAGGGAGCAATGAGGCTGGTGAAGTGGAAGCCGAGGCAATGGCTTTCTACTCCGGGAGTGTCCAAAGTGGAAAAGAGACTCCCATGGTCTCCTGCTGGTGCCTCTCCTGCTGTCCTCATCCAAGGGCTGGGCTGGGGAGGTAGATGGTGGCTTTGAAGAGTCCATTGCCCCCTCTAGAAAGCTGGGAGTGGTGGGGGACCTCCTCTGCTCACCAAGTGACTCTCTCTCTGCACCTCGTGCTAGGGGTGGAGTGGGGGATGACTAGACTGGTTTCTGGGGACTAGAAGGAGAAAACTATTTCCAAACCATCCCCCCAGACATCCATCTGGGATGAAGGTACTCAGAGCAACATCAAGCCCTGAAAAACTCAGAAAGCCCTGAAAAACCTGGGGCCTATAATCAGAGCCATGTGGCCAAGGAGCCCTTGCCTCTCCATCCTGAGTGCTTTCTATGAAGTCAGCTAGACACCGCTTCCTGGGCAGTCACTTCAAACTGAGGTCTTTGGCCCAGGTGCTGCAGGACTCTGGGAAGTACATTGTCAGAGCACAGGTGGCACCATCCTCCTCTTCTCTGCTTGGGTGCAGCCCCTGTTTTATAAAGTTTCCTGCTGAGCTACAGGAGGCCAGCTGTGAAATTTGCAGGCAGAGTCTTCAGTAGTAAGAACAGAACAAACACGTGGAGAGAAGCAGGACAGATTTACTGTGAAGCTGATGAATCTGAAGTTTTGAGGCCTCTCATCAGACCCCCTTCAGGACTTGGGAGAGGCCTTAGCAATTCAAAATTTTGTTTTCTCTTTCTTTAAGAGGGTTCCCCAAATTATATAAACCTCAGGTCCCGCACTACCTGGATTCACCTGGGGATAATCTATGGGAGTCCAAGGAGGAAACAAAGAAGCTTATCCCTTAGGTCACCTCTATTCCTGAAGTACTTTCTAGTTCTTGCCCCCTGTACTGTCACAATAAAGGGTAGCTCTGCCAGGGTCATCTCAGACTGCTATCTCCTGTGACCAAATAGCCTGAGCCAACACCAGAGTTTCGTGGTGAGATAAGCCTTTGCTTTCTCAGGGAAGCCCCAGGCTGTTTCTGCCAGTCAGAGAAGCCATTCATGCAGGAAGCAGACAACTCAAGAGCCAGCACTGGGGCTGGTGCTGCCTTTAGAGGAAGCTGTCAGGCTGCATCTAGAACCTGGGTGCTGAGTATCTTTGCAGCCCAGGCTGACCCAAGTCCAAACTCACCTCTAACCCAGGGGTTAAAGAGCAGGGTGAACTGGCCCAGGAGGCATGGCTTCCTGTGCAAGACCTGTAGCAGGAGTGAGTAGTGGCCGATGACAGCATCTGAGGGAGTGGTCACAGAGATGGTACAGGACTGGGCATCTCTCTCCTCCACCTCTGCACTCCACCACTTCTGGTCCCCCAGACTGGAAATCGGGAATGTGGCTTGGGTCATGTTAGCCTTGGAAGGCTGTTCTCCTGCAGTCACACACAGACGTATTGGTCATTTGGACCTCTTGGTCACAACTGAGTAATAAAGTCAAGTATCACAAAGTTGCAGTAGGTAAAAATTTAGTTTTGGAGGAGAATAAGGGGCCCACCCATTAACGGGAGTCAATACAGGGTGACGGGAGCACACAGGTTCTCAGTGCCCACGGACCTGCGTCTGGGCACTTCGCAGTCTGTACATGGGCACCGTAGTGATGCCTGCTTCACAGGGTCAGAGTGAGGTCTTAAGGAGATACGGCATGTAAAGACCTTGGCCCATTATCTGACATGTAGTACATATTCAATAAATTGCAACAATTAGATATGATATTCAACCTGGATTAGATCTTATTCAGGCTTTTCTACAAAACCGGTATTATATTTGCAACCAAAAGAAACCCCCTAGAGATACTGCTGCTGAGCCACTTCTGAACCATAATAAACAATACTTATTATGCACAATATCTTCTCACAACAGCCCTACTGGGTGGGCAAAACCTCTTGAGGCCCAGTACCATGTAGGCCATTTGCCCCTCAGTTCCCTGGGGTGGGGGAGGGTGATGGGAAAGAACCCTCCAGTCCTGGTGCCAAAGGGTCCAGGCTTGCCCCACCTACCAGTTTGTGCAATGAGGGCCACCTTCTTCAGGGCAGGCAGAAATGCACGGACCGGAGCCCGGAAGTGCAGTGTAATGGTGAAGGACTGTCCCCTCCTCACAACAAGGTGCCTAGAGCTGATGTCCTTGGTATGGTGCTCCTCATTGTTTCTTGCTGCCTGGAAGTCACAGCTCTTGATCCCCAGGGCTATGTGGAAAAGAGAGAGAACACAGAGACCAAGGTAAATGTGACAAGTAAGTAAAAGCAGAGACCCTGCAGTCAGAGAGACCAGTGTTCAAAATCCTTGGCTCAACTTACTTCCTAGCTGTGCCACCTAAGGCAAGTAACTTAACTACTCTGACCCTCAATTTTCTCTTCCTTGGAATGGTCGCTCCTCCTTGCAGGGTTGTGGAGATTAAATGAAGTAATGGATATACAGTAGTCCTCCCCAACCCTCTCTCCTCAGGGGATACATGCCAAGACCCTGGTGGATGCCTGATACTGCAGACAGTACCAAACCCTATACTACATACTAGTGATTTTCAACAGGTGTGCCACAAGAATTTTTAAAACTTGTAATACCTGACTATTGAATCAGGGGCACTGACCTCTTTTCCCTTAGATTGTCAAATAACAAAATGACAACAGCCAATACAACAATAGCCGTCTAGTGTGAACACATTAAAATCATACTTTTTTTTGTCAGATCAGCAAAAAATATAACATATTTTTGGTGTGCTGCAGAATCTTAGTGTACGTAATGAGCTTATCCGTGCCATGAGATGGAAGGGTTGAGGATCACTGCTTTGTACTATATTTTCTGCTATACATACTTACGATAAAGTTTAATTTACAAATTTGGTACAGCTAGAAATTAACAGCAGTAACTGTTAATAACATAGAACAGCTATAACAATGTACTGTAATAAAAGTTGTGTGAGTGGTTTGTGGGTCATTATTAAGCAAGATAAGGGTTACTTGAACGCAAGCACTGTGATACCTCGAAAGCCTGTGTGACAGCCAAGGTGGCTACTTAGTGACTAAAGGGCGGGCAGCGGACGCACCACAGACACACTGGACACAGGGTGGTTCACATCCCAGGACGCACATGGTGCGAGACTTCATCATGCTACTTGGAACGGCCTACGACTTAAAACTTACGAATTGTTTGCTACTGGAATATTTCACTTAATATTTTCCGATCGCGGTTGACCGCAGGGAACGAAACCACAAAAAGTGAAAACATGGATGAGGGAGGACTCCTATAATACACTTAACACAGGGTCAGACCCATGAGTCCCAGTAAATGAAACTGTTATTATTATTAATAATAAGAGCGGTACTTTTTCTCACTATTGACCTCCTGTTCTGGTCCCAATCTAAAAGGAATGAATAAAATCCAGAATTTTGCCCACCCCCACTCATTTTTTCTTAGAACAAAATCTGATAATTTTAAGAGCTGGTTTTGAAATCACTAAATCTAATTATCTTGTTTTATAATTGACAAGAGTGAGGCCCAAAGAGTAGAACCAACTCACCCAAGATCATACTTGGCTGTTTCCCCTAAAGGTTCAACAAATCCATGGCACCATGCAGCCTAGAAGAACTCTACAAGGAGGGGGCCTGGGAGTATTAAGACAGTGTAACAGACAATCCTCATCTGTAATGTGACCTGTCACTGTGCCAACAGACCTGTGCAGAGACCCCTGAAGTTTCTGCCTACTCTGGGTCTGCCTGTTTTCTTGCTCTCTGTCTGCCTTTGCCCCTTTTAGTTGGATTCCCTGACTCCCTACTTTCCCTTCTTTTCCATTTAGCCTCAAAGCTTTGACACCTCACTCTTTTCCAGGGTCACCTCCTGTAAGTATCACAACCCAGGGAAAACAGTCATGTTATGATGATCCTAGGACAAGAATATAAACCCATGTTAACCACCATCATCATCTTGCCACCTTCGTCATGACTGTGACCACTTACCTCCCAAACCTACCCTGTTGCCACTGCATGGCCCCACCATCATCACCTCCACCACTACCGGCACCCACTACCATTCCTCACCATAGTCACATCACCTCTGCCACCATCCTCCTTCCTTTAATGAAAACCCACAATGATGGAAGGGCTGCTGATAGTCCAGCAGGCCCCATGGAGAGCTGGCTTGGCTCACCCTGTCCCATGGCTGCAGGCTGCTCTTATCCAGGTGCCCACAGGAAGTGCCTGTCTTGAACTGTAGGTCAGGGCTCCCTCTCTGAATCTGTCTTCCAGACAGAAAATGATGAAGGTAATTTTGTTAGCTTAAGAATCTATAAATAGTGGAGTTTCCTTCCTCTTCTCTTGTGAGCTCCCTGACAAGTTGCTTCTCTTCTACCCCCTCCCTGCCGATATCTCCTGGACCAGCTGTTGGGAGTTACCATTTTTCACTTTATCTCTTGTGCCAGGAAGCCCAGGCAGGGGTATTCCTGGCAGGCTGGATTCAGGGGTGAAGTGGGAAAGATCTGCCATCTGGAGAAGCCCCAAAGAAACCTCTATGCCTGTTGCTTCAGTGGCCTCAAGAGACCCTCTAAGATGTTACCTGGATGACACTTGAAAGACTCTGGAAGAGATGACTCCACAAACAGGAGGCCCACATCCAAACCCAAATCTCAGGCCATACACATATCAGGGGCTGCAAGTTACTAGATGTTCATGGGCTGTTTTGATAATACAGAGAGAGAGAACATGTATGTCTGGGACTCATCTGTGTGAAAGAGATAAGGAGGTAGAATTTGTTGGTGAAAAGTGAATGTCCTAAGAGCAGAAGCCAGGCTCTTCCAAGCCTGCCGGCTTTGGGACACTCTATCAGGGGAGGTTTGGAACTATCTTGGGACCAGAGTCTATGTCTTTTCTATTTCTACTTGTCTAGTCACCAAGGAGATAAAACACAGGAGAGGATCTCCTATTTGGCTGTCTTTGGCCTTCTAAAGCCCAGCTTTTTATTGGGTGTCTGCGACTGGAAGCACCCCCAGGGCAGCTTCACTGGACTGCATGTGCGTGGGGTATCTATGGAAGGACACAGAAGAAACGAAAAAGGACATTGGTTGCCTGGGAGGGTGGGGACCTGGGGGATGGGGTCGGAAGGTGATTTTTCTGCTGTTGGCCCTTTTATACATTTAAAACTTTAAACCATTACCTATTTGAAGAATCTTATTATATTAAAAAATTAAGCTGCTGCCTTCTCAAACCCCCCCCAAAAGATTCTTCATGCAAAATCAAGACCTAAATTTTTCATTATTTGATGATGATATGATGTTAACCTGGAAAGCGTGAATCTATTAAAAATGACTGTAAAAGATAAGATAATCTAGTAAGCTGATCTTAAGTTTAATGCATTATCAATAAAAATGCCAACAAGTTTTTTTCTCTGACACTAGAAAAGTTGATTCTAAGGTTCAAAAAGAAATCTCTAAAAGGGGAATGTAGTATGACCAAGCTTACTAGCTATGAAGACATAATAGCATAGTTTTGTAATTGAGAAAGTACACAGACCAAATGTACTCATTAAGTATGTGTTAAATATGGCAAATAATACCCAAGCAAAACTTTAAATGTCTATACATCTGAATCACTTCTAGACATTCTGTCATGCAAATAACCAAATGTGTATAAAATGAAATATTTACAACTATACATATTGTACTGGTAGTTACAATAGCAAAATATTGGAAACTGCTTCAATGTCCATCAATAAGGTACTAGACAGATAAATTGTGACACATGCACTCAGAAGAATACAAGAATGAAAAAAAATGAAGTAGCTCTATATAAACTGAGATGGAACAATCTCCAAGCTATATTGTCAAATGGAATAAGCTACCTTTGTATACAGGGTGTATGGAGGGGATAATATATATGACTTTACTTGTGTTTATATAGAACAGTCTTGGAAAGTTATTTCTTCTGGACTGGGAAATTAGTGCCTGGGGTAAAGATTTTGTTTTTTCTGTATATCATTTTGTTTTTTGTTTGTTCATTTGTTTGTTTTATTGTTGTTCAATCACAGTTGCCCGCACTTTCTCCCCACTCCTCCACCCCACCCCAGCCAAACCCACCTCCCTCCCCCACCTCCACCCTCCCCCTTGGTTTTGTCCATGTGTCCTTTATAGTAGTTCGTGAAAACCCCTCTCCCCACTGTTCCCTCCCCACTCCCCTCTGGCTATTGTTACATTGCTCTTAACTTCAATGTCTCTGGTTATATTTTGTTTGCTTTTTTCTTTTGTTGATTAGGTTCCAGTTAAAGGTGAGATCATATGGTATTTGTCCCTCACTGCCTGGCTTATTTCACTTAGCACAATGCTCTCCAGTTCCATCCATGCTGTTGCAAAGGGTATAAGCTCCTTCTTTCTCTCTGCTGCGTAGAATTCCATTGCATAAATATACCATAGTTTCTTGATCCACTCATTTGCCGATGGGCACTTAGGTTGCTTCCAGTACTTGGCTATTGTAAATTGTGCTGCTATGAACATTGGGGTGCATAGGTTCTTTTGGATTGGTGTTTCAGGGTTCTTTTTTAAAAAATATATTTATTGATTATGCTATTACAGTTGTCCCATTCCCCCCCCCACTCCACTCCATCCTGCCCACCCCCTCCCTCCCAAATTCCCCCCTATAGTTCATGTCCTTGGGTCATACTCATAAGTTCTTTGGCTTCTACATTTCCTACACTATTCTTACCCTCCCCCTGTCTATTTTCCACCTATCATTTATGCTACTTATTCTCTGTACCTTTCCCCCCACCCTCACCCTCCTGCTCCCCTATTGACAACCCTCCATGTGATCTCCATCTCTATGGTTCTCTTCCTGTTCTAGTTGTTTGCCTAGTTTGCTCTTGTTTTTGTTTTAGGTGTGGTCGTTAATAACTGTGAGTTTGCTGTCATTTTTACTGTTCCTATTTTTTATCTTCTTTTTCTTAGGTAACTCCCTTTAACATTTCATGTAATAAGGTCTTGGTGATGATGAACTCCTTTACCTTGACCTTATCTGAGAAGCACTTTATCTTCCCTTCCATTCTAAATGATAGCTTTGCTGTATACAGTAATCTTGGATGTAGGTCCTTGCGTTTAATCTTGGGTAATGTAATTATGATGTGCCTTGGTGTGTTCCTCCTTGGGTCCAGCTTCTTTGGGACTCTCTGAGCTTCCTGGACTTCCTGGAAGTCTATTTCCTTTGCCAGATTAGGGAAGTTCTCCTTCATTATTTGTTCAAATAAGTTTTCAATTTTTTGTTCTTCCTCTTCTCCTTCTGGCACCCCTATAATTCGGATGTTGGAACGTTTCAAGGTGTCCTGGAGGTTCCTAAGCCTCTCTTCATTTTTCCGAATTCTTGTTTCTTCATTCTTTTCTGGTTGGATGTTTCTTTCTTCCTTCTGGTCCACACCGTTGATTTGAGTCCCAGTTTCCTTCGGATAACTATTGGTTCCCTGTACATATTCCTTTGTTTCTCTTAGCATAGGCTTCATTTTTTCATCTGGTTTTCAAACAGATTCAACCAATTCTGTGAGCATCTTGATAACCAGTGTTTTGAACTGTGCATTTGATAGGTTGGCTATCTCTTCCTCACTTAGTTGTATTTTTTCTGGAGCTTTGAAGTGTTCTGTCATTTGGGCCTTTTTTTTTTTTTGTCTTGGCACGTCTGTTACTTAAAGAGGCGGAGCCTTAGGTGTTCCCCAGGGCGGGGTAATGCTGGTCGCTGTACGTGGGGGAGGGGCCGAGAGGGAGCAATGGCACCCGCTTCACTCTCCTCCAGACTTCAATCCCTCACTCTGTCACCCACAACCAAACTGGGCCCCTCTGGTGCTGGTTCCCGAGTGGATGGACTTGTGCACACTCTAGGCCCCTGTGGGTCTCTCCAGCGACCTCTCCTGTGAGGCTGTGATTCTCTCCTGCTGCCGCCCCAACCCCCACGGGTGCTTTCAATCACAGGTTTGAGGCTTTATTTCCCCCGAGCTGGAGCCCTGGGATGTTCGGTCTGCTTCGCTCCCCGCCGTTTGTTCGGTTTATCTGTGTGCCAATGTGGGGTTGCGGGGTACTACCCGCCGCTCTGCCTGCCCTGTTCTCCGCCACTCTGAGTCCAGCCCTTTCGGTTTATCTGTGCGCAAATGTGGGGCCGCAGGGTCCGCCAGTGGTCGGACTGCCTGCCCCATTCATCCCACACTCTGCCAGTCTCGGTCCCGCCACAGCCACGGGAGTCCTGTCCGCCCTGGTGCCCGTCTCCACCCCTCCTACCAGTCTGGATGAATGTTTATTTTTTATTTCCTTGGTGTCGGACTTCTTGCCATTCGATTTTCTGTCAGTTCTGGTTGTGTGAGGAGGCGCACTGTGTCTACCTACACCGCCATCTTGGTTCTGTGTTTCAGGGTTCTTAAGGTATAATCCCAGCAGTGGAATTGCTGGGTCAAAAGGCAGTTCCACTTTTAGTTTTCTGAGGAAATTCCATACTATTTTCCACAGTGGCCTCACCAGTCTGCATTCCCACCAACAATGTACTAGGGTTCCCTTTTCTCCGCATCCTCTCCAACATTTGTTTGTTGGTTTGTTTGTGTTGGCCACTCTGACCGGTGTGAGGTGGTACCTCATTGTGGTTTTAATTTGCATCTCTCTGATGGCTAGTGATGCTGAGCATCTTTTCATATCTCTCTGGGCCCTCTGTATGTCTTCCTTGGAGAAGTGTCTGTTCAAGTCCTTTGCCCATTTTTTAATTGGCTTGTTTGTCTTCCTGGAGTGGAGTTTTGTGAGTTCTTTATATATTTTGGAGATCAGATCCTTGTCTGAGGTATCATTGGCAAATATGTTTTCCCATACTATTGGTTCTCTTTTCATTTTAATGCTGTTTTCTTTAGCCATGCAGAAACTTTTTATTTTGATGAGGTCCCATTTGTTTATTCTTTCTTTTATGTCCCTTGCTTTAGGGGATGTGTCTGTAAGGATGTTGCTTCATGGAATGTCTGAGATTTTCCTGCCAATGTTTTCCTCTAGGACTTTTATGGTGTTATGACTTATATTTAAATCTTTTATCTACCTTGAATTTATTTTTGTGTATGGTGTAAGTTGGTGATCCAGTTTCATTTTTTTGCATGTAGCTGTCTAGATCTCCCAACACCATTTGTTGAAGAGGCTATTTTTACTCCATTTTATGCTCCTGCCTCCATTGTCAAATATTAATTGACCGCAGAAGCTTGGGTTTCTTTCTGGGCTCTCTGTACACCAACAATGAAACATCAGAAACAGAAATCAGGAAAAAAAAATCCCATTTGATATAGCAACAAGAAAAATAAGGTACCTAGTAATAAACCTAACCAAGGAGGTAAAAGACCTGTTCTCAGAAAAGTGCACAACACTGAAGAGAGAAATTAAGGAAGACACAAACAAATGGAAGCATGTACCATGCTCATGGATTGGAAGAATTAACATCATCAAAATGGCCATATTACCCAAAGCGATTTATAGATTCAATGTAATCCCTATTAAAGTACCCATGACATACTTCACAGATATAGAACAAACACTTCAGAAACTTATATAGAACCATAAATGACTCCAAATAGCTGCAGCAATTTTGAGAAAGAAGAACAAAGCAGGAGGGATCACAATACCTGATATCAAACTGTATTACAAGGCCACTGTAATCAAAACGGCCTGGTACTGGCATAAAAACAGGCTCATAGACCAATGGAACAGAGAGCTCTGTATATCCTTTTGTATCTTTGTATCACAAGCATATATTATATGTTTTAAAAATCCAAAAACAAAAGTTTGGAAAGGAAGGAACAGGCTAACTGGAAGAAGTGTTTTCACCACTGCGAGCTCCCCCTGGGAGGGCACTGGGGAGCTCATGGGCTGGCTCCCCTTTTGCAGTTTCGTTCTTCTGGTACAAGCAAAGAGAAGCTCTTGTTTCCTGATCTAGTTCCCACGGAGCTGCACAAAACCCCATGATCGAGCAGTATTTCACTTGGGGCACTTTTGAGGGAGCCCATGATGAGATGGACACTGCTGTGTTTTGGTTGAGCTGGGGAAGGTGAGTGCATAATGTGAGGAGGATAGACAGAGGAGTGACCAAAAAGTCTGTCCTGCTTCCTACTGCACCCATACCTTTTAACTCTACAGCCTCTGGCAGAAAAACAGTCAACTGATGTGTACCCAAGAAGGATTCGCTTATTCATTGATGACACTATTGTGCATCAGGAACTGTATTAGGCACTGGTAATACAGTGATAAATAAGATAGATGTGTCCCTGCCAACAAGGAGTTTATATTTCAGTGGGGGAAACAGACAGAATGAAGTAGTGATACCATTAGTTATGTACTTGTTATAAAAGAGAGGTTTCGAGTTCTAGGACTTAGGTGCGGAAGCAAGGAAAGGCTGAGAAACTGGAAGGATTTATAGGAGTGAGTTAGGCAATGGGGCAAAGGGTAGGGTGGGGTGGGAGGAGAGAGAACAGAATGTTCAAAGGCCCTAAGGCAGGGAGCCACAGAAAGGCCATGGAACTGAGCGCAGATTGTGATGGGGAGAGGTAAGCCAAGGGCTAAATCTTGCAGAGTCAAGTTAAAGATTTTGATTTTTTTTTGCCTCAGAGCACTGACAAGCTATTGAATGGGATTTTAAACAAGATAGTAACACAATCAGATATGTATTTTAGAAATACCACGCTGAGGGAAATAGGGAAAATTATTTAGTGGGGAAGAAAGTGAGAGAGGACCAATAAGAGATTATCATAATGGTCCAAGTGAGAGATGATGGTGACCTGGTCAGAGGAGTTTTGAAGATAGAGGCAAACAGATTTTACAGAAATGTAGGGGGTTACGTTGGCAAGACACACTAATGGACGGATATGGAGAACAAAGAAGGATATTGAACATGACTCCCAGGTTCAAATAAATTAATTATGCTGGTACATCGCTTTACAAAGCGATTTCACATGCATTACTTCATGTGATCTGAGCTTCAATCTCTTAAATAAAGGATCATTATTATTATTTTTAGAATTTTAAAAAAGATTTTATTTATTTATTTTTAGACAGAGGGGAAGGGAGGGAGAAAGAGAGGGAGAGAAGTATCAATATGTGGTTGCCTCTTGTGCTCCCCTTACTGGGGACCTGGCCTTCAACCCAGGCATGTGCCCTGACTGAGAATTGAGCTGGAGACCCTTTGTTTTGCAGGCCAGCACTCAATCCACTGAGCCCCACCAGCCAGGGCAGGGATTGTTATTTAAATTTAATTGGTGAGAAAACAGGTTCAGGGAGTAAACATGTTTATTTTAATGAATGAATAATGAATAAATCAATTAAAATGTCACCAGAAATAATTTAAGATAACTAACAATGAAGCATGATGTTTCAAAAAAACATATATGAAAGTGATACAAAAGATGAAAGATGAATAGAAATGGAGATAAAACAGAACCAACGATGAGACTGAGAACATACATCATGGCTCCTTATATGCTGCCTATCTATATGCTGTCTGCTCACTAGAAATGTATCTCTCAGTTTCCCAGGAGTTGAGGCTTTCCCAACATCGCACAGGTTATGGTAAAGACTGGACTCACACTAAGGTCTTCCTGCCGAAATCCCATACCTTTGATTTCACATTACCTGTAATCTAAACTACCACTGAGAAGGTCTTCTAAATTCAATCTTCTAAAATTTCTCAAGGATTTCTGCTCCTAGATATAAAAGACTAGCATGGTAATATCTTCCCTATTGAGAATAATTAGAAAAGCTGAATAAAATATTTTAAATATCTAAAGGCATCAAGGCAACAAGGATTTGAGGGACAGAGATCTTGGAGGGAAGAGAAGCTCAGAGAGGTGAGCCTGACACAGTGTCACTTTTCCCTTTGAGGCATTTGCTGATTCAGAATTGATAGAGGATAGCCTGAGAATCTGAGTGGATCTGGCAATCTTATAGGGCTGAAGGATAAAAATTGGAGTTCCAGGGCCACCAAGGTTGGAGGGCCTCCATAAACACCCCAGCTCTTCAGTGGGACTCACAAACAACTGTACCCCAAGAGTAAAGATAAGTAGGGAACAGACCAAAACTTATAAGGACTGAAACAGTTTTGTTAGTTTTCAGGTAATCCATGGAGGTTTTTGTTCCTATTGACATTGTCATGGATGTCATCATAATTATTGTTATGTATCTAATAAAGTTGTAAACATTGGAACAGCAAAGAACAGTCTTAAAACTTCTTTTTATTGTGGTACAAAACTTATCATCTAACCATTTTTAAATGTGTACTTCAGAGTGTTGAGTATATTCACATTTTTGTGAAAGAGATCCCCAGAACCTCTTCATCTGGCAGAACTGAAACTCTATACTCATTAAATAAAAGTTCCCTTTGCCTTCTCTCCTCAGTCTCTAGTAACCACATTTCTATGTTTATATATCTAGTAACACCCTTTCTATATCTATTAATTTGACTATTTTAGATACTTCATATAAGTGGAATCATATAGTATTTATCCTTTTGGACAAGCTTATTTCACTTAGCATAACATCCTAAAGGTTCGTTCATGTTGTGGCATGTGACAAGATTTCCTTCCCTTTTAAGACTACGTGGTATTCCATTGTACATATACACCATGTTTTAGTTAACCATTCATTCACTGATGAACATTTGGTTTGTGTCCACCTCTTGGCTACTGCGAATAGTGCTGTGAGCGTGGATGTCCAAACATCTCTTGATTTGCCTTTCTCTTATGATTAGTGATATTAAGAATGTTTTGTATGCTAGTTGACCATTTGCATATTATCATTGGAAGAAATGTTTATTCAAATGCTTTGCCTATTTTAAAATTGGATTATTTGATATTTTTCTTGTTGAATTATAGGAACCCTTTATATATTCTGCATATGAACCCCTTATTAGATTTATGATTTGTAAATATTTTCTCCTATTCCATAGGTTGCCTTTACACTATGTTAATTGTGTTCTTTGGTGAACAAAAGTTTTAGAGTTTGATGTATTCCTATTTGTCTACTTTTGCTTTTGTTGCTTGTGCTGAAACCTCATTTAAATCAGCCTGCATTATGGTACTCTACCCTGTTTTAACTCCCTGCCAGAAGGAAAATTCTCTGGAGGATACTAGGATTATCCAGAGACTGACCTTATCTCTATGATTTTTATATACAGTATCCAACATTCAACCAAAAATTACCAGGCATGGCAGCTCACAAGACCGAATGACTAAGAACCAAGAGAAAAAAATAGGCGATGGAAGTAGGTCCACAGGAGATCCAGATATTGGAGTTATTAATCACAGTTTTTTTAAAAAATGTGATTATTATACTCAATACAATAGATGACAACTTGCAGAATTTTAACTGATAATTGAAACATGTAGAAAATAACCAAACGGAGATTCTAGTATTGAAAAATACAGTAATTTAAACTAAAAACACTATGGCATAGGCAGACATGGCTCACTTCTTGGCATAACCACATCAAAATTACTACTAAAATATAGAACAACCATCAATCAGAACCGTCAGAAATCAAGTTGAATAGAAGTCTGACAACTACAGAATTAATGAAACCACATCCATCAAGACTGGTATAGGGGCACAGATGTAGAAGAGGCTGGCCCCACACCCACAATGGTGGGTAAAAATTCAGGAGGGATATCTTGGGAGCAAGGAGTCCCAGCCCCACGCCAAGCCCCCAGCCCAGGGTTCCAGTGCCAGGAAGATAAGTCCCCACAACTTCTGGCTCCAGAAACCAGTGGGGATTGACTTGGTGGAAGAAACTTCTGCAGCCCCAAGAAGTCCCACTTAAAGAACCAACATAAGGACTCACCTACTCAGACTCACTTCCTCTCAGCTCCAGTGCAGGAATAGCAGCTTGAAAAGCACCAGTGGCATAGAGGGAGAAATTGAAGTGTCTGGCATCAAGGTGAACAGAGACCATTGTCCCCTTTCTAAATCTTCCCCCGACAGAGCCATCAACCTAGCTACCACTGTTTGACCCACCTTGGAGATCCCCAGAGACTCTGTCACCCCCAACTTATGGACCCGCCCAAGCTGCTTTTCCATATGAATGGCTGGTCTTGGCTCATGCTTCACAACTTCCTAAATCTACTCAAACAAGCAATAGCTGGCCTCAGTGAGCCCCAGGCAGGGCACTAGCAGCAGCCAGCCTAGATTCACAGCTTTGCTTCACCTGGGAATCTCCAAGCCTAGCATAAGTAGCAGACATCTCAGATAGCTTTTTAGCTCAGGCAGGATGGCCTCAGGCAAAACAAAGGTGGGGGCTGGCCTTGGCCTGCCACCACCCAGGAAACCCCAGGGCCAGCACACCCAGTAGACAGCTATAGACCATGTCAGAGTACCACCACCCTACATCTGCACAGCTGATCCTCCACAGAGGGTAGAAGTTGATGGTAAGTGGTCACAGCCTGTCCTTGCAGCTGATTGGCCTGGGTAAATCCCTCCCATTGATCTGCCAACAGTAATCAAGGCTCAACTACAAGAGGAAGGTGTACTCAGCCCACATGAAGGGCACTCTTCGAGTACTTAGCTTGGGTGATAGGGGAGGCTGTGCCACTGGACCCTACAGGACACCTACTACATTAGACCACACTACCAAGACATGGAGTCAAAGCAGCTCTACCTAATACATAGAAACAAACACAGGGAGGCTGCCAAAATGAGGAGACAAAGAAACATGGCCCAAGTGAAAGAACAGATCAAAACTCTAGAAAAAGAGCTAAATGAAATGGAGATAAGCAATCTATCAGATGTGGAGTCCAAAACACTGGTTAGAGGGTTGCTCAAGGAACTCAGTGAGGACTTCAGCAGCATAAAAAAGATTCAGTCTGAAACAAAGGATTCACGAATTAAAATAAAGAAAATTTACAGGGAAACAACAGTAGAGTGGATGAAACCAAGAATCAAATAAATGATTTGGAACCTAAGGAAGAAAAACACAACCAATAAAAACAACAAGAAGAAAAAAGAATCTAAAAAAATGAGGATAGTATAAGTAGCCTCTGGAACAACTTCAAGAGATCCAACATTTTCATCATAGGGGTGCCGGGAGGAGAAGAGAAACAATAAGAAACTGGAAATCTATTTGAAAAAATAATGAAAGAAAACACCCCTAATTTGGTGAAGGAAATAGATATGTAAGTCCAGGAAGCACAGAGAGTCCCAAAGAAGATGGATGCAAAGAGACCACTCCAAGACACATCATAATTAAAATTAATTAAAAGTTTAAAGATAAAGAGAGAATCTTAAAAGCAGCAAGAGAAAACAAGTTAGTTACCTACAGAGGAGTTCCCATAAGACTGTCAGCTTATTTCTAAAAAAAAACTTTGGCCCTGGCTGGTGTGGCTCAGTGGACTGAGTGCTGGCCTGCAAGCCAAAGGGTCGCTGGTTCAGTTCCCAGTCAGGGCACATGCCTGGGTTGTAGGCCAGGTTGTTAGGGAGCACGTGGGAGGCAACCACACATTGATGTTTCTATCTCTCTCTCTTTCTGTCTCCTTTTCCCTCTGTCTAAAAATAAATTAATTAAAGTAAATTTTTTTTAAAAAGAAAAAGTTTTCAGGCTAGAAGAGACAGGCAAGAAATATTCAAAGTCATAAAAAGCAGGGACCTACAGCCAAAATTGCTCTACCCAGCAAAAACATCATTTAGAATCAAAGGGCAGATAAAGAGCTTCACAGATAAGAAAAAAATAAAGGAGTTCATCATCACCAAGCCCTTATTATATGAAATATTAAAGGGACTTATTTAAGAAAAATAAGATAAAAAGTATGAACAATAAAATGGCAAAAAACCACAAATCTATCAAAAATTGAATCTAAAAAACAAACTAAGCAAATAAAGAATAGAAGCAGAATCATGGATACAGAGAGCATTGTGATGGTCGTCAGATGGGAGGGGAGTTGTGGGAGAATTGGTGAAGAGGTGAGGGGATTAATAAGTACAAAAAGGTAGCTACAAAATAGTAATGGGGATGTAAAGTACAGTATAGGAAATGGAGTAGCCAAGGAACTTACATATACGACCCATGGACATGAACAATGATGGGGGGGTTGCCTGAGAGAGTGAGGGCTGCTCGGTGGAGGGGGGCAAAGGGGGAAAAATCAGGAGAACTATAATATCATAATCAATAAAATATAATAAAAACTTAAAAAAAAAGAAATATTTGGAGAGTAATGCCAAGAATGTTCCAAAAACTAAAGCCACCAATTCAAGAAGTACTAAGAACTCTAAGCAGGATTTTTAAATCTTAAAAGTGGTCAAAGAACCCTGGTTGGGTGGTTTATTTGGTTAAAGTGTTATCCCATATATTAGGAGATTGTAGGTTCGATCCCCAGTTAGGGCACATGCTTAGGTTACAGGTTCAATCCCTGGTTGGGACACATAAGGCAGGCAACAAATTGATGTTTCTCTCTTACATCTGTGTCTCTCTCTATCCCTCTCTTTCTCTCAGGTTAATAAGCATATCCTCAGGTGAGGATTTTTAAAAAAATGTAGTCAGAGAAAAACACATATTACTTTTAAGGAGCAAAATAAAATCAATAGATGACATCTCAAAGAAAACAATGGAAGCCAAAGACAAATGAAATGATATCTTGAAAAATGTTAAGGAATGAAACAGCTAATGTAGAATTATATATATGAGAAACTATCTTTCAACAAATGAAAGCGTATATTTCCAGACAAACAAACGTGCCTTTTTGTCCTTTTTTCTGCCCACAGCAGCAAACATGGGGGCTCACGGCACATTTATGGACTGATTGACTAAATGTATGAATGAAAAATTAGGAAGCTGAATAAATATTCCCTAGATTTTTTAGTTTTAAATCATAGTGATAATGCTAATATCTGCATAAGATTAATTATTGATCACATTTTAATGGTTTTAATGGAAGCCTATTACCCATAGAATTGGATGGCTCTCCTTATTTCATAAAGGGGGGAGAGTTTAAAGATATATATGGAAGAGTCAATTAACATAATCCCAGACCTTTTAGCCTGAGACTCTACAAAAAACAGCCTCATTGAGCCACTCTTTTCTTAGCCAGCCAGTTCTGCAGTCCAGTTTACAAGGTCTTGAAGGACCATGTGACTTTTAAAATTTCCTAGAGGATTTTTCCAATCTGAGCAATTTGTGGGTCAATGCTCAGCTATTTCTGCATTAAGTAAGATGGGAGCATAATCTGTCAGCTCACTAAAGGCAAGGGGCTGAGCTGGGCTTCTGGGTGGGGGTGCTTCCCTTTTCCTTATCGTGCCACAGCTGGACACCTCCCAGAGAAAGTGTGTGAGCAGCTGGGCTTCCCTGCAGAAAGGCAGACATACTCTGCAGTTCAGTTATGTTTGCAAACCTATACTTGTTGCAATATTTTTACTTCAGCTACAGCTCCTTTAAATTGTGAGAAGGGAGGTCCTTGACTCCCTTGTCCGGTGTGCAGCACAAAGTAATGGACAATGAAAGCATTTACAAGGCAGTTTCTGGGTGTACTGATTGTACCATGGAGTAGGAGCTGTAGTATCCGCCATGTATAAATAAGAAATAGGTCACCTGAAGCTAATTGGAAGACCAATTTTTTTCAAGGTTTGAGTCACATTTTTTTTTTAAGGGTGAATCTTTGATCAGAAGGGGTAGTGTGTCCCTGGCTGGTGTGGCTCAGTGGACTGAGCACTGGCCTGAAAACCAAAAGGTCACCCGTTCAATTCCCAGTCAGGGCACATGCTTGGGCTGCAGGCCAGGTCCCTAGTTGGGGGCATGTGAGAGGCAACTTGATCAATGTATCTCTTCCACATTGATATTTTTCTCCGTCTCTTTCTCCCTCCCTCCCCTTCTCACTAAAAGTAATAAATAAAATCTTAAAAAAAAAAAAAAGGTGTAGACTGGCACCCAGACCTGCTCTGCATCTCACCCACTGTTTTTTCCAGATCAGGCCTTTTCTCTTTGGAGCTTGGTATCTTTTTTTTTTTGATATATTTATTGATTATGCTATTACAGTTGTCCCATTTCCGCCCCTTCACTCAACTCCATCCTGCCCACCCCCTCCCTCCCATATTCCCCCACTATAGTTCATGTCCATGGGTCATACTTATAAGTTCTTTGGCTTCTACATTTCCTACACTATTCTTACCCTCCCCCTGTCTATTTTCTACCTACTATTTATACTACTTATTCTCTCTTTTCCCCCTCTCTCCCCCTCCCAATCCCCTATTGATAACCCTCCATGTGATCTCCATTTCTGTGGTTCTGTTTGTTCTAGTTGTTTGCTTAGTTTGCTTTTGTTTTGGTTTTACGTGTGGTTGTTTATAACTGTGAGTTTGCTGTCATTTTTACTGTTCCTATTTTTTATCTTCTTTTTCTTAGAAAAGTCCCTTTAACATTTCATATAATAATGGCTTGGTGGTGATGAACTCCTTTAATTTCACCTTATCTGAGAAGCACTTTATCTTCCCTTTCATTCTAAATGATAGCTTTGCTGGATAGAGCAATCTTGGAGGTAGGTCCTTGCCTTTCATGACTTAAACTGCTTCTTTCCAGCCCCTTCTTGCCTGTAAGGTTTCTTTTGAGAAATCAGCTGACAGTCTTATGGGAACCCCTTTGTAGGTAACTGTGTCCTTTTCTCTTGCTGCTTCTAGGATTCTCTCCTTATCTTTAATCTTGGCTAATGTAATTATGATGTGCCTTGGTGTGTTCCTCCTTGGGTCCAGCTTCTTTGGGACTCTCTGAGCTTCCTGGTCTTCCTGGAAGTCTATTTCCTTTGCCAGACTGGGGAAGTTCTCCTTCATTATTTGTTCAAATAAGTTTTCAATTTTTTGTTCTTCCTCTTCTCCTTCTGGCACCCCTATAATTTGGATGTTGGAATGTTTAAAGATGTCCTGGAGGTTCCTAAGCCTCTCCTCATTTTTCCGAATTCTTGTTTCTTCATTCTTTTCTGGTTGGATGTTTCTTTCTTCCTTCTGGTCCACACCATTGATTTGAGTCCCAGTTTCCTTCGCACCACTATTGGTTCCCTGTACATTTTCCTTTGTTTCTCTTGGCATAGCCTTCAGTTTTTCATCTAGTTTTCGACCAAATTCAACCAATTCTGTGAGCATCTTAATATCCAGTGTTTTGAACTGTGCATTTGATAGGTTGGCTATCTCTTCCTTGCTTAGTTGTATTTTTTCTGGAGCTTTGAAGTGTTCTGTCATTTGGGCCTTTTTTTTTTTTTTTTTTTTGGTCTTGTCGCGTCTGTTACTTTAAGGGGTGGAGCCTTAGGTGTTCCCGGGAGCAGGGTAATGCTGGTCGCTAAGCTGTATGTGGGGGAGGGGCCAAGAGGGAGCAATGGCCTCTGCTCCACTCTGCCGGATTTCAGTCACTCCCTCCACTACCCACAATCAAATTGGGCCCCTCTGGTGCTGGTTCCCGAGTGGGTGGGCTTGTGCACACTCTAGGCCCCTGTGGGTCTCTCCAATGACCTCTCCTGTGAGGCTGGGAGTCTCTCCTGCCGCCGCCCCCACCCCCACGGGCGTTCTCAATCAGAGGTTTGAGGCTTTATTTCCCCACGCTGGAGCCCTGGGTTACGCCGTCTACTTCGCTCCCCACCGTTCATCCCGGTTTATCTATGCGTGAGTGTGGGGCTGGGGGGTGCCACCCGCCACTCTGAGCCGGCCACCTCGGTTTATCTGTGCTCGAATGTGGGGCCGCAGGGTCTGCTAGTGGTCAGACTGCCTGCCCCTTTCGTCGCCAGTCTGGGTCCCGCCACGGCCACGTGAGTCCTCTCCGTCCTGTTGCCCGTCTCCACCCCTCCTACCGGTCTGGATGTATGTTTCTTTTTCATCTACTTGGTGTCGGACTTCCCTGCCATTCAATTTTCTGTCAGTTCTGGTTGTGCGAGGAGGCGCACTGTGTCTACCTACGCCGCCATCTTGGTTCTCTTGGAGCTTGGTATCTTTAGAGTCAGGAGGTTGGATTAGTTACTTCCTGTATTGGATATTTCCCATTTGCCCCTTCAGATTTACTCTACACCCTTCTCCACTTTGACCTGTGTCCCGGAGGCTGACCAGTGCGGACCATACACAGGAGCTCCCTGCTCTCTGGCCCCCTGTTATGTTCTTTGCCCAATGAGGGCACCGACAGTAAATCAAAGGGTGGGAGAAGAGCAACATTAAGGTATTAATTCTTCTGACTCCCTCCCTGATTCATCATCAAAAGTCAGTTCTTGGCAGACAGTCCTTTTCACATAGCTTTTTCTGTCTGCTGTTTCCAACAATCTCTCCTTCCTCTCACTTCTTCAAGCTTAGGAATCTAAGTGCCCCACAGTTACTGTGGTTCTAGACCGCCTGCTCACCCCATGTATATAGCCCTCTCCTCAAAATACCCACCCATAGACAAAATTAAAAGGAGAAATAGATAAATTCACAATAATAATGGGGGATTTTAACATAGATCACTCGGTAATTCATAGAACAAACAGAAAAATTACTAAGGATATAGATTTGAGCAACTGATTAATAAACTTCACCTAATGGACATATATAAAACAATGTGCCAAGAAGCTGTAGAATATACACTCAAAAGCATATGAAACATTTTTCAAAATGGACCATATGCTGGCCACAGCTCAGGTCTCAACAGATTGCAAAGGATGAAAATCAGACAAAGTTCTTGAACCACATTGTAACTAGGCTAGAAATCAGTACCAATAAGATAACTAGAAAATCCCCAAATATGTGGAATGTAAGCAACGTGTTTCTAAAATCAGTCTTTCATTTTCCCTCTGTTTCTAATCTTGATCCTTCTCCCTCTACCTTGGTGAAGAGTGACAAAGCTCTTTCTCACATTCCCCAGATTCACACATTATCCCAGCTCAGACATGTCCTAAATGCTCTTCCTGTACCAAGCCCTTGGCTGGCCTCCTGGTAAGAAGCTCCTTGCTCTTCTTGTACAACCTGAAAACAAGTCCCAATCCATGGGGTCCAAAGCAAGCTGGGGGCACTCTGCAGTCAAATTCTTTTTGTCTATACACCTGGAAAAAAGGCAGTCCCAAAGCTGGTTTCCGAGGTGGGGGACTATTTGTCCTTGAGTGCTTCTCAAGTCACATGCAGTCTGCTCAGTTCTGCAAAATAGAATCAACTTGAAGCACTGACATTATAGGCAATGACTGTGATCCAAGACTTAAAGAAAACAGATGTCTAAAGATAACTGTGGTCCAAACTCCTTAGACTGACATCTGAAGCCTTTCACCCATCAGCTCTTTCCCTATTGTTTTCTGCTACTTGCTCCCTCCTGCTCTGATCTCTAGCCATCTGCATAACTTACAGTTTTTGACTGCTTTACACCATCCCTGCCCCTTCGACCCCAAGTCTATTTGGCTACCTCCTAGTCTTTATCTTTCCACTTAAATGTCACTCCCTCCAGGAAGCCTTCCTTGATCCACAATTACAAGACTAGCCTAGTTGCCCCTCTTCATGTTCCCACAACACCCTGCATTCACCCCAGTGGTCATTGCCACCTTGTGTTATAACCTCCTGTTTACTTTTCGTTCTCCACATGCTTAGACTAGAGCTCCCTGAGAGCAGGCCCTGGTCCTTCTTGTGTCTTTGGTTTCTAGCTGAGGGCCTGGCCTTTTGTAGAGAATATTTGTTGAGTGAAAGAATTAATGAATGTGGAGTTAAAATCAAGATTCATGAAAAAGTCCAAGGGTGCGGTATCTGAAATATTCTTTTTTAAAAAAATATATTTATTGATTATGCTATTACAGTTGTCCCATTTCCCCCCTTCACTCCACTCCATCCTGCCAAACCCCTCCCTCCCACATTCCCCCCCTATAGTTCATGTCCATGGGTCATACACATAAGTTCTTTGGCTTCTATATTTCCTATACTATTCTTACCCTCCCCCTGTCTATTTTCTACCTACCATTTATGCTACTTATTCTCTGTACCTTTCCCCCCTCTCTCCCCTTCCCAATCCCCGTTGATAACCCTCCATGTGATATTTTCTGTGGTTCTGTTTCTGTTCTAGTTGTTTGCATAATTTGCTTTTGTTTTGGTTTTACGTGTGATTGTTAATCATTGTGAGTTTGCTGTCATTTTTACTGTTCATATATTTTATCTTCTTTTTCTTAGATAAATCCCTTTAACATTTCATGTAATAAGGTCTTGGTGATGATGAACTCCTTTACCTTGACCTTATCTGAGAAGCACTTTATCTGCCCTTCCATTCTAAATGATAGCTTTGCTGGATAGAGCAGTCTTGGATGTAGGTCCTTGCCTTTCATGACTTGGAATACTTCTTGCCAGCCCCTTCTTGCCTGTAAGGTTTCTTTTGAGAAATCAGCTAAGAGTCTTATAGGAACTCCTTTGTAGGTAACTGTCTCCTTTCTCTTGCTGCTTCTAAGATTCTCTCCTTCTGTTTCATCTTGGCTAATGTAATGATAATGTGCCTTGGTGTGTTCCTCCTTGGGTCCAGCTTCTTTGGGACTCTCTGAGCTTCCTGGACTTCCTGGAAGTCTATTTCCTTTGCCAGACTGGGGAAGTTCTCCTTCATTATTTGTTCAAATAAGTTTTCAATTGTTTGTTCTTCCTCTTCTCCTTCTGGCACCCCTATAATTCGGATGTTGGAACGTTTCAAGGTGTCCTGGAGGTTCCTAAGCCTCTCCTCATTTTTCCGAGTTCTTGTTTCTTCATTCTTTTCTGGTTGGATGTTTCTTTCTTCCTTCTGGTCCACACCGTTGATTTGAGTCCCAGTTTCCTTCGGATAACTATAGGTTCCCTGTACATTTTCCTTTGTTTCTCTTAACATATCCTTCATTTTTTTCATCTAATTTGTAACCAAATTCAACCAATTCTGTGAGCTTCCTGATTACCAGTGTTTTGAACTGTGCATTTGATAGGTTGGCTACCTCTTCATTGTTTAGTTGTATTATTTCTGGAGCTTTGATCTGTTCTTTCATTTGGGCCATTTATTTTTTGTCTTGGTATGCCTGTTACATAAAGGAGCGGAGGCTTAGGTCTTCACCGGGGGTGGGGTAACACTGGTCGCTGTGCTATGACGCTGTAATGGGGGAGGGGCTGAGGGGGAGCAATGGCACTTGCTCCATTCTCTGCCAGATTTCAGCCACTTCCTCCACTACCTGCAATCAAACTGGGCCCCTCTAATGCTGCTTACTGAGTGGGTGGGCTTGTGCATGCTCTAGGCCCCTGTGGGTCTCTCCAACGAACTCTCCTGTGGGGCTGGGAGTTTCTCCCACTGCCGCCTCAACCCCCACGGGTGTTTTCAATCAGAGGTTTGAGGCTTTATTTCCCTGCACTGGAGCCCTGGGTTGCGCGGTCTGCTTTGCTCCCCCACCGTTCCTCCCGGTTTATCTATGTGCGAATGTGGGGCTACGGGGTCTGCTAGCTGCTGCACTGCCTGCCCCATTCGCCACCAGCCGCTGTCTTGCTGCGAGTCCTCTCTGCCCAGCTGCCCGTCTCCGCCCCTCCTACTTGTCTGGATGAATGTTTCTTCTTTATCTCCTTGGTTGTTGGACTTCACACAGTTTGATTTTCTGTCAGTTCTGGTTGTTTTTTGTTTTTAAATTGTTGTTGTCCTTCTTTTGGTTGTGCGAGGAGGCACAGTGTGTGTACCTACACCTCCATATTGGCCATAATCCCCCTGAAATAGTCTAAGTACTTCAGGGGTTATTGTCTCTGCAAGATGTTCCTTTCCACGATCTTTTCTTTAAACCATGTTTCATTGTTAGGCAAAAATTACAAAATGAAATAATATAACAGTCCCTGATCCTTTTCCTCAGCCATGCTTTCTGCAATTTCAGTTACTCACGGTCAACCACAGTTTAAAAATATTAAATGGAAAAGTCCAGAAATAAATAACTAAAAAATATTTTGAGAGAGAGACCACACTCACATAAATTTCATTACCATACATTATTATAATTGTTATATTTTATTATTAGTTATTGTTGTTAATCGCTATTGCTCCTAATTTATAAATGAAATTTTATCACAGGTATGCATGTATAGGAAACAACATAGTATATATAAGGTTTGGTACGATCTGCAATTTCAGTCATCCACTGCAGGTCTTGGAGTGTATTCCCACATGGATAAGGGGGAACTACTGTGTAGGTTGTTTTCAGGTCCCCACTACCAGGGTTTTCCTGGTTCTCAGCCCACTCTTTAACAGGACTATCAACTTATTATCTAATTTCTACCACACCCTCTTCTCTTCCTATGGTTAACTACATTTACTTACACTTTTGTTTATATATAATAGAAGTATTTAAGTTTTTTTTTAATATAATGCATTTAATGTATGTCCTAAACAGCTCTCTCAGTCACGTAGCCAGTGCCTGGAGGGCAGGTGCATCATGCCTTTCTCTATGCAGAACTTTGCTCAGTGCCATGAGAAGGCGGGTGCATCCAAGAGGAGATAACAATGGGAGTTCTTTTGTGTTCAGTAGGACCATTCAATGCAAGGCTGCAACCAATAGAAAGGCCTGAGAGTACTTCATTCCCCATGCAAAATCTACTCTACTGCATTATTCAGCTGGCTTTACCCCCTGCACCCCAACCACCCCAGGTCCATCCAGGACCACAATGCACTGGTGGAATTTGAGCCAAGAGGCTAGAACTGTTAGGACTCAGGAACCTCTTGGATGTGATATGGGAAGGGACTCAAAGGAAGGCCAAGTGAGAGATCTCCCAAACTTTTTTCTAAGACACAAAGATGATAGGTAGTATGTAGAAACACCTACAAAGGTTTTTGTTTTCCTAACTGGATCATGACTGATACACCATATGTTAAGTACCTTACTTATTTGTTGACATGCTTATTGCCCGTGCCCTCTTCCCATGTAAGCTCCATGGGTGCAGGGACTTTGCTGTGTTTACTGCTTTATCCCCTACACTCAGAACAGTGCCTGGTACATACTGGGCACTCAGTGAATATTTTTTGAAAAAATGAATGGACTTAGGCATTGAAACAATGGGATACTCCCAGCATCTAGGGAATAGTTGGCAGCTATTGTAGGGAAAGGGATGACTACACAGGTGCAAAGGAGATGAGGATAAGACTGAAGTTTAATGGCCCTAGGAAGTCGGCCATTGCAATAACAAAATGACAGTGAGCTGCTCAGCTAGTCGTCTTCTTTTCTTGACATCTGGGCAGTTAGTCATGGCCAAACCCAACCAGTGTGTCATTGGCCTTCTGTGCCATCTCACAGTTCTGGGTGGGACACCATGAAATCCCTGGGCCCTGAACAAAATCCTGGGGAGCTGTGCAAATGGCACAGGAAACTATCCATTGCTGGCCTCTCCTCTGCTCCTCCTGTCAGAGCCTTACACAGCCTCTGTTGTGGTGGGGAATGGCACAGCTTGCATTTGAACTTGCTCCTTTTCCTCAAGCTCAAAATCTATGCATTCATCTCCTTGTCCTAGAATTTATAATGTCAAGTCAACATAGACGTTCTTGTAACCCTTGATATCCTTAAACTTGTTGCTCCTCAGATTAGCTTGGATCTGCCTTTGGCCACTCTTGAAGGGAATAGTCTTTAGAGTGATGCTGGCTCTGTGTTGGGGTTTTAGGACTCCAATCCTGCAGCAGAGAAGGGACAATGTCAGAAAACCGTAGGCATTGTAATCACCCTGAAGCCCTTTTCCCTCAGCAAGCTGGTCTCCCCTTTCCCAGTGTTTTGAGAGCCTGGCCTGGGAGCCCATGTCCAGAAGGGACAGGGCTGACCATGCGATAAGACAGAAGAGGAGGATGATTACCCCCAGCACTCACAAGACTCTCTGCTGTTTCTTGAAGAGACCACTTCCTTCCACGGTCAGCACACAGTCTGCAACCGGCTCTGAGAGAGGATTTGAAAATATCACCTGGATGGTGAGTGGCTGGTTCACAATGGCTGCTCCTAAGACCTAAACAGAGAAATCCAGAGGAGAGGAAGGTGTAGAGAATTAGTCTCATTTTTCAATTCACTAAACTCTCGTGGAGAGCATTGTTCCCTAGATCTGTTTCCTGAAGAGCTGGACTTGTATGGCCTGTGTTTTTCCAACTATGGGTTAAAACCAACTTTATGGGCCCTGGCCAGTGTGGCTCAGTTGGTTGGAGTATTGTCCTCTAAACCTAAATGTCACAGGTTTGAATCCTGGTCAAGGCACATGTCTAGGTTGCAGGTTCAGTCCCTGGTCCAGGCACATAGAGGCAACTGTTTGATGTTTCTGTCTCACATCAGTGTTGCTCTCCCTCTCTCTCCCCCTCCCTTCCCCCTCTCTCTAAAGTCAGTAAGCATGTCCTCGGGTGAGGATTAAAAAAAAGAAAAAACAACTTAATGGGTTGTCATGAATATTAAAAAAAATGAAATAGAGGAGAAGAAAGTATCAGTGTACATCACACAAGATATTGTTATGTGATACTTTTGCTTCATTTATATACGAATGAATGTTTAAAGTATTTTACATCACTCAACCCTGCATATGGAAAAGTCTAATAAATTGGGAGTCTCCAGTGATGTTTCCTCTGTTCCAAGGATTTTCTCCAAGTGTAAAGTAATCAAGAGCTTCCAAAGGATGCTCATGTATAATTTGAGTAGATAGAATATTCTCTGGCAGTTTCTGTTGTTTCCTTCTTATTGCAATCCCACCCCATCCCTTCCTTCTCTCTTATCATAACTGGCTCTTTTCTTGCTTGTGTAGAGTTTATTCAGGGCTGTAGAGATAAGGAAGTAGATTCAGTAAACCTAGAGGAATTTTTGGAAACCCTCCCTAAAACAGACTCCTAGGGCTGGGCTTGCCTGGTATATGCCACCAGGGGGCACCATGGGCTTTTGTGGCAGGCTCTAGGAGGCTGCTTGGCCTTGAGGAGGCAGCACTGGAAGGAAGGGACCTACAGAACATCAGAGCAGGAGGTGTCCTCAGAAGCCATCTAGTCTAATACTCTCAAATGACAGTTCAAGAAGCAGCGATCCAGGGGTTTGTCTAAGGATGCACAGTCAAGCAGTGTTCTCCCCTTCTCAGGTCCCTCCCATTTGAGTTCATGTTGACCTTGGGGAAGGCCAACAGTGGCAGGTGGCACAAGAGAGGGACCTCTCCATGGCTGCTGCTTAAATTGCACCCATAAGGCATCTAATGGTGCAAGAGGATGGAAATATTGCCCAGTGTTTCCAGGTAGACCTCCCAATCCAGGTAGGAGGTTCCTGGGAGCATCAGAAGCGGCAGAAGGAAGGAAGGGCTGCTCTCCTGAGTAGGTTCTCAGAGGGCTCAACCCCCTGCAGCTGATCCCAGGAGTCCCCAAGCCACCTGCAGGGCTCTTGCCTACATTAATCACGATGGCGGGATACACTAAGGTGATGATCTTGTCCACCAGGATCTTCTCAGGACTGCTCTTCTCTTCTCCCAGGGCACTGATGCGAATCAGCTTGTCTGTTGACAGGTACTGGCTGTACTGGGAATAGGGGATTTGGCAGGGATGGGTCTTTGCTAGGGAGAGAACACAAGGATGAGGTGAGACTGCTGGGGAAATCAGCTGAGCCTGGTGGATATGGGGACCCTTTTACAGAGAGGAGGAAGCCCACACATACTGAGCCCCAGGGAAGTGGGTACCAGATGGTCAGATGGAGTGACTGAGAAGTGAAACAGCTTGCCCAAAGTTACTCTGCTGATATATGGGTGAGCTGACTCTAACCAAAGTTTGGATGGCTCCAATGCTCAGGTTTCCACCACTAAGCCAGGCTACTTTCCTTGGGGTAGTGAAGGAAGGGTAAGAGGAAGTAAAGGAGACAGGAGGCAGAGGGAAGGAGTTAGGGGAAGAAGAGGAATCTGTGCTCGTGGGGACACCAGGAAGAAGGTGTCACAGGGGTCTGCCCCACAACCCTTGGTGGCTGGCTTGACCCCACTGTTTGCACAGTGTCCCCTCCATCTGTACCCAGAGCCCATACCTTCTTCAGGAAAGAGCTTGATGAAGGCGGTGTCCTGCCAGAATGGGGGCAGGGGACTCCCATCATGCAGCAGGGACTGAGCACTTAGGTTCACCTTGAGGTCCTTGAACTGGAGTGACATGTTGACAGCCAGCAGGACAAACCTTATGTCCTGGCCCATGTTGGGCGGGTCAAGCAGTTGGAATTTCAGGGAGACCTCGATAACATCACTGGGCCGAAGGGAAGGCCTATTCAGGCTCCTCGGACTATCCTGGCTCAGCGGCATGGACCTGGAAGGCTGCGAGTCTGCTTGGTAGTGGCCTTGGGACCCTCCAGTCTTCAGCTTCTGAAGAGCCTTCAGAAACACTTGCCTCTCCTGGGGGGACCCTGGGAGGGCAGAGACAGCACCAGCTGTGGGTCAGGCGGACCCAGGGGCTAAGCCATGGCTGAACATCTTTCCCAACAGCCCCACCAATACCGCAGGGTTGTTAAAACCCTCATTTCCAACAACAAACACTCCCTACAATTCATCAGGTGCTTCCTGAGTGTCAGGCTCCACTGAGCACATCACTCCTTTCATCCTCACATCAACCATGAGAAAGATGTATTATTATTATTCTAGATACAGAAGATGGGACTCAGAGAGGTAATGTCAGTTGCCCAAGTCACACAGCTTGCAAAGATCAGAGTCCAGGTGGAAACCAAATCTGCCCGATTCGAAAAAAAAATCTCTGCTCATGACCAAAAGACTATCGTGCCTTCCCCATGGGAAAGATGAAGGCCCACAAATGTGGGACATGAGACTTTTAAAGACACAGAACAGGATGTGATTTCCTGTTCCAGCACCAAATTATTGGTCAGGTATAGACTAATTCCTGGAAATCAAGAGACTGAGAAGCCAGTCGGAGGGGTGGGGGGGGAAGAGGAAATCAGTCAAGTTGAGTTTCCAGAGCGCCCTGCCATTAGTCCTAGGGAGGCACTGTGGCCAGGAATTGCAGGAATGCTTACCGTGTTATCCTAATAATCCCAGCAGCTGCCTTCACTGAGCACTTAGTGTTTCCAGGGCCCAGCTCCACCCCTCTGGTGCATTCCCACAACCTCTCCAGGCAGAGGCCACTTTTGTCCCTTTGCTCTGGGGATTGTTTTAAGCTCTGTTTCAGGCAGAAGAGGAGCTGAGACACTGGCTTTGTGGACCCAAGGAAGTGCAGATCAGATTTAGCTCATCTGTGGTCTGCTCCACCCTCAGATCTTGTCAGGCTGGGTGGGAGGAGGCAGAATACTGCCTGGCTGAGCATCACACTCAGGAATATAGCTCCAGACCCTCCAAGTTCACAAGGGAACCCTGTGAACCTTGTCGCAGTTGCAATCCATGCCCCACCCACATCACCTTGGCACTTACCATTTCAGTGCCCATGTGCCCTAATTTCAAATTCTAGAATCTGCTACTACTCTTTGCCTGAGGCTTTCTCTGCTGTCAGAGTGGACTCTGCCCTTGCATGGGGCAGGGCAAAAGTGCTAGGGAATTTACACCCCCCAGGAGCAGCACTCAACCCGACCAACAGGAGTGGGTAAATAAATAACAGCCCCTTGCCTCCTGGGTAGAATAAATCTAGGGTATTGTTCTATACTTTACATAGAATCCCCGATAGGGTGGCCAGATATAGCAAATAAAAATACAGGGCCATTCAATTTGAATTTCAGATGAACAACAAATAATTGAGAGCATGATTAGACTAAAGCACTATTCATCCTGTACTTTCCCTGGCAATCCCACTGGCAGAACTCCCCGGCAGGACTGAGCTCCAGCTGCCCACAGTGCTAACGGGCTTGATGAGGCAGCCTGCATAGCTTTGTCCCCTTCCTTGTCTCACTTGCTCACTCTCCTTCCTTCCAGGAGTCCTGGACTGCCTCACAGATAAACCACTTGTACTTGAATCCTTGCCTCAGGATCTGTTTCTGGGCACCCCAACCAGGTTAACCCCAGAGTGGATGGGAGTGGGGAGCATGGATGGTACCGCTGGGCTGTGGTCAGTGCTTGTCTCTTGCTGTGTAGCCCCTTCCTAGGCTTGGATTCTGGTGCTTCTCTATGTGGGCGCTAAAGGCCCACATAGACAAAGCACAGACACCCACTTGCCAGCCTTCCCAGCAATTGCTCAGCTACCCGCCTCCCCCACCCCCACACATTCCAACCTGCCTCTGCTCAGATCTTGCCCCTCACCCTGCTTCTGGCCCTCATGGACTAGATATTTTTGTATGGCTCTAGTGATTGAACCTGGTGGTTGGTCTTCTACAATTTCCAGGAATTAGTCCACAGCTGACTAACTTTGCTGCCCCTTTGCCCCTCTGGCTTGGCTAAGAAACTCCTGCCAGGCCTCCCACCTCTCCAAGCCATCCTCTGCAGGGGGTGGGCATGAGAGTGAACATATGGCCTTATATTAGCCTTGGTGCTGGGTGGTGGTCTGGCCTATCTTCCAAACACTTTATAAACACAGTAAGTTAAACAATATGTTAAATAAAATTAATTTAAATAATTAATAAGAAAGAGTTTACTGAATCCCTGCCATCTTCAATGGGAGGCGGAATTTTGGGGAAGACAGGGATGAGGAATTCTTATACTGTTGGTGAGATGCCTGTCAATGGCCCTGTAGTCAATGTGGACATCTGTGGAGGGTGCTCACTGGCTTGTGGGATGTGGG
This sequence comes from Desmodus rotundus, assembly GCF_022682495.2. NCBI lineage: Eukaryota > Metazoa > Chordata > Mammalia > Chiroptera > Phyllostomidae > Desmodus > Desmodus rotundus. Next base: position 76,647,654 of record NC_071393.1, read on the forward strand.
GTGGTGGTGGGCATGAGGACGTGAGGTAGTGAAGACGCCTCAACTGGGAACTTTATGTGGAAGGGCTGAGAAGACAGTGGACTGGGTCCTGCCCCACAGATGCCCTCTGATCCCCAGGGGCCTGTCCCAGCTGTCTGGGAGGTTCCCTGGAGTAGGGGGAAGGGGCACATAAGATTTAGACTTTGAGGGGGGCTGACTTAGTCATACCTTCTTCGTACTTGTAGTTCTCTGTGACATCATCCCGCTCCTCACTGCGGATGCTCTTGGTGCTGATAAAATTGCCAACAGAATTCGTGTCCCGGTGAAGTCTCTGCTCCTTCCCTCCATGGATGAGCCAGGACACACAGTCGGCATTCACCATGGAAAAGACGAAGGCCGTGTCGTAGCTCAGATCCACATCTCCCTCTTTGATGGCTCTGACCGAGGCAGGGCCACAGCAGTACAGGCCTGAAGGAAAACAGAAGAGCCATGATGGGCTGGGGCCATTGCAGTGGGGACAGGCAGGGGCAGGGGTGGTTTCCATGGGAGTGGGTTCTGCCTTTCTTCTGGAGAGCCTCACCATTGCTGGTCTCCTGAGGCGTGGCGTCCAGCACCTGCCAGCCTCTGTATCCAGGAGGGAGGTCCTTTCGGGCCATCCAGCACTCATTCCAGACATGGAAGTTCCTGAGGGAGAAGCCAGAGGAGTCAGTGTCAAATAAGCTAAGGGAGAGTTTGTAGTACTTGTGTTCCTTCTGGAGGAAGGCAGGGGACAATGAGCAGATGGACTGCCAGATAGAAGGCCTTCCAACCTCTGTGGGTGAGTCGTGACAGCTCTTCTTCTGGTGAACCTCAATTTGCCCTGCAAAAGGCTTTCTTCTATTTGTGAAGAGAGAATGAAGGCTTCCAGAGCCAACTGAAGTCGAAAACCTTCACTCTCTCAGAAAGGTCCCTGTGGCCCTTTCCTGTGTGTGCTGCTGACTCACAAGGCAGTTATGGTCTTTGTGTCCTTGGTGTGGAGATTCCAAGCCCTGGGGCTGGTAAAAGTGGGAGCAGGGGGTATGAGAGGGCATCAGGCTCATGGGCACACTCCTGCTGGTGGGGTTTGCCCTACAAAGAGACTGAGAAGTCGTCTCTCACCAGACAGTGTCCTTCTTCTTATTCTCCAGAATCCTGCCCGTGCTGTCATAATACTCATCTATGATCAGGTTTCCGTCTGTGTCATGACCAGAGTCAAAGTTGGTGATCACGCGGGTGGGGATCCCCAGGCACCTCATCACTGCAAAGAGGACAAAAAATCTTTTGGGGTTGTGGATTCAGGAGCTATATGGATTCCTGGAATTGGGGCCTGGGCCCAGGGAAATCATTCATTTGGCAACTTGAGGACCAGGCAGGAGCTGTCTGGGGTGCTGGGTTGGTGACACTGTCAACCTTCCTCCCCACCTTCCTGAGCTCCTCTTCCTGGTGCTCACAGAGGACACTCTGCACAAAGGCTGCAGTTGCTCAGCAAGCACCGCCAGGGCCAACAGAAAGTCTAGCGCATCATGGGCCCCCCTGCCTGGGCCAGCAGGATGGGACAGGCATGCCTCCTTTGGCAAGACTCAGTGGCCTGACTCAATCTCACTTTTCTCCTGACCATAAATTTCCATCTGTAAACCAAACAGCTGGAATGTTTTCCTTCCTGTGGTAAGGAGGTGGTAATCTTTCACTGAGAACATCAGATCCTTAGGCAAAGAGTCCTGTGGTTTGGACTCCCCCTTTTCTATGACTGGATTGTATTGGAAGCTTCTCAAGGAAAACACCACCAATTCAGCCAGGAAGGGAAGGAAACTGTGTAACAGGAGCCTGGAAAAGTGAGTCTGTACTTGGTGGAGAAATTCTGGACAAGAGGTAGGATGTTGTCTTGATTCCTGTAGGAGCAGCTCTTCCCTTTGCCAGCCAACTGCTTCTTTGTTCTCTGCCATATTTCTCCCACTCTACACTCTTTTGAGAACAGCAGTGTCCCCTAGCCCACCCTACCACCAAATGCCCTGGGGATCCTTGTCCCCTTAAGTCTAACAGTGACAGCCCACCCAATTCAACCATAATCACAACCATAATATAATATCTACCAGCAGGCATGGTGTTGTTTCACACACTATGCTCAGGACACCTCTACAGAGAATCTGCTGATATTATTCCCGTTTTACAGATGAAGAACTAGAGGCTAAGAAAAGTTCGCTTGCCCTGACCTGACTGAAGCCACACAGCTAGGAAGCAGCAAAGCTACCCCTCAGATCCTGGTTCTACTGCTACGCTTGTACTCGGTCCTGTGTCCACCCTCCAGGATTGTGCACGCGATGCAGCGTTCTAGTATCTTCACACCCTTTCGCATCCCGAGCATTTTCCTGTGCTATCAAATATTCGCCAAGATTTCTATTGGTGGATATTTTTATACATTTTGTTTGCTTCCATTTTTTCCCTGTTGTAAATAGTGCTGTGATAAACATCTTTATAGAGTACTATTTTTTTCCTCCCTTGGGACAGATTCCAGCAGGTAAAAATGACTGAGTAAAAAAAAAAAAATGATATTTCTAAGGGTTCTTCATACATACTACTGTCATTTTTTAAAATTTTCATAATATTTAGTTTAAATACTTATTTATATTAAACACTTAATTGCTTATAGATTTTAGGTTGAGCTCCTCCTTATACTTCAGCACAAAGCCTCTCCCATGTGAGGGTGTGGACACACCCCTGGATGCAGCCCAGGACAGGGAGGAGGAAAGCCCAAAGGGGAACCTGGAGTTCTCCTTGGAGTGACAGGTCTGCACAGGGCCAACGAACAAGGGCTGGGAGTGAGCAGAGCTGACAAGCGAGTTGTAGGTGGAGGTGACACAGGACAGCCTCCCCAGGGAGGGTGAAGGTTAGAAGAGCTGTCACTGAAGGAATGTGAGACAGGAGTGACGCAAGAGCATTCAAGTGACTCAGGAACATTGCATGAGCCAGGACTTATGCTAAGATTACAGTCAGACGGGTGGATAACACTTATGGTAATACGAGAACGTGCCACGGAGAGGTGGGTAGGGAGAGCAGGGAGCAAGCCTCCGTTCTCATCCTGATGATGAGTTCATGAAGAGCCACTTGAAATGTCAGCACTGGTGTCAACTCCTGCTCGCTGTGGCTGGATGGGCATGGAGTGGCTGCTCAGGCATGTTGGAAGTGTGCTGTCTTTAACCCGAGAACAAGGCTTCTGCAGACTGTCACTCCTGAGGATCTCCAGTTTGGCATGAGACTCGGGTGACTCTTTCACTGATAATTTTGTGGGAGCTGAGTCCCTCGTAAAAGAGAAACCCGTTGGGGGTGTGTTTGTGTGCACGCACCCAGAGGCATACACACTCACACTGTGATACTTGGACAAAGGTGGACAAGATCTCAGAGTCGGGAAAGAACTGAAGAGTTCCCAAGGCATATTGCACAACACCACGCTCCCAGCATGAATGACTGTATCTCTCCACTCAGCCATTGAGCACTTACTCAGTGACAAGTGTCAGGCCCTTGCTATGAACCAGGCAGTGGGTTAGATGCAGAGTACACGCAAATGGAAGACATTCCTGCCCTCCAGGAGGGCGGCTTCCTTCTGACTGGTGGTGGATGCTGTCCTGATGGTGCATTAAAACATGAAGTCTGTTTCAGCACTGGCCACGAAGGCCTCTCACCAGTTCTTCCCCTCCACCCCTACCCCTGCCTCCCCATGAAGAAAGGTAGCTCCAATTTTATAAGAGAAATTAGTGGAAAGTTAGAGTTCAATTTATTTATTTACTGAAATTCATTTGGTCAACTTTGCTACCACACTTCCATGGCTCACACTGAAAAATAGAGTCAAAGCTCCAGCTAGTAGAGTCAAAGTAATTGCATTTAAATGTGCTCATTTTTAAACACCTTTTAATTTCTCCTTGGTTGTATTAAGCTTCCCAATGGTAAAAGTACCACTTCCTGCTCCCCTTCCCATGCCTTTAATTGTTCCTCATAACAAGATGGCTTGGTTTTTCAGATATGTAATCATGAGGTCATATTTGAACTATTTTCTCTTGTCTGCGATAACAATGAAACCTAAAACTGCTCTAAAAAATAAAGCCTATTTAAAAAATTACAGGCATATAAAGAAGCAGGAAAATATCATAATCAGAAAAAATTTCAAGATCCAGCAATGACAGAGATAATGGAACAAGCTGAGAAGGACTTTCCAACAGCTATTTTAAATGCTATAAATACGCTCAAGAGAAAGTAAAGGAAAACATGAATATAAAAAGAAAAGTGGAAGATAAAGAAAAGGCCCAATGGAACTTTCAAAGGTGGAAAATACACCCTGGCTGGTGTGGCTTAGTGGATTGGGCACCAGCCTGCGAACTGAAACGCTGGTTTGATTCCCAACAGGCCTGGGTTGTGGGCCAGGTTCCCAGCTGGGGACATGTGAGAGGCAACCATTCCTCCCTCCCCATCTCTCTAAAGGTAAATAAATAAAATCTTTTAAAAATAAAGGTGAAAAATACAATCTTAAGACAAAAAACATGCTGGACAAAGTATTGCACAAAGATGATGATATGCTTTTTATGAGCATACTTCCAAATACAATGTTACATATTAAATACATCAAAATGTTTCCCTATCATGGGGATGAGGTGATGGAAGTGGGTTATGAGATAAATGGGAGAAATCAATTAATTAGTTATATTGTTTAAAATGAGGGGCCTGAAGCAGACTTATTATGAAAAATTCATGACAAGAAGAATATAATTAATTTAATCCTAAACACTCCAAGGAAAAAAGGAAAGAAATAAACTAAAAAAAGTGGCAGAGAATATAGGGAACTGGAGTTTGGGGTATGGCTAGAAATACCTTTTAAATAAGAACCTGCCAGACCTTTGGAACCTAAGAGGCAGAGATGAAAACACTATGAGACTAACTATAATAGCTAACACTGATATAAAACTACACATGTGCCAGACATTTTTCTAAGTGCTTGCCATATATTAACCCACAACCCTGTGAGGGGACATTCCGTACTATCCTTGATGCCCCATAAATCCATGGAGAATAATTGTAGATTTGTGTTTAAGCCAAAGGTTGAGGCAAAATAACACACCAGGGCCTTGGCTAACGTTCCTTCTTTGAGAGGAAAGGGCTCAGTAAAAACAATGGGGGCAAGAATTATTGATCTGAAACAAAGATCATAAGGTGCTTTATAGTGAGAAGAAATCTTAGATTAGTTTTGGGTGGAGAGAGGAGGGTCCAGCCCCGAGCACTCAGCCTCCTCATTTTCATGCCATTTCCCACCATGGCTCAGGGCCCTACTTCCCAGAGGAGGGGATGATGCCACATAGACCTGCTCACAGTCACACGTTCAAGTCTTCCAATCCCCAGCCCCTCACTTCTGCCCTCACCCCTCTACCCCATGCGCTAGTGGGCAGGAGCCTACCAGGCCCAGGCACATTTCCAGGATGACTGGCTTAAAGAGAAACCTTTGTTGAACAATTCACATATCATAAAATTCACCCTTTTAGAGCATACAATCCAGTGGTTGGTAGTATATTCATAGATTGTACAACAGATCCCACTATCTAATCCCAGAGCATTTCATTGCCTCAAAAAGAAGCTCCATGCCCACCAGCAGTCACTTTCCCTTCTCCCCTCCCCCAGTCCCAAGCAATCACTAGTCCACTCTGTGTATATGAATTGGCCTATTCTGGGCATTTCACATACATGGAATCATGCAGCAGGTAGCTTTTGGACCCCTGGCTTTGGGGAGAATCTTCAGGCAACAGAACATCGTTTTCCCCTCTGTTCCTTTGTCACAGCGCAAGGTTTCCAGACTGCTCCACAGACCTCAGCCAAGGGCTGAGGGGCTTGGCCTTGTCACAAGGAGTAGATGGCCAGAATAGGAAAGGCCTAGTGACTGAGAGCTGTAGGCAGCTGGCCCTGAGCTTAGGAAGGGTAGGCCATGGATTTCTCTGAACTTCTCAGAGTAACAGACAGCTAAACAGATGTCAAGGAAACAAGCCATCCAAAAATTATAATCTTGTCCTTGATGCAACCAAAGTCTTGTTCCTGCGATTTTCTTTAGGATCTTGAAGTCAGTACATTCACATTTAGAAAGGTAATACTGGGAGATGGAGCTGCTGTGGGGAATGTACTTCTGAGTCAGACAAGAGTCACTATTAGGCCTCAGTTTTTCTCCTGTAAAGTGATGGTGGTGATAGCTACTTTGCATGTGGTTGGGGGGATTAGAAAGAGTGAAAGTGCTCACTATGTGCCCGAAGCGCAAGGATGCTGGATAAATGGCCACTGCTAGGAATGTCTGTGCAGTATATGGCCTGATGGTTAGAGCACGCCAGATCTGGATGTGAGCTTAGCTCCACCACTCAATTTCCTCATCTGCGAAGTTGAGATCGATGGTTCAGATGAGGCCATCCTAGCTAATACTGAACACTCACTCTAGCCAGGCTCTAGTCTAAGAATTCTCCATGTATGAACTCACTCCTTTCAATAGCCCTATGAGCTAGGTACTATAACTTTCCCCATCATATGTCTGAGGAAACTGAGACACATGTTAAGTGACTTCCCCAAGATTACTCAGCCAACTAAGGGTAGTGCTGGTATTTGAACCCAAGCATTCTACCTCCGCAGCCCACATATCTCACCACTACTCCAAGCTGTCAAAGTTTTAGCTCAGTTCCTGGCACAAAAGAAGTCTTCAATAAATATCAGGTACTGTGACAGTGAAATAATAACAATGCTTTGGCAGCTGAATCAGGTTAAGAAACTTGATAATCCCTTACTTTTATAAGGGTAGAGACCAGTCTTACCTGTTTTTGCATCTAAAAGTATATGAAGTACCTAGCATAGAATAAGGATGCAATAAATATTGTTGGATGAATGAATGAGTTTTTAAACTGATAAATTCATTGATATAGGACATGGTAGCCCTTTTGGGGAAGCCTGGTGGTGACTGAACATCAGTTGGACCCAGTGCAGCCCACATTTGACCCACTTTGCCCAACCCTTTGCTTCCTAGGTCACTAGAGGGCCATTATTCTCTTAAACATTTTAATTGGTCTGCTCTGTTGCATAATCTCCATTCACTGGCTCCACCTCTGTCTTCACTCAGTTCCAGACAACCACACCCAAACCCCTCGCCCATTCCATTTACACACACATACACCTGGCCCATTAGACGCCGGGGTTTTTCCACGCACAGGAAGACTCCCTCTCTATCGTGCACAAACAAGATCAATCCATCCTCTGCCTCTCGGTTTTGTGCCTCCTCCCTGGGTGATTCAAACATTCCAGTTTATCCAAATGTCTATGACTCTGGGTATCAAAGCTGTCAAACTACCGGTTTCTGACAGCTGGGGATGGGGAGGGTTGGGGGTGGAGGGATCAAACCAAAAAGAAAAAGAACTTAAAGACATGGAAAAGAGTATGCTGATTGTTGGGGCGGGGGGAGGTGTAGGTGGGAGAGGGTATGGGGGAGATAAATGGTAATGAAAAAAATACAATAAAAATGAACTATTAAAAACAAACGAACAAAAAAAACCCCTCAGGGATCCTTTGAGCAATCAAAGCATCCAACTCAAGATGCGGCTGTGCAGCTGCAGGGGGAGAATAGCTCAGGATCACCTCCTCACCAACCCGTGTGAAGTCACTTTCTGTGGGTGTGACAGAAACCTCCTTGTGTCCCTGGACAGAGGCCTGGCTTTTGTTGGGCAGCCCAGGACTCTGTAGGCTTCCTCCAAGATCCTAAAGCTAGGCCCAGACCACACATGCACACAGTCCTCACCAGGCTTTATCTTATAGGGAATTTCTACACAAAAGGCCTCAATCCTCGATAAAACCAAGTTGCAGGCAGATCTGGCCTCCCTGGATTGCACTAGGGACTGCTGTGAGCAAAAGCCATACTTGGCATCTTTCCCCAGGTAACAAAAATAACTTCCTGACTGTGACCCAAGTCAGGTACATGGACATGCATGCCAAGAGGCTGAGAGCTGGCGTAGGCATGGAGGGCAGGGTGAGGGTGAGGGCCAGGAGCAAGAGTTTGACCCTGGGTGAGGTGGAAGACCCCGCCTCCCCCCACTTGCAGTGTGAGACTCATTCCCTAGTGTCAGTTTCCTCAAAATTCACTCCATACTTCCTCTGCTTGCTGCTCTTGCCACATGAAAACAAATTCCATTTGCCACTCCATACCTGAAAAGTTGATCTACCATTTCCCTCATCCCCTAATTCCCTGGCCTGAGCCAGGCCCCCAGGCCCTCTGAACTTGTGACAACTCCAAATTCAATGTCACTGTACTTTGGCTGCCATCTTGCTCTGGCCCCATGGCCCGTACCACTGCTAGAGATGCACATTTCGCTCTCATATGAACATCTTCATTAAGACCATTCTTTGTACTCATTAGTTGGTAAGTTTTTGAATTCCTTGGCCTCTCATCTCATTCCTATTTTGCACTGGACAATATCCAGCCAGGTTCTTAGTAATGTTCTGTTAGGTTGCCTGTGCTCAGAAAAAGGGAAGGGCATCAGGTTCTGGGAAGTGTGTGATTTCTACCTCAAAAACATCCTCTGACATAAGCCCAGATATATGAAGCCTGAGGTTAGTGATGAGGCATTTTTGCAGGAAAGGGCTTCCTTCCAAATGTCTCTTGGTGAGAATTGTGTGAGATGAGGACAGAAATTATTTGGAGGGCTTGTACATGAGCCATTGCACTTTCTGGTAATTTCACCAGGACCTACCTGCTCCCTACCTGTGCACATGATGGCTGCAAAGACCCAGCACTGCCCATAGCGCACTGGCTGGCAACCTGTGGCGTGCCACTGCTTCAGGATGGCCACACTGCCGGTCCACTCCGCAGGGTTGGTGCCGTCTGAGTAGTTCTCACTCCATTTTCCATTAAGCACCCCATTGTCATCGTTGCTATTGATCTGAAGAGAAGCCACATGTAGAAGAATTAGAAGAGTCCTTTTCCTCCACAAGATGTAAGTCCCATGGGCCTGAGACACAGATGAGGCATTAGTCTCACTTTACCTGGGAACTTCTAGACCAGCTGAGGAAGGGGTCGGGATGTGAAGCTGGCTATTTTGACTTGTGCCCCACTGTTAGTTAATTTGTTTATTTCCGCACACTCTCTTACTTTTCTTCTCCCCATCCCCTGCAAAGCTAGAGCCTGGCTCTGATAGCTTTTAAAAGTACTTCAGAGCAAAAGAAATTTAGAAACTTTAGTACCATTTCACAAATGAGAGCTACACTCAGGCCGTCCTAAAACATGCAATTTGGAATTAATAAACACAATGGCCCACACCCAGCTATTTCAGAGCTCATTTGAGAAAACCTGTTAGCCATATTCTTTCATCAGTCTTATCCAAAATGACTTTGAAAGAGGGCCTGTGCCTCTCAACTCTTCATTCTCCCATTGCCGAGGGTTGGGGAAGGCAACTGTGAGTGGCACAGCTCTGTCCCTCTCTAGACACGCCCTGGATGGGCAAATCCAGACCCAGCCTCACCATGGCACACACCACTCTGCTGATGTAGACGGGACTTCCCCGAAGGGCACAGTCTGTGGCTGGGTCAGTCTGGAAGTTCAGGCTCTTGTCTAGCAACTTCAGGCAGATGTCTATGATATTCTCTTCAAACTGCAAGGAACGATGCAGAGAGGCAAGGCACCCATGCTTGGCACATGTAGATATGGAGAGAAATGCATGAGCCACCCCTCCTAACTCTCCAGTGGAGTATGTTTGTGGAATACAAACCCATTTGGAAGGTAACTGTGTCCAGTAGCACAACCATGAACTGCCTCCCAAGTGGTCACATGTTCTTAAAGCTCTGGGGCCAGAACTCACCCAGTATGTATGCCCTGCAAGTTAAAACCCTGGATTTTTTTCTACCATGTCTGACTGGCTGAAAAGTCTGTTTCGCTCTCTTCTCTCCTCAATTTCCACACTCTTGGATCTCATGGGATGTTCTTGCTAACACCTCATCTTCTACCCCCACCTGCTGATCCAGATCATCATTGGCAGCTACTGCTAAGGTCGTGGCACCTGTGATTCAGTGGGGCTGTAGTCTGAATAATAGCATGTGAGTTATGGAAATTTGCCACCCAAGGCAGGCTGACTCCTTGTCCTTCAGGCTTGGTGCGAATGCCACTTTTTCTGAGGCCTTCCCCTGAGCCCAGTCTTAGTTTAGCTTCAGAGACCTGGCTACATCTCTACTCAAGAAGCTCAGTTATAATGGTGTAGCCAAGGTCTATCTTTCTTGCCTAAGTATATGCTCTGTCTCTCTCCAGATTTTCTGGGAAGTCTACACCTGAGATCTGGCACAGTGCTCAGCACATAGTAGGGACTCCAAGCATCTTTGTTGAATGAGAATCAGTGAATGAATTGATTTCCGTGTACCACTGGGCAATAAACAGGACCAGGAGGTTCTCTAATCTACTTTCTCCCAGGACAGTTTCATCGGTTCACTTTTGTGCTATAAAATGTTCAAAGGTCCCTGTGGCTTACAGAATCAGAGCTCTATCCTCCTCTGCAAGACATATAAGACTCTCTCTGATCCATCCGGCCTTCTTCTGCTTCTCAATGCCCTCTCCCTCAAGCAATGCCAGATTCCTTGTAACTCCAGCAGCAAGCCAAACCATTTTTCACTTTGGTGTATTTGCTCCCCCTTTCCTCTGCCTGGGATAATTCCCCCCCCACCACCTTCCTTCTCTTAGTGAACTTAAATCAAGCATCTCACTTCCAGGAAGCTTCCCTGACAGCCCCATGGCCAACCAAGTGCTCTTCCTCCAGGCTCTCAGAACACCCTGTGCCTGTCTGGCAATCTTTACATATCACACTGCATGATAACTGACCTGCTTATTGACTGAGTCTGCACTTCACTGTGGGCTCAGGGACAGTGATTTTTCATTTTTGTATCTCTAGCACCTAGAGTCCTGCCTGGCACTGAGTGGGCATTCAATACCTGTTCACTGAATAAGAGAGAGATGGGGACCCAAGGCTCAGAAAGCAGCAACTCTTCACTTCTGTTTCTCACAGATGACAGGACTCCTGTCCAGGGACTCTCTAGGATCCCCGTGAACCATGCTGAGTGAGGGGTTGGGCATGTCAGTTGGGGCCAGTGTAGGCTGCTATGTCTCATCTTGGCCAAACCCACCTGGGGGGCCTAGGCTGCACCTGAGGCCACATATGCTAAACAAGTCCTGGATAGGAAGCCATATCAAACTGAAACAAGGTTCCACAAGCACCCGCAGGATTTCCCAGGTGACCCCTCTCTGGGTGGCAGGGCTGGTCTTCTTCTGACAGGGTTCTAGTGCTGGGGTTGAGCCTCAAGAACCCTCTTCCTGGTTCTGGGCTTTCTGGAGGACCTGCTGTAGGCTGAGCTTTACAGGCAGGTTTTTAGCAAGACAGGAGTTGTAGAGCACTGAGATTAATATGATGCTATTTTTACAAATAAAATCACACGTTTTCAAGTATGAGTGGAAAACAAAATATAGAGGAACACACACTGGAAACACAGTTAACAAATGAAAAAACAGGCACCGCCATGGCCATTGTCACTGTTGTCCCTTCATCCTCACCCTCAAACTCAGTGGAGTTCCTTGGAGGGTGCTTTTAGCTGCCCTTCCCTTTCTAACCATGTTGCCCAAATCAGACATGATCAGCAAAGAACACTTTCCATCTCTCTATGGCTGCTCCTCTAGCTCCCTGGAGTCACATCTCACATTTTCCTGGTACCATTTAGTTCCCAATTGTCAGCAGTTCTGAATGAACCTTGCATGAGGGGCACCCTCCCACCCCCGCTCCTGCTCTTCTCCCCTTGGATGGGCCAAGAGTGGGGCTGAGACTTACCTGTCCGTAGTTCCAGGGGCAGGGGCGGATCCAGTTTTTGTTCCCTTGGTAGATGAAGCCATAATCATTCATGACATACTCCTGCCTCTGGGGCTCACTCTCCAAGTAGACAGCATCCCCTAGGAATCAAAGTGGGAGAACACAAAGCAGAAAAGTCATCTTGCCCTTCCTGCCTGATTCCCATCCCCAGAAGGCTTGGAAACTGAGCTCTGAGGAGGGCACTGGGTGATAGACACCAAGAGGGGTGATAAGACCTACTCCCCACCATTCCTCAACACCAGCAACAGGTGCAATGGGAGCACAAGTGGAAGAGGAAGAATTTATCTTCGGCTGAATTTCTTGGTTTGCAAAGCACATTTAATTCCTGGCCCCATTTTAAGATTGAGAAAACAGGCTCAGAGTGATAAATAACTCACCCAAATTACACATAAGTACAGGGTGAGATGTGAGCACAGTGACTCTATGCTCTGTGCTCTTTCCACCATACTCAATCCTGCTCAGAAAAAAGCAAACCAGAATTTAGGGGTTGGCATTGACCTCGTCATTTCTTTTGTAGGTCACAAGCTTTAAAAGAGAAGAATCCACCGATATCATTTTCTTCCCCACATCTCAGGGGGCCCTCAGTACAAGTCTGAAACCCACAGTCTTGGAGGTCAGGAGGTAGGGGTGTGTGTGTGTGTGTGTGTGTGTGTGTGTGGCAGGGCCAATAGGGCAGTGGGAGGTGGTTAGAGATATTAGAACCTAGCCAGTGTTCTGGGTTCTGGCACAACTCAGCAGGCCCCCTTGATATAAGGTTGGTGGTGAAGGTAGAATGAGAGGGAGGGAGGAAGAGGAACACGCTCTAAGTCAGAAGTGAGAATTTGTTGAATTTAGCCTCTGCCCCAAATCCTACTAGAGCCATTACTCTTAACACTTCCTGACCTCTTCCTACTCTTCCCTCCTGGCTTGTCCTTCATTCTGCCCGTAATGTGCGGTAGGTCTAGGTAACTACCTCCAGGTAGATCTAGAGAACAGGGATAGTGGGACAGGTGGTGCCGAGATATTCCCTGTAGCTTTGTTTGTCTAAGACAAAAAATAGAAACAGCCCAAATGGTCATAAATAAGGAACCAGTTAAAGACATTTGATGCATCCAAATGATGGAGTAATTGTAGCTGTTGAGAAGAATGTATTGATAGGAAAATATGTCCAGAGTTGAATTTTTCAATGAAAAAAAGACAATTCTTTGTACTAAATAATCCCATTTATGGTTTGTATTGTATAATCCCACACACATATACATCTATTCAATAAATACATATTTGATTAAGCATAGAACATTTTTTGTTAGGTCTACACAAGATAATGCTAACCAGATTTGGAGATTGGGATAAGGTTTGACTTATCAGGTTTACTTTCTTCTTTTTTGTTTTGTTCTTCATTTTGCAATGAAAAACTCAAGTTAACTTAAAAAGGTATGATAAAGATAAATTCTAACAGTGGTTGAACTTAATTGTAATAGTTTTACGTTTAAGTAAAAATGACTTGGTTCATAATTTTAAAACTCTAAGTAAGTAAATAAATAGCAAGTTCTCCCTGCCCTGCTTTTTGCTGGTTGGGTGTGAATGCCGAGTACATAGGACTGGGGAGGTTTTCAGGTTCCCAGGGAGCCGGGGTCTAGAAATCCTTGACCCTGGCTCTCTGTAGCATTGACAAAAGGATAGAGACAAGGGACACCCCCCCACACACACACGCACACAGCCACCTTGCCTTACCTGAGCACCAGGGATTGAAGAGCAGAATGAATTCCCCGATCTGGTAGGCTGTGACAGACCCTTCGAAGGAGTCAATGTGAACCTTCAAGAGGTACCGACCCACAGCTGCCGTGGGAGGGGCACACAGGCTCACCTCCAGGGACATGGCCCTGTTGGTCTCCACTGAGGCCATCCAGGGGCTGGGGCTCCGATGACCTGACAGGCTGAACACAGCCCGAGTCCCCTTGGCCAAGTCTGGCAGCGGTCCTGGAAAGCAAGCAGAGCTGAGGCCTTCTGAGGTAACCTCCCAGCCCCGGAGAACCATCCGCCCCACCAATACATACACACCCCTGTATGCCAGCGGGGTCCTCACCAGTGTCTGCCACAAATATGATGTTGTCCAGGCCTGGCTGGAATCCCCGGATCCTGAAGTACAGAGTGAGGTTGAAAGCCTGGCCCCGGCGAACAATGAGGTAGTCAGAGCTGATCTCCTCTGTGTGGTGCTGCATGTTGTTCCAGGAGCTCTGAAAGTCTGTGACGGACAGCTCCAGCCCTGCGACAGGGCAGCCGGGGGCAGACGAAAGAGCAGGATTAGGGAGCATGGTCCAATCTTGTCTATCGCTTACTAGTTGTGCAAACTTGAGAAAGAAGCTTAGCCTCTCTGAGCTTCAGTTTCCAAGTCAATAAAACAGAATCTGTAATACCAGCCTTACAGGGTTGGTATGAGAATTAAATGAGGCTCTGTGCATGCAAGTACCTCTTTTTTACTATTTCCTCCCTTCCTTCCCTGCTATTCTAACCCTCTGTTCCTCCCTCCCTTACACCCTCCTGGAGGTGCATGATTTTCTCTCTCTGTTCAACTGCTTCTGGAGCACTGGCCAAGTTTGGTTGTTCCCTCTAGCCTAGTATGTCCCCATATTAATGCCAGCAACCACTTTCTTGAACACAAGTTGAGTGTCACTTTCCCCTGTGCCAGCATCCAGGTCTGGGAGAAAGTCTCTGGGTTAGCTGCTCCAGGGTTAACTGTCCCTCAGTTAGCTGCTAAGCTTTTAGCAATTTGCTGGCTCTCTGACCACCACTGATGCCATGTGACCAATGCTTTGGGAGCTGTATTGCTGAGGACAGTCAAAAAAAGACCCACTGCTAGCCTTTTAGAGCTCCTGCTGAGACACAGACTGACCTCACCATCCTCCAAGAGTATTTCCTTCAGAAGGGATCTATGTCTGACTTTTCCGTGTTTGACCATCGTCCTATCATGGTTCCCAGGCACCTGAGATCATAAACTTTAAATCACAATTGGCTCACCCATCTTCTCAGCCTACCCATTCATATGTCATAAGTCCCTTCAGTCCTTCAATTAAAATATCTGTGGTGTCCCTTGGTCCCTTTCCACATTAACATAATCCCTCATTCCCAGTGACTGTAACAGCCTCCATCAGGTCTCCTGCTTCCTGTCTCTCCACACCACCCACCCCTTAACACATCACCAGATTAACTTCCCCAAGACAATTTGATTACCCCATTCTTTTGCTTTGAAAGCTCGGAGATAGGGAGAACCAAGATGGCAGTGTAGGTGGACACACTGCACCTCCTCGCACAACCAGAACTGACGGAGAATCGAACGGCAAGGACGTCTGGCACCAAGGAAATAAAAAAATGAACATTCATCCAGACTGGTAGGAGGGGCGGAGACGGGCACCGGGGCGGACAGGACTCGCGTGGCTGTGGCAGGACCGAGACTGGCAGAGTGTGGGAGGAACGGCACAGGCAGTCTGAGCACTAGCAGACCCTGCTGACCCACATTCTTGAGGATAAACCCAGAGGGCCAGACTCAGAGTAGCAGAGAACGGGGCAGGCAGAGCGGTGGGTAGCACCCTGCAACCCCACATTCGAACATAGATAAACCGGACGAACGGCGGGGAGCAAAGCAGACCACGCAACCCAGGGCTCCAGCTCAGGGAAATAAAGCCTCAAATCTCTGATTGAAAACGCCCGTGGGGGTTAGGGTGGCAGCAGGAGAGACTCCCAGCCTCACAGGAGAGGTCGTTGGAGAGACCCACAGGGGCCTAGAGTGTGCACAAGCCCACCCATCGGGAACCAGCACCAGAGGGGCCCAGTTTGATTGTGGGTATTGGAGTGAAGGATTGAAATCTGGAGGAGAGTGAGGCAGGCACCATTGCTCCCTCTCGGCCCCTCCCCCACATACAGCATCACAGCGCAGCAACCAGTGTTACCCTGCCCTGGGGAACACCTAAGGCTCCGCCCCTTTAAGTAACAGACGCGCCAAGACAAAAAAAAAAAGGCCCAAATGACAGAACACTTCAAAGCTCCAGAAAAAATACAACTAAGCGAGGAAGAGATAGCCAACCTATCGGATGCACAGTTCAAAACACTAGTTATCAAGATGCTCACAGAATTGGTTGAATCTGTTCGAAAAACAGATGAAAAAATGAAGCCTAGCCCAAGGGAAACAAAGGAAAATGTACAGGGAACCAATAGTTATCCGAAGGAAACTGGGACTCAAATCAATGGTGTGGACCAGAAGGAAGAAAGAAACATCCAACCAGAAAAGAATGAAGAAACAAGAACTCGGAAAAATGAGGAGAGGCTTAGGAACCTCCAGGACATCTTGAAACGTTCCAACATCCGAATTATAGGGGTACCAGAAGGAGAAGAGGAAGAACAAAAAATTGAAAACTTATTTGAACAAATAATGAAGGAGAACTTCCCCAATCTGGCAAAGGAAATAGACTTCCAGGAAGTCCAGGAAGCTCAGAGAGTCCCAAAGAAGCTGGACCCAAGGAGGAACACACCAAGGCACATCATAATTACATTACCCAAGATTAAACGCAAGGACCTACATCCAAGATTACTGTATCCAGCAAAGCTATCATTTAGAATGGAAGGGAAGATAAAGTGCTTCTCAGATAAGGCCAAGTTAAAGAAGTACATCATCACCAAGCCCTTATTATATGAAATGTTAAAGGGACTTATCTAAGAAAAAGAAGATAAAAAATAGGAACAGTAAAAATGACAGCAAACTCACGGTTATTAATGACCACACCTAAAACAAAAACAAGAGCAAACTAGGCAAACAACTAGAACAGGAACAGAACCATAGAGATGGAGATCACATGGAGGGTTGTCAATAGGGGAGTGGGAGGGGGAGGGGGGGAAAGGTACAGAGAATAAGTAGCATAGATGATAGGTGGAAAATAGACAGGGGGAGGGTAAGAATAGTGTAGGAAATGTAGAAGCCAAAGGACTTATAAGTATGACCCATGGACATGAACTATAGGGGGGGAATGTGGGAGGGAGGGGGTGGGCAGGATAGAGTGGAGTGGGGGGGGAAATGGGTCAACTGTTATAGCATAATCAATAAATATATTTAAAAAAAAAAGAAAGCTCGGAGATAGCGTACCGCCCCTCATACAAAAGGCACACTCCTTAACCTGACACTCATGACCCTTCTTCACATGTGGCCTCCACTTACACTCTCACTCTCACTTCCCACCACTCTCAGCGTGGTTCCCCCTCTCCATCCGATCTATCTTCAAGCAAATGGTGGCCTTACCTGCAGTGTATTTTGATCCTGCTGTAGCCCCAACTCAGAGTGTCCCTTAACTATTGAAACAAATTTTACCTGTCCTCCAACAACTGTTGGAGACCCACCTTCTTCATGAATCCTGTCCCAGGTGGCCCACCCTTCCTCCCTTCTTCAACTGATCTATAATATATGACTACATCACTCATAGGGAACCTTAACTGCTTAATTGACAAGTTAATATGCTCATTTGTTCATTTACATCAACAAACTTTTACTGAGAGCCTACTAGTTTTAGGCTCAGCATGAGATGTTCAGATATTTTTGTAGTTACTTTTTGTCTGTCTTTCCACCACTGGATTACACCTATGAGGACAGAGACCTAGCTCTTTTGTCTCATCTGTATTTAAATTTTAAGAAATATGAACCAAAGAATTTGACAAAAATCTAACACTCTTTCATAATAAAAATACTCAACAAGCTAATAATAGAGGAAACTTCCTGAACCTGGTAAAAGGTATCTATGGAAAACCCACAGCTAACACTATACTTAATAGTGAAAGACTAGATGCTCTCCCCCAAATATAGAGAACAAGATAGGATGTCCACTCTCAGCCCGTCTATTCAACATTATACTGGAGGTCTCACTAGATGGCTATAACAAGAAAGAGAAGGTAACAAGTGTTGGTGAGAATGTAGAGGAACCAAAACCCTCACACGTTGCCGGTGAGATTGTAAAATGGTGCAGCCACTTTGGAAAGAGTCCAGCAGTGTCTCAAAATGTTAAACATAGAGTTACCATATGACCCAGCAGTTCCACTCCTAGAGATTCTACTCCTATATCCAAGATATTGAAAACATATGTTCACACAAAATCTGTACATGAATGTTGATAATAGCATTATTTATAACAGCCAAAAACTATAAACAATCCAAAATGTCCACCAACTGATTAATGAATGAATTAAATATGGTATACCCATACAATGGAATATTATTCAACCATAAAAAGAAGGCTGAATATGAGGTCTGTCTGGAAAATTCCAGCCATTGTTAATATAACAAGAATGGCTTGCATGACATCGATGCAACCTGGCAGCCAAGGAGAGTGGACTGGAATGCACAAGCATGAACAATGATGACTTCACTGTACTAGTCAGTGGGGGCAGTGGGTGCCATTGAGTGAGCATGTGTACTGTGTGGCCATCCCATTCAAAATGACTGAGTGAGTAGAGCAACAAATCTGCATCAAATGTTGTGTTAAGCTTGAACATTCCTCCACAGAAAGTAATCAGGTGATTCAAAAGGCCACAGCTATGGGCAACTGGTGATTGGCAGCTTTGTCACGACAACATACCCACTCATGCATCATGTCTCGTGCAGAGTTTTTTGGTGAAAGATCAAATCACCCAGGTGACTCAACATCCCTACAGCCCAGATTTGGCACTCTGTGACTTCTGGCTGTTCCCAAAACTAAAATCACCTTTGAAAGGGAGAAGACTTCAGACCATTGATGAGACTCAGGCAAATATGACAGGGCAGCTGATGGCAATTGGGAGAACTGTGTGAAGTCCCAACGTGCCTCTTTTGAAGGGGACTGAGGTGTCACTGTCCTATGTACAATGTTTCTTGTATCTAGTAGCCTCTTCAATAAATGTCTATTTTGCATAATAAATGGATGGATGCTTTCTTTTGTATCCTTGGATATACAAGGATGGACAGACCTTGTGTACTGTAACATGGATGGAAGTTGAAAACATTATGCAGAATGAAAGAAGCCAGGCAAAAAGGCTACAAGTGATATGATTTAATTTATATGAAATATGCAGCCTAGGCAAATTCATAAAGACAGAAAGTAGATTAGAAAGCAGGGGCTGGGAGGAGGGGAAAATGGGGCATGATTGCTAACAAGTATGGATTTTTTATCAAATAAAAATACGCATCCTGGTCAGCACATGGTTGGTATTAAAGAATGTTTGCTAGGTTGAATAAAGTTCTCTATCTTTAGCATAACCACCCTGTCCTTATTTCAAATTTCAGATTCAATAAACAGCTTATTGCCGGCCTGTTTACTATGTGACATGCACTATCCTAGGACAGTTATCTTACTGAATCCTCCCCACAATGGTGAAGGCATGAGAAAACCAAGGTTTCGGCAAATTAAATGTCTTGCTCAAGGTTAAACCTAAGGTTACAGGCCCAAGTCCTGTACTCTTTCCATTACCCAACAGCTGCCAGCCATTGCTGGCCTTCACGCATGTTCAGAAAGGACATACACCCCACTGCCAGTTGGGAAAGCAATTGGCTTTTTGCTGGTTGTGGAAAAGATGCTCATTCCTTCTGGAGACCAATTGACTAGACAGAGCGTGCTAACTGGCCCCAGTTCAGGCCAGGCACATGACCCAAACTACTCAACAGGAGCAGTAGCAGCTGCCTGACAGCAAGCACGGGGGCCAGAGCTCATCCTCTGGATACATCCTGGGTCAAGTTAACATCTTCAGCTCAGACGCCAGATATTCAACCAGGAGGTACATTTAACCTTGGGCATATTTGTTCTTCTTGATGTGCAGGAAGAATGGGGTGAAATGATCAATAAAATAGAAAGAAAATTATAGGAAGGACTTTTAAAATAATTGTCAGTATCTATCCTGGAGAGAGATTCCCACGCAAGCACTAAGAGGCACAGATGGGACTGTGCAGTGTAACATGGTTTGTATAACTGAAGAATGGGAGACAGCGTGAATACCCATCAATAGGGGACTGGATAGATCAGTTATACCCATAATATACAATACTATGCAATGTAAAAAAATTGAAAACCTGTAGGAACTGAGTGGCATGCATAGAATTCCAGGGCTTACTGTTGAGTGAAAAAAATCAAGTTATAGAAAAATACATACAATATGATTATACCATAGATATACAAAAATGAAGTCACACATGCTAAATACTACATATTACACTGAGGACATATATATGAATATAAATATATAAACAAAAAACTAGTAACAGCGGTTTCTCTAGAGATTGGTCTGGAGGTAGGGAGTAAGTAAGGGAATGTAATTATTGCTTTATTTGCTCTAACTATGTATTGATATATTTCTTGTGTAATTAAAAGTTATAAAAATTTAACACAAAACAACAAATGAAGGTAAGGCTGTTATGTACATTTGTAGAGCTTTTAGTTTATTCTTACAATTTCAAATAACCATTTATTCTTTATAACAGCTCTTTCTGGGTGGGGGGGTTGATACAGATAAAGGGGTAGTGGTGGGAAAACTAGCTAAGATGAGGAAGAGACCTTCTGAAATAGGAGAAAAAGAAAAGATGAAGATTAAGAGACTTCTGGAGATGGAGGACAACTTCAAGATTGTCTGGTCCGACTCCCTCATTTTTCAGGCATGGGGGCTGGGAACTAGAGAAGTGACTTGATCAATGTTGAAGGGTCAGCTAGTAGAAAAGGGCAGAAACCCCAAACCCCTAATTCTTGGCCCTGCCCCGTCCCACCGGTCTTTGGAAGCAAGCATGCTGGCATGCAGCTGTTTGGCTGTGTTTTCCTGCCATCTACCTGTCTCCTGATTCTCGGGCTACTACTGATGAATTCTAGGGTTCCTGGAGTTTCTACTCTTTCTGCCTCTGTTTTTTATTTACTCCTTTCTCCCTTTGAATCCACCCTCTCTTGACTTCATAGAGTCTCTTATCTTCCTACAGTCTCTCATCTTCCTTGTCCTTGACCTCCAGCAGCCCCTTGGGCCTGCCCTACCTTGTGCCATGGTGGCTGCCTCCAGTGCCCCGGCTGCTCCCCACAAAACAGCAGGATGGCCGGGAGCTTCAGG
The DNA here is from genome assembly GCF_022682495.2 of Desmodus rotundus. Classification (NCBI taxonomy): domain Eukaryota; kingdom Metazoa; phylum Chordata; class Mammalia; order Chiroptera; family Phyllostomidae; genus Desmodus; species Desmodus rotundus. The sequence continues at coordinate 76,668,617 of NC_071393.1, forward strand.
AAACTGATCCTGGAGTGTCTGCTTCCCCTTCCATCCCCAACACTCCAGGAGACACTGAAGGTGGGGCTGGCTGCTGCACCGCCACTTGCTTACTGGGCAGATCCCAACTGGTTTTCTCACTTGCCCTCAGGTTTTTCTTGGCAGTGTTCCTTGGCTAAGACAAAGTGTCATGGCTAATGATCTGTCAGGGCCTTATGCTATGTGGGCCTTTGCTAGCTCTTGGGCAATGGGGTATTCTCTGGCAGGTGCTGGGCTGTGGCACGGGAGCCAGGTGGAAGAGGTAAGCTGATAGGGATTCTAGGGTTATGGAGAGAGGCTGCACTCCTCCAAGAACGAGTATCGGGAACCCAAGCCTAGAACTCTTCTTGGCACCTGACCCTCTCTCTTTTTTTTTTTTTTTTGCTTTTTTATTTTTGATATATTTATTGATTATGCTATTACAGTTGTCCCATTTCTGCCCCTTCACTCAACTCCATCCTGCCCACCCCCTCCCTCCCACATTCCCCCTCTATAGTTCATGTCCATGGGTCATACTTATAAGTTCCTTGGCTTCTACATTTCCTACACTATTCTTACCCTCCCCCTGTCTATTTTCCACCTATCATCTATGTTATTTATTCTCTGTACCTTTCCCCCCTCTCTCCCCCTCCCAATCCCCTATTGATAACCCTCCATGTGATCTCCATTTCTGTGGTTCTCTGTTTCTGTTCTAGTTGTTTGCTTAGTTTGCTTTTGTTTTGGTTTTACGTGTGGCTGTTTATAACTGTGAGTTTGCTGTCATTTTTACTGTTCCTATTTTTTATCTTCTTTTTCTTAGATAAGTCCCTTTAACATTTCATATAATAATGGCTTGGTGATGATGAACTCCTTTAACTTGACCTTATCTGAGAAGCACTTTATCTGCCCTTTCATTCTAAATGAAAGCTTTGCTGGATACAGTAATCTCGGATGTAGGCCCTTGCCTTTCATGACTTGGAATACTTCTTGCCAGTCCCTTCTTGCCTGTAAGGTCTCTTTGGAGAAATCAGCTGACAGTCTTATGGGAACCCCTTTGTAGGTAACTGTGTCCTTTTCTCTTGCTGCTTCTAAGATTCTCTCCTTCTGCTTAATCTTAGGTAATGTAATTTTGATGTGCCTTGGTGTGTTCCTCCTTGGGTCCAGCTTCTTTGGGACTCTCTGAGCTTCCTGGACTTCCTGGAAGTCTATTTCCTTTGCCAGATTGGGGAAGTTCTCCTTCATTATTTGTTCAAATAAGTTTTCAATTTTTTGTTCTTCCTCTTCTCCTTCTGGCACCCCTATAATTCGGATGTTGGAATGTTTCAAGATGTCCTGGAGGTTCCTAAGCCTCTCCTCATTTTTCCGAGTTCTTGTTTCTTCATTCTTTTCTGGTTGGATGTTTCTTTCTTCCTTCTGGTCCACACCGTTGATTTGAGTCCCAGTTTCCTTCGCACCACTATTGGTTCCCTGTACATTTTCCTTTGTTTCTCTTGGCATAGCCTTCAGTTTTTCATCTAGTTTTCGAACAAATTCAACCAATTCTGTGAGCATCTTGATAACCAGTGTTTTGAACTGTGCATCCGATAGGTTGGCTATCTCTTCCTCGCTTAGTTGTATTTTTTCTGGAGCTTTGAAGTGTTCTGTCATTTGGGCCTTTTTTTTTGTCTTGGCGGGTCTGTTACTTAAAGGGGCGGAGCCTTAGGTGTTCCCCGGGGCAGGGTAACACTGGTTGCTGCGCTGTGATGCTGTATGTGGGGGAGGGGCCGAGAGGGAGCAATGGTGCCCGCTCCACTCTCCACCGGACCTCAATCCTTCACTCCAATACCCACAATCAAACTGGGCCCCTCTGGTGCTGGTTCCCGAGTGGGTGGGCTTGTGCACACTCTAGGCCCCTGTGGGTCTCTCCAACGACCTCTCCTGTGAGGCTGGGGGTTTTTCCTGCTGCTGCCTCAACCCCCACGGGCATTTTCAATCAGAGGTTTGAAGCTTTATTTCCCCACGCTGGAGCCCTGGGTTACGAGGTCTGCTTCACTCCCCACCGTTCATCCTGGTTTATCTGTGTACTGCGCCGCTCTGCCTGCCCCGTTCTCCGCCACTCTGAGTCCGGCCCTCTCGGTTTATCTGTGCGGGAATGTGGGACCACAGGGTCTGCTAGTGGTCAGACTGCCTGCCCCGTTCGTCCCACACTCTGCCAGTCTCGGTCCCGCCAAGGCAACTTGAGTCCTCTCTGCCCCCCAGCTGCCCGTCTCCGCCCCTCCTACCGGTCTGGATGAATGTTTATTTTTTATTTCCTTGGTGTCGGACTTCCTTGCCGTTCGATTTTCCGTCAGTTCTGGTTGTGTGAGGAGGCGCAGTGTATCTACCTATGCCGCCATCTTGGTTCTCCCTGACCCTCTCTTTAATCCTGAAGAGTCACTTCCAAGACATCAAACACAACAGAGTCCAGTCTGGATCACTTTGGTATGATTTGCTTGGTATTTATTTTTTAGCAAAGGTATTGTCTTGGGTGAGACCTGCCAGGTCCCAGGTGACTCTCAAATAAAAGCAATAGAGGAAGAAAACTTGGGAAGATTCATGGAAAAGTTTCGGAAACAGATGAAAGAGTGGAAATGCCAGTGAGTAATCTTGTTTCTAGTGACAAAAATACAAGTCCTTGGAGTGAGCATGTAAGGAAGAAAAGAACAGATGGGAGAAGAGAGACAAAAGGGAGGAGGGCTCTTCATAGGGACAGAGTGGGACACTGTGAAGCACCCTGTGCCCACATCCACCCTCTCTTTCCCTCCTGTGGGACACTTCTCCTTGTGTCCTCTTGCTTTCTGAGTTCCTTGTCCTCTCTTCTCAGTAACTTCAGTCACCAGCTACTATCCTCTCTCCTGTATTTTTAACTCTCTCTGTCCCCAATCATATTTTAAAATATGTTAATACATGTGCATTATAGAATTCACTGCCTAACACACCCTCACCCACATTCAATCCAAAATGAAACTCCTTCTCTCTCTCCTTCTTCCTGCATCTCTGGTCTTGGTGAGTGAGGATAGTGCCCACCCAGTCACTCTAGGAGAAACCTGGGTACCACTTTATTCTTCTCCATCTTCCTGACCTCCCTTAGCCCATTGTCACTGAGCCCTGTCCAATCCAACCCCTGAATCTCTTCTAAAACTGGCCCTTCCTCTCCAGGCCCTTGGCCCTGCCTTCACTGAAGCGTCCCCTTGCCTGCGCAACAGCTCCTAACAAGCCTCCCACCCATCCTTTTCCCAAATGAGTCGCCAAAGTGGTTTTTCTGAAGTGCCAGTTCAGCCAGGCTGCTTAAGATCCAAGAGCTGGTTAAAGTCCAAACTTGTCAACATCAGCCCCAAAGCCCTTTAGGATCTTTCCCTGCTCACCTGGAGTCCAGGCAGGCAAACCCCATCAGTTATGCGATGGAGACCTGCTCTCCCGCACCTCTGCATTCTTGCCTGGTTTGGTCTCTCTGTTTTTGAAATGTTCTCCTCTCACTTGCCTACTTTTTTGTATGCAGGATCAAGCATTGGCCCCTGGGGAAGTCTTCCTGACTCTCTTCCACACCAGGCTTTCGGGGTGCCCCCTTTTGTGTTTCCTATCAGTTTGCTCATACTCCACATTGTAAACACTTACCTATCTATCCCCCCAATCCTCCTAAATGGCATGGCTTATGCCTTACTGATATACCCCCAGTGCTTAATAATGACAGTGGCTAACAGTAGAACTAGTAATAGCTTTTACCTTCTAGACACTGTTTTAGTTATTTATGTGCATTATCCCACCTAATCTTCACACCATCCCCATGAGTTAGGTCCTATAATTGATCCTATATTACGAATGAGGAAGTCAAGACTTAGAGACATTAAATAGTTTTCCCAAGCCACCCACAAAGAACTGGTGGAGCCAGATTTGGACAAAGACAATCAGACACCAGAGTCCTATGTAAGTGCTCAACGCAGTACCTGGAGCGTGGTTGGTTTTCCAGTTCCTATTGACTGATGGCGTGGGTAAATTAAAAAATGACCCATGCATGAACAAATGGGTAAAGGCCCAAACCCATTGTCATGCTAACTGAGATGGAAAAGAGAAGGAGACTGGGGCAGGTGAGTTTAACTGTGAGGGGAGACAGGAAGTGAGTGCAGCTAGGATGGGCAGGTCTGGAGAAGTGCCCATTTCACCGCTTGGGGCTAAAAAGGAGACTTACAGGTTCAGCCTGTCATTTGATCCATACAAACCATTAGAGGGAAGGGGTGTGCTGGGAGAATGAGGCAGCTCTGATCAGAGCAGCTTGTCTCTTGGTCCAGACAGGGAGGCAGAGGAGAAGGTGAGCAGAGTTGATGAGTAGCTTTCTGACTGAACAGGAGCAAGGCTATGATTCACAAGGAAGAGCAGATTCTGGGACACTCAAGTAGGAAGGTGTGGAGCCGTCTGTCATCCCTGAGGCAGACTAGCTCCAGTAGGTGGGGGTGGGGAGCCTCCAGACTCTTATATGACTTAGAGAGGCTAGGACCCTAATCCTGGTCCTGCCATGAACTCCTGGTGCACCATTCAGCCAGTTCCAGCTTCCTTGTCTGTAGAATCAGGGTTCTCGGCTCCATGGGTACCCAGGTCTGAGGACAGAGTGGGGAGGTTCCCCACAGACAATTGCAGAGGGAACCCAGAATTGGAAGATCCAGGTGGGTTCTTTGCCTCCTTCCTCTTCCCAGTTCCCGAAGTGGAGGCAGTCACCCAGCACAGGTGATTAACCTGCTCAGAGGTCCTCTGCACATGAATGTACTTTGTCATTTACGAAGCTCTTCAGGGTACACTTTCTCACTGGATCCTCACCACAACCATCCGAGGGAAGGAAGGGCTGGCACTACTATTATTGTTGCTATCATTTTACAATAAGGGAGCCAGGGTCACATCACACCACGAGGGAGACAGAACTCTGTCAAGAGCTCTTTGCTTTGTCATTGTACACTGAATAGCAGAGAGACCCCACAACTACCAGTCAAAAGAATATGAGGACAAGGTCTCTGTGAATGTCACAGGGGAGGGAAAGACCAGCAATCATTTGACAAGAGTGCTGGCCTGGTTTGTGCCTCCTCACTCCACAGCCTGCAAATTTCTTTTGCCAGAGTTTGTGGGCACGACTGCCTGGCCTGGTGGCACCACGGGTTTGTTTTGAGATGTGGGGGGAGGGTGAGGACAATGAACTAGAGTTGCTCAGAACCTAAACTCAGGATGCTCAGTGGCAACGGGCGTGAACCCTAGCATCCTAGGCCCTGGGATGTCAGAGCTGGAAGGGAGCTCTGAGATTGTCTAGCTCTTCCAACCAAGGTGGGGAAATGAGGCCAGCCATACTTGCCTATGTGAAAAAAAGAAAAGAAGAAAACACAAGAAGAGTACATTTTTAAAGCCACTTTTCAGCTGGGGAGAGGAAATACTTGACAGGTCACCTGGAAAGCAGAGATGGCTAAATCCTATGCCCCTGGGAGCCCAGTAGAAAGCCATCCCACAGTGACACAAGTGACACAGCCAAGAAGCTTTGCATCACCAGGCAGGAGGGGCAGGGACTGAACAAAAGAGGACCCACCACTCTGTAAATGGAGCAAGATTTCAGATTTCCATAGGAGCCAGCCCAGGTTCCAGGTCTTCCATGGGCAGGCAGGGAGCCACCCACAATGCAGCAGTGACAAAACAGTGACAGAACCCCAGAGAAATGCCCATGACACTTAATGGGGACAGGTACAGCTGCACACAGGGTATGGTGTGGGTGTGCAGGCTCCTGCCCTTCCGCACAAAGCAACCTGTGAACACAAAATAAATCTTAAACAGAAGGGAGGAGGAGGAGGGGAGGGGGGTGGTGAGAGGGGTCAAGTGAACTTACGGAGTCACTGAGCAAGTGAGGGGTGGAGGAAGAAGCCATGCCCCAGAAGCCACAGGCAGATGCGCTCCTTTCTGCGTTTCTGGGTGGCCTCGATTTTCCATGATGGAGAGGTGTCAATCTGTAATGATCGCTTTATTTTTATTGAGTTACAATTGACACATAGGATTGTGTGAATTTTAGGTATACAACATGTTCATCTGTTAACCAGCATCTCCCCGTGTCTCCCATCCCCAGCTCCTGGCAACCACCCACACTCTGTTTCTACGAGTTCAGCTTTCTCAGGTTCCACATACAGGCATACCTCATTTTATTGTGCTCTGTTTGACTGAGCTTCACAGATGTTCTATTTTTTACAAATTTAAGGTGAGACCTTCCACCAGCAAAGAGATTACGACTTGCTTTATTGCACTCCAGGTACCAAGTGCTTCCCAGTTATCTTGGGGCTGCCCTGAGTGGACCCTGCCCAGCTGCCCCCATGTTCTCAGGCCAGCAGCAGAGAAGCCCTGCCAGGCAGCTTCTGTCCAGTCCCCATCACACTGCCATCACAGTCCCCCAGACCTCCCTCTAGCCTCTGCCTGCAGGCTAACAATTTTAGTGGAGACACTGTGATCCTTGATTCTGGAGAGGCTGATTTAGAAGAATCTTGTTGGGCTTATTTTTTGCATGGTCCCTTAAAGGAAGAGAGAGAAGACAAGGGCAGGGAGGGTCCAGCCATATGGCAGGCAGCCCAGAGATAGGCTGGTGGCGATAAGTACCTTGTAAGTACAGAAGACAGAACACCATTGATCAATCAAATACATCTTTATTGTCTCTTCCCCAAATTCACAGTGTTCTAACAGAGCTACATTCACCCCAGGCAGGCAGGGAAGAGAAGAGAGAAGGAGCAACTACACCTTCAGGAGTACGCTGGGGCAGGCACGGGACTGGGTGGTCATGGATGCAGGGGAAGGACCAATTGCAAGAGGTCAGGGAAGGCATCAGAGGGGTTGACAGGGCTACTGGAGGGCACCAGGAAATTGGGCCAGGGGAGGGGAGGGCCTGAGATGAGGGGGGTGGTCAAGAAGCCCTGACTGCAGCTACAGAGATGCCCTTGTAACCCTTGATCTCCTTGACTTCATGGCTGCTGATGAGGACTTGCAGCTGGCGGTGTCCAGCTTTGAAGGGGTAGAGGTCCAACTGAATTTGGATGGTGTGTCCGGCCAGCAGAGTTCCAAGGCTGAAAGTGAAAAGGAGCTCATTAGAGCCCTGAGGAGTAACTGGTGGGATGGGTAATCCGGTTTTCCCCCTTGGTCGGGAAGCACTTCCCACCTCCCCACACCACAGAGCCAACCTTCCCTGAGGAGGGTGGGAAGATGGGTACACAGAGGCACCATCCAGGAGACTGAGGACTGTCCTATGACCCTACGAGGAACCCCCTGGAAGAGACCAGCATAAGACAGGTGAATGACGATGTCACTTACTCATTTGATAACTGGCCATGGATGAGGCCACTTCCCTCCAGCACCATCGTACAGTGACTCAGAGCCACTGTTCGGGTGTTGGTGAAGGTGATGTGGACTCTCAGTGCTTTGCCCACCTCAGCCTTCTCCGAGACCTGTGTGGGGAGAAGACAGGGATATCGCGGGCAACCGATCTCATTCCTGCACTCCAGTAACCTCACTCCCCCATCCTTCTGTTGATCACCAGGGGCTGTTTATTTAGACCTAAAACACTGAAGTTGGGAGAAAAGAATATGAGCTGAGAGTATTCACGGTTAACACACATCCTGGCCTGTCTTAGAAGGAAACCACCAGTGGTTGCAAATTGGTACCGAGCTGAAATCTATTTCTCTCTCTATCATCTAGTTCAGAATGGCAATTAGATCTCCGTTTCAGTGCCAGCTCCAATCTAATAGGAGAGCTGTGTTAAAAAGAAACACATCCATTGTACTCTAATGAGGGCGTCAAAGTAGAACAGGTAAAAATAACTTTGGAATCCAACATAGTCATACAAATCATCCCCAGGCTCCTTACTGATGGGGACCAATTAATAGCCTAGTTGGTGTCTGATGCATTTGCATTGGATCCTGTTGTAACCAGACTTCAGGTAACGGGCAGGGCTCTCACCTCAGCACCAGGCTGACTGCTTGTGATTCTGCCCACTGTTGGTGAAGGCTGCCTGACATCACTTGGCCTGACAGCATGCCCAGGTGAAAACCAGCAGGTGACCAGGTGGTTTATGACATGGAGTCACTCAATTCTCGTTCTGGGTAGGTATGGGGTGTGCTGTTGGGAAGCCATGAGGTGCAAAGCCAGGTTGTGACTAGGCTCAGGGGAAGTCTTTTAGAGTGCGAGGGGAAAGTGGGGAAAGGGCTTCAGGGGAAGGAAACCCTGGCAACAGGAGATGAGGAACATCCTGCCCTCCTCCCTTTACCCTTCCTTTACCTGTATTCCTTCCTAATCCAATGGCCTTGCCAGCCACTCAAGTGTCTGATCACGAAGTCTCAGGCTCACCTTTCATTTGTTTCCCTCTTCCTTGTCACCCCTATCTTATCAGCAGTCACGTTTTGAATTTGACTTGTGGTGTTTCTCTCTCAAACCTCCTCGACTCTATCTCCCAGTCATGGTCTTTCTTGCCTCTGCCTCTGCAAAGCTACTTCCTTACTTAAAATGCCTTCATCTCTATTTCGTACATCTACATAGTGTCTTCCTATATTCTACATTCCATTTGAATCTTCTGTAAAATGTCACCTCCTCTAGGAGGCCTACATGGTCTGTCCTGAGCTCTGCACAGAGCACAAAAGATCACACCTCATCGTGCTTTGGTCATCCACTCGGTGTTGGGACAGAGGCTGTGTCTCTTGCTGCTGTACCCCTAAGCCCTGGGTTGGATGAGTCAGAGGGCCCCTGGCCTGGTTCCCAGAAGTGTGCAGATGCCTTACCTCAATAGATAAGTGGGGAGGCTCCAAAGAGATATCTTTTAGGACCAGTATGGACCTCCCTGTCCCCTCCACCTCAGCGATGCCAGACACGCGTATCAGCTTTTCATCCGTCAGCTTGTTTCTGTAATTGTTGTAAGGTAGCAAGAGCGGCCACTGTATCTCTAAGCACAGACAAAAGACATCTTGAGACTAGGGCATGGGTCTCAGAAAGCAAGGGGGTAGGAGGAAACGTGTGTGAGAGGAAAAATCAGTTTGGGTGTGAGAAAGAAGAATTGTGTGAGTCTAGATGGGTGTGTGAAAGGGTCTGTGTGTATAAGAGAGCGACAGAAAGCTTACCCTTTCCCTGTTGCACCCAGAGGTCACTGATGTGTTTCACCTGGTGGGATGTTATCAGAAGTACAACACTTAGCATCCAACCTCCTACCAACAGCAGCTTCAGTGCCTGGCGAGTGTGTTTGTGCGCACGGGCGCGTGTGTGTGTGTGTGTGTGTTGGGGAGATGTGGGAGTCTCTGTGTGATCTGGCTGGTCCAGCCCAGCTTTCTTCATGGCTCCAAAGTCCCCTTCTCCCTCTGTAGCTAACTTTCCAGGCCTGCCTCATACTCACCCTCCCCAAAGTCCAGGTTCAAGTGCACTATTTGCCTCCAGAGGGGCTCCCGAGTGCCACCCTTGTGTAGCAGGGCCTGTGCACAGAAGCGCACCTCCAGTCTGATGGGACCCTGGGGATGGGCTCTGGTTGGCACCCTCATGGCATGCAGCTTCAGCAGCAGGTCCTGGCCCCACTCAGGTGTCCTGGCCAGGCGAAGCTGCAGCTGCGCTGGCTGATCCTGAGAGTCCCCGGACCCCAGCAGATCCAGTAAGGGTGAAGAGGCCCTTCTGGAGCCCAGCATTTTCTTGGATGCCTTCATGAAAACAGACCGCTCCTCAGGGGATCCTCGCAGAAAGGAGAGACAGTAAAGAGTTCAGTGGGAGGGGTCAAGGGGCCAGCCAATGACCTTCTTAGGGAAACAAGCCATTGGCAGCTCCCAGGTCCCCTTTCGAATCCCTAAGCAGAGGAATAGCTATGTCAGGAGGCAATGCAGCAGCGGCACCGTGGCTGAGAACAGGGGGATTGGTGTTGCTTGGTGCTGGATTTAAATCCTTCCTCTGTCATAGTCCTTTAATCTCTCAGAGCTCAGCTGTCATCTAGAACCTGGGGCCATCTCCTTGCCTCATAGAGTTGCCAAAAATTTGGGTTAAATGAGTTGTTCTTTGTCAACAATATTGCCACTGCTGTCACTACCGTCATCATCAAAGCTAGAGCCTTCTCTTCCCCACCAGCATCCTCACTTCTAAAATATATGCTCAAGGACCTGGCTGGTGTGGTTCAGTGGATTGAGCACTGGCCTGTGAACCGAAGGTCACTGGTTGGATTCCAGGTCAGGGCACATGCCTGGCTTGTGGGCCAGGTCCCTGGTTGTGGGCCTGCAAGAGGCAACCAACTGATGCTTCTCATGATCATCTGTGTTTCTCACTCTCTCTCCCTTCCCCTCCCCTCCCTCTGAAAATAAGTAAATAAAATATTTTTTAAAATATAGGTATATATATATGCTCAAGCCTTCTAAATAGAGCTTTATCTCTTGCCCCTAGGGGCTATTCAACATTCAGTCTTAACCCCAACTCACTCCAAACTGTGGACCTCTCTAAAATATTTACTGAGCACCAGAACCACTATTCCAAGTAGTTTCCATGCATTAACTCATTAAACCCTTACAACAGCCATCTGAGATACTGTTAACCCATTTTACAGATGAGAAAGTAGAGGCACGGGGGTGATAAGAATGTGTCCGGGCTTACACAGCTAGAACATAGCAAGCCCTTGTTAGTATCCAGGCAGCCTGACTCCGCCCTGGCCTTCTCTGTGGGGTGTCTACTCCCTTCCACAGGCCTGGAAGCCCTTTCCCTCCCTGAGCATCTGCCTCTCCCCTTGCTGCCACCCCCACTGCCATGACAGGAGTCTGTGATGTGACCCCAGAAGAGAGTTGCCAGGTAAAATCAAGGACATTCAATTAAATTTGAAATTTAGACAAACAACAAATAATTTTTAGTATAAGAATATCACATGCAATATTTGAGACACACTTATACTAATAATTTTTTTTTGTCTGAATTTATCTAGAATTCAAATTTAACTGGACATCCTATATTTTCATTTGCTAAATCCAGCAACCCTGCCCTGGGGCCACATGGTCAGGGCTCAGGAAAGCCCTGAGAGTTTGCCATGAGGAAGTCTTTATGTGGTGATGATTTTAATGTGGGATCTATGCCCACTGGGAGGCAACACAAAGGAGGTTATACCCACCACCCTCCCCAAATCCCCCGAACCCCAGGTACCTTCTGGGTACTTGTAGAAGCTGGTGATGTCCTGGCGCTGGTCTGATCCTACCATCTTGGTGCTGATGTTATTCCCAATGGAACTGGTGTTGTGGGCCAGGATTTCCCGGGCCTGGCCATCCGCAAAAAGCCAAATGACTTCATCGGCATTCACCTCAGCATACACAAATGGGGTGTCATAGGGCAGGTGAACATCCCCTTCCTTGATGGCCCTCACGGAGGCAGGGCCACAGCAGAACAGCCCTGCACAGGGAACAGGAGTGGAGAACAGCTGACATGGCTGCTGACACAGGGACCAGGGCAGCTGGTCATGGTTGTGAGAAGTAGGGAGACGGGACAGGCAGTTCCCATTAATTCAGCTGATTCTTAACAGCCACCCTGAGAAGCGACAGTTAGCATCATCCTCCCACTTTAAAGGTGAGAAAACAACTGAGAGGTTATCTAGCCTGTCAAGGTCAAAGTCAGACTCCTGACCCAAAGTTGTCTCTGCTTTGACTTTGGGAAGGGGATAAAGTGGGAAAAATACTTCTTGTTTCTGGCCTCTTGCTCAGGTTGCTTCACCCTGATCGGCCTTTCCACAGAGCCCAGACCCTCCCACGGTGGTCCTCACTCACCGCTGCTGGTTTCCTGGGGAGTGGGATCCAGAACCTGCCACCCATTGTACCCTGGTGGGAGATCTTTCCGGATCATCCAGCACTCATTCCAGACATGGAAATTCCTACAGAAAGGAGGAAGGTGATGAGGACTCACAGTTTCAGCAAATTTGCCAGGTATGAGACACTACACTAAGTGCTTGCTGATGTCATTGTTTCTTCTTCTTCTTTTTAAAAAATTTCTTATTTGGAATTTCAAGCTTACAGGAGTTACAAAAATAGTACAAAAATAGTACAAAATAGACCCGATAGTACATAGTCCATAGTCTAATAGTACATAGACCCAATTCATAGATTGTTAACATTTTGACCTATTTGACTTATCATTGGCTTACTTTCAGTATTGATGTGGAGATTATATCTTTTCTTTTTTCTTTTTTTACTTCAGTGAATATTTCCTTAGAATAGCAATTATCCCTTATATAATTTATACAGTTATCAACCTCATACATTTAATATTTATACAATACTTAAAAAATCTAATTTGTGCCCTGGCTGATGTAGCTCAGTGGATTGAGCATGGGCTGCAAACCAAAGGGTCGCTGGTTCAATTCTCAGTCAGGGCACATGCCTGGGTTGTGGGCCAGGTCCCCAGTGGAGGCCATGTGAGGGGCAACCACACATTAATGTTTCTCTCCCTCTCTTTCTCCCTCCCTTCCCCTCTCTCTAAAAATAAATAAATAAATAAATAAATAAAAATCTAATTTGCTGTCTATAGTTCAATTTTGTCCATTGACCTAATAGTAGTTATCCTTGCAGGGGTGTCCAAACTTTTGGCATCTCTGGGCCACACTGGAAGAAGAGTTGTCTTGGGTCACACATTAAATACACAAACACTAATGAAAACAAAAAATCTCATAATGTTTCAAGTAAATTCATAGGAATTTAAGTAAATTTAAGTAAAATCTCATAAAATTTAAGTAAATTTTTAAGTAAATTAATTCTGTGTCGGGCCACATTCATAGCCATCCTGGGCCACACGCAGCCCATGGACAGTGGGTTGGACACCCCTGCTTTATAGCATTCTTTTCCATCCAGTCCAGAATCACACATTGCATTTAGTTGTCCAGGATTCCTTGACCCGTTATTCTGGAACTGTTCCTCAGCCTTTGTTTTATTACACTGAAATCTGAATAGAGTGTTTGTTTGTTTGTTTGTTCTACCAGAATGGTCCTCACTTTTGGCTTCGCTGGTATTTCCTCATGATTACATTTAGGTTAGTCATTCACAGAATTCTACATGAGCGATATATTCTCAGATACACACATGCTTTTTTTTAAAAAAAAGATTTTATTTATTTATTTTTAGAGCGAGGAAAGAAGAAGGAGAAAGAGAGGGAAGAGAAACATTGTTGTGAGGGAGAAACATCGGCTGGTTGCCTCTTGTCTACAATCTGGAAGGGGACAGAACCTGCAACCCAGGCATGTGCACTGACTAGGAATCAAACTGGTGACCCTTCGCTTTACAGAATGTCACCCAGCCAACTGAGCCCCACCAGTCAGGACCACCCCTGCTTCTTAGATCTGAGTGGTTTCAGCCTTCTAGGAGCTCAGAGACAGAGAGGGAGCAGCTAGTTCTCAATGCAACTCAAGGGTCTTACCTGGAAACTGGCTGGAAAAGGAAAAACAGGAAGTCAGATTTGGAGTAGAGCAGAGGAGAAAGGAACCAGGGAAAGAGACTAGAGTTCCAAAAACAAAGGGACACACAGAGATATGCACACACTCATTCACACAGGCACACATGCACACACACTCAGAGTGGGAGTGAGGCAGGGAGAGGAAGAAGTCAAGAGAGACTGAAGGAAGCATGCAGAGGTAGCTCCCTTAGGCTTTGTCCTGACAGGGGAAGTAGAGAATGGTGCAAGCAGAAAGACCCAAAACAGGAAGAATAAGATGAACGCGGATCTTGAGGTCAGTATTCACAGGTTCGATCTATTCATCTGCTTGCCAGCTTCAGAATGTTATCCCATAGTCTTCTATCTCTGAAATGAGTTTGATGTGATGATCTAATTAGCCAGAACAGTCTCCTGGGTTGGGAACTTTTTCTCTGAGCATCAGCAACAACATACAGGGCAATATTGCCTGACGGCAAGAGGGATCTAGATCAGAATTTTCCTATCCTACTTGGGATACAGCAGACATCTGTTCAAGACAAGTGCCCCTTACCATATTTTGTCTCGTTTCGGAGTTGACAGCATTTCCGCATTTCGGTCATAGTAGGTATCTAAGGTCAAATTCCCATCCATGTTGTGTGCGGAACGGAAATTGGAAACAATACGGGTTGGAACACCTAAACATCTCATTACTAAAGAGAAGAAAAGAATGGAGAATCACGGAGTTCATTTCAAGCCAAATCACTGGTATCCCAGGCATACTTTCTAACTTTCTTGCTGAGGAGAAAAAGAAGGCCAAGATCCTTACAGATTCATACCTATAACTCCTTCGTTCTCAGAACACCACACCCAGGCCCAAAACCCTGCTGCCCACCTGCCCTATTGATGGTCTCTGCCCACCAGGAGAAAAAATCATTCCATGGTCATTTAAAATATTTAATAACTCAATTTATCATTTAGGGTTTCTCCCATTCATCAGCTTTCCAAATTAAAAACAAAGAGTCTAGCCCTGGCTGGTATGGCTCAGTGGATTGAGTGCCAGCCTGTAGACCGAAAAGTCACTGGTTCCACTCCTGGCCAGGGCACATGCCTGGGTTGCTGGCCAGGTCCCCAGTTGGGGGAGAATGGGAGGCAATCAGTCCATGTCTCATTCACACATTGATGTTTCTCTCCCTCTCTTTCTCCCTCCCTTCCCTATCTCTAAAAGGAAATAAATTAAAAAAATCTTTAAAAAAATAAACAATCAAAAAAAAAAACCCCAAAGGATCTAAAACATTTTATAATTCGAACGAAAATGTAAGAATTTAGGTCTCTGCTGTGGCCAGTTTCAGAAAAGAAGATGTGTGACCTTAGGCTTAACTTCTATGGGCCTTAGTCTCCTTGTATGTAACAAAAGGAGGAATTGGACCAGATGATTTTCAGTTCCGGAATTGTGGATCTGTAATTCTACTGAAAGACAGGGGTTTGGCGGAGCTAGGAAACAAATCCAAGAATGAAGAGAGGGGCAAGATAGACTAACAAAGGGAACGTGCAAGTACAAGGAGGCAATAACCATCTTTGTTAAGGCAACAGCATCCTCTTGTGGCTGTGAAGATGGTGCTACACAGGCTTTTTAAAGCTGAGTTAAGATTTCACAGATCTACTCTCACAAAGCGGACCTTACACCAAGGTGATCATCACCACACACACCTGCCCAGGGCCAGATGAAATCAAGCCAAGAGCCAGATGTGACCAAGGCAAGGAGTTTAGAGGGAGGTCATCCCACTCCTCTTCTATTGGGGGGATGGGGGGAGCAGATGGTCCTACTGTGGCTGCTGGGAGGATAACAGTGCTTTGAAACGTAAAAGGACTATTGAGATTGACCAATCTTTGTTTCTATTCATTCAAGCGCCCCAAAGAGCTACACCTGTCTACAATCACCTGTCCACACCCAGCACAGCTCCTGGGCTTTTCACAAACCCTTACCGAGAATGAGAGCTAGACCAGGGCTGCAAATGGCCAGAAGCAACTTGATGGGAGCCCTTGCTCAACAGCCCCAGAACTCTAGGGCCTGGGAGTGGGGACAGGCTCAGAGGCAGAGCAGGGACACAGACTTAGACCTTCTCCTTCTCATCTCAAACTCTAACAGCCTGAGCCCTCCTCCATAACACCTACCTAGCCACCCCAAGGGTAAATTTGACTCTACTAAATGCTGGCACTGTCCTGAGCATTTCCACTGAAAACAGATGGGTAACGTGAGGTCACTTGATTTGAACACTCAGATTTGAAGTTCTTCTCTGTCCGAAGCACCTATACATAACAGCCAAGCTCTGGTGCCCCTCTCAGAAAAATCTAGAACTTTGTCTTTGTCCCCTGTCTCTGTCCTTCCTATTCTGTGCTTCCTCATTCTCCAACTCAGTCGACCCATGAGTTCAGCCAACATTCACTGAGCCCCACAGCGTGGCATGCAGCACTGTGAAAGGAATTCCTGCCTTGCACTGGGGAAGACAGGCGGGCACCTCAGTACTTTCCATCTTCTCTCATCTTTGCAGACAATCTGATCAACAAATTTGCACTAAATTGTAAATAACTGATAATGCATAAAACAGCAATGCTCCTTAAGGGTAGTTAGCAAGTAGCAAATCTCTGATTGTAACTCCTCAAGAATCTCTCTGAAAAGCATTTGGGAGCTGGCACCTCTGCCTACAGGTGAGATCCGCTCTCCCGGACCGTCTGCTTGCACCTCAAGCTTCCCAAACCTGTCCTGACTCCAGGCTCACCTTGAACTGAGAAGCCTGAGCAGGTGGCAGAAAAACGCTCCATCAAGGAGACTGTGGAGTCATTGCAACAGGTCAACCTCCCTGCTGGGTAAATGTGCAGGACTCCTCAAGACCGTAGAGCATGCTGGTTAAGAGCTGAGTGCCCACAACTCCTTAGCTGTGGGCAAGCCACAGTTAACTCATGAGAAAATGGAGATGGCAGAGCCCGACCTCAAAGGGTTATCACGAAGGTGAAATCAGTGATTCTGCATTTCTATCTCCCCTCACTCACCAGTGCACATAACACCCGCAAAGACCCAGCACTGTCCATACTTCACAGGCTTCCCGCCCCTGGCTGACCACTGCCGCAGGATGGCCACGCTGCCATTCCACTCCAGCGGGCTGACCCCCAGGGAGTAGTCCTCTCCCCAGTTCCCCTGCAGCACGCCATTGTCATCATTGCTGTTGATCTGCAAAGGACAGATGGGTGGGTTTCCACAGTGCCTCCCGGAAGCCCAGACTGCCCTCCAGCAGGGGCGTGGAAGCTCCTCACCATGGCGCTCACCACCCTGCAGATGTACACCACGTCATTCCTCTGGGAGTAGTCTTTGGATGGGTTCTCTAAGAAGTACAAGCTCTTGTTCAGGATCTCAAAGCAGATATCTATGATGCCCTCTTCAAACTTCCAAGCGATTACAAGGGAGAAAAAAAGAGAAGGGTAAAAATGTCTGGAATGCTGAAACTTCAAGTAAGTAACAGACTTTTAGGGAAGGTGTGTGTGAGGGTGGGGCTAAATAGCAGGCAAAGTTCTGCCTTCAAAGAGCTTATAAATCAAAATAGGAATTCTGAAAAACTGACCTGTGTGGCTCTGATGGAAAATACAAAGAGAATTCAGAGAGATGAAAGATCCTCATTGACTGAAGCGATAGGAGAAGGCTATTGGAGCTGGTAGGCTTTGAAAGATGAGGTAGAGAGGAGAGAGGAGGGTGAGATCTTTGAGCATGGTTGGTACCCAGGACAGGGGCTTAGAGATTTTCATTTCTGGAGGACTTGTGGGAAAAAATCAGAGAGCTAAATATAGGGCAAGGCATGTGCGGAGAGGGAGAGGAGTGTGCAGAGCCTTAAAATCAGGTGGAGTATTCAGCACTGACGTCAGCACAGGACATGTATTTGTGACATGTCGCAAAGCTTTTGGCTGCCAAATGCACTGGTATTTGTCTCAGCTTCAAAAAGCTACACAAGCTGTCATAGTTGGAGACCAGGGAAGCTGATCTTCCTTAATAAGGCTCCCTGCTTCCCCCGATTCCTACCTCCTGGTGTGTGGACAGACAGAAACTGTACCAGCCACGGTTGGGATTTGAGGGTGGAAAATCTAACCCCCCAGCCCTGTATACTAAGTGGATATTTGATGTTATAAAATAATTGCTGTTCACTTTTCTTCAGTTCCGATAATGTATTGTGGTTCAGGTTTTCAGAAAGAGTCATCATCTTTTAGAGCTATATTCTGAAGTATTACTGGATTAAATGATACAGTATCTATCATTTGCTTCAAAAAAATCCAGTGATGAGGTGGATGAGGTGGTGCGGTGCAGGAAGACTGGAGGAATATAAATGAGAGATCAGCAAACTTTTTTTTGTAAAGGAACAAATAGTAAATATTTTAGGCTTCGCAGGCCAGAGGGATTCTGTTTCAACTACTCAGCTCTGCCATTGTAGCACAAAAGGAGCCACAGATGACACCTAATGAATGAGCATACTTGTGTTCCAATAAAATGGTATTTATGGCCCTGGCCTGGTAGCTCAGTTGGTTGGAATGTTGTATCGTGCACCAAAAGGTTGCGGGTTCAATTCCCTGTCAGGGCACATACCTAGGTTGCAGGTTTGGTCCCCAGTCGGGGCACATGGGCACATATGGGAGGCAACCAATCTATGCTTCTCTCTCTCTCTCTCTCTCTCTCTCTCCCTTCTTTCCTCTATTAAAAAATCAATAAATGTTTCCTCAGATGAGGATTTTTTAAAATGGTATTTATAAACACAGAAATTTGAACTTTATATAATTTGCACATCACAGAATATTACTGATATTTTTTCCAACAATTTAAAAATGTGAAAGTCATTCTTAGTTTGTGGGCCATGTGAAAACAGAGAGGCCACACTTGACCCATAGTTTGCAAACCCCTGGTGTAGACAAGACAAGACTCACCATAAATTGACCACGGCTGAAGCTGAGAGACAGGTTCATGAAGGTTCACTACAATAGCCAGTCTACTATGATTATGTTTTGAGATTTTCACAATAAAATATTAAAAACTAAAAAGGATCCCTGGCTGATGTAGCTCAGTGGATTGTGTGCTGGCCTGCAAACTAAAGAGTCACTGGTTTGATTCCCAGACAGGGCACATGCCTGGGTTGCAGGCCAGGTCCTCAGTAGGGGGCACATGAGAAGCAACCACACATTGATGTTTCTCTCCCTCTCTTTCTCCCACCCTTTCCCTCTATCTAAAAATAAATGAATAAAATCTTAAAAAAAAAAACCTAAACTAAAAAAGAAAGGCATCTTCCTTTCCTTCCTTGCCCTTCTCACTGGATGGGAAATTGGTCCAGCACCACACACCCAGACTTGTTAGTGGCTGTTTGTGAGCCCACCTTCCTGGTTAGTGTTACCTGCCCGTAGTTCCAGGGCCAGGAGGTGATGAATCTCTCCTGACCTTTGTACACAAAGCCGTAGTCCATCATGATATACTCCTGCAGCAGTATTTCACTTGGCAGGTAGACATCGTCTTCTGAGCAATTAAGAGGAGTAGAGGGGGTAGAACACCAAACCAAAACACACACACACACACACACACAGAGTAGAAAAAATTAAAACAGTGATGAAAATTATCTTTCTGGAAAAAGGAAAAGCAATAAGTTGATGAAAATAGAAATCAAGAGTGGACCCCTTAAAAGTCTACTATATGTTTTTGTAGAGGCCAGAGATAAAATCTATACTTTTAAAAAATATTGATTATCTTTTGTTGATTGTAAAAGTGACAAGCTTGTTGTAGAGATTTGGAAAACATCAATGATGGAAATAAGATAATGAAAACCACTGATTTCTACTCCTCAGAGACACTCACATTTTGGTGTATTCTGGCCACTCCCTCTTTCCCTGAATGTATATGTAATATATTACATATCACATTATGTTCCATCTCCTAATCTATTTCACTTAATCTCACACCATACAAGTCATTTCAAAAGAGAGTGTATGGGACCAACATGTGGGGCTGTTAATGCTGTGACCTGAGGCTGAAGTTCTCCATGGGATGTAATAGACACTCAACAGTGCTATGTTTTGCTGAGGAGATACAAGATTAAAAAAGAAAATCACACCATGAACATTTTCATCATGCTACTAAAAATTCCTTGTAAAGAAGATTTTTGGTGAGCATAAGGTAACGTATTGCATAGATGTGCAATATTTTATCTTCTGGGCTCTCTAAGTAGAATTGTACAGAACATTCCCAATGGATCAAGTTAGCATCACCACCTATGAGCAAGCTGTACCTGCACTCCAAGGGTTAAAAAGCAGGATGAAAGTCCCCAGGAAGTGAGTGGCACTGTAATCCTGGCCTTGAGAGGTCTCTATCTTCAGAGTGTAGGAGCCAATGACTGCATTGGATGGTGTGAAAAGGGAGAGAGATAGTATGTTGGAGTCGATGGTGAAGTCAGAAGCACTCCAGACATTCCCTTGTTGGGCCTGGGTGAGTGAGAAGGTGGCTTGCGTTCCTGACAGCTCCATGGGGGCTGGTCCTGTGTAGAAAAGAATGACTCCAAGGTGAGGTTAAAAAGTCTACATGACATGATTCCAGGCATCCTGGAAGGACCCTCACCTTTTCCCAACACTTGTTAAACCTCTTGGTTTAAGGTTTTTACTGCCACTGGGTGTCCTTGGGCAAGCCACTTAAGATCTCTGGGCCTCAGTTTTTTATCTGTGAAATGGGATCATAATAGTACCCACCTGAAAGTCTTGTCACAAGGATTAAATAAGTTTATGGGTCTGAAGTTTAGAACAGTGCCTGTAGTATATTTAAAGGTTGGTTGTTATTATTACAACTTCAGTTTTCTGAGTTGGCCAAATTCTTTCTTAACAAAACTAGTAGGGTGCTAACAACGTCCTAAGGAATCCAAGGAGAAAAAAGGAAGGGCAGCTCAGAAAAGACAGGTAGGGGCCCTACAGGTGAACTTTGCTGTGGGGAGGGTGAACTCACCAGTCTCAGCTATGAAGGTAATGTGGTCGGTCCCCCAGTGGAAGGGTCGGTTGAAATGCAGTTGGAGCATGAAGGGCTGGCCCCGGCGCACAATGAGCCGCTTAAGGCCCATCTCCTGCGTGTGATGAGCCTTGTTGTTCCTGGGGCTCTGCAGGTCGACAGACCTGAGCTCTAGGGCTGCCACTGGGAGAGATGGAGGCACAGGTCACTACCCACTGTGGTTCCCTGGGCACAGCATTCCCTGACATTGTCAATCATTTCTGTGGCACCTGGCTCTGACTTAGATGAGATTCCTGCCCAGACCTTAGGCCTTCTGCCACCCTACTCCGTGGTTGCAGGACTCGATCTCAGAGGGTGATCCAGAAGACCATGGCCTCAGTTAGGGCGCAATGACCCCAGTGACCTCTGGACCTGGACCCGGAGCCATAGTGCTTGGGAATTAAGGTCCCGGAAAGCAAATTGTTTCCAGATAACTGAAACTTACCCCACCATATACCATTAACCATTTGTATTGATGTTCTTTCTATAAATTACTCTGTTATTCTGCTGATTAAAGAAAGAACAATAAGAATTTTGTATGAATTAAGTCAATGAGCTGACAGGAGGCTCAGCTACAGGCAAGTTCCTACTTTAGGATACAGGGCAGGTGGAAGCCTCAGGGTTACTCATAGGTTATTTCTTGCTTCTCAACCATGTTCCCAGTAAAGGAAGGCATTTACTACTGCTTCCTGGGGTGCTACTGTATGGGTATACCTAGTGTACAGTTTAAGAATTCTCATTTGGACCCAAGGAGGAACACACCAAAACACATCATAATTACATTATCCAAGATTAAAGATAAAGAGAGAATCTTAAAAGCACCAAGAGGAAAGGAGACAGTTACCTACAAAGGGGTTCCCATAAGACTATCAGCTGGTTTCTCAAAAGAAACCTAACAGGCAAGAAGGGACTGGAAAGAAATATTCAAAGTCATGAAAGGCAAGGACCTACAACCTAGATTACTCTATCTAGCAAAGCTATCATTTAGAATGGAAGGGCAGATAAAGTGCTTTCCAGGTAAGGTCAAGTTAAAGGAGTTCATCATCACTGAGCCCTTATTATATGAAATGTTAAAGGGACTTATGTAAGAAAAAAAGATCAAAACTATGAACAGTAAAATGATAACAAACACAACTATCAACAACTGAACCTAAAAAACAAAAACAAACTGAACAAACAACCAGAACAGGAACAGAATCACAGAAATGGAGATCACATGGAGGGTTATCAGGAGGGAAGGGGAGGGGGAGATTGGGGGGGAAAGGTACAGAGAATAAGAAGCATAAATGGTATGTACAAAATAGACAGGGGGAAGTTAAGAATAGCATAGGAAATGGAGAAGCCAAAGAACCTATATGTACGACCCATGGACATGAACTAAGGAGGGGGGCTGCTGGTGGGATGGGGGTGCAGGGCGGAGGGGGATAAAGGAGAAAAAATTGGGAAAACTGTAATAGCATAATCAATAAAATATACTTAAAAGAGAAGAATTCTCACAACACAGTGTACAAGAGTGCAGGCTCTCACTGCCTCAACTGTGAGTCCTTGAGTGAGTCATTTAAAGTCCCTAGGCATCCGTGTCCTCAGCTGAAAAATGGAGACAATGCCAATTGTACCTCATAGTGTTCATATGGACATTAAGTGAGAATTCACAGGTAAAGACCTTAGTGTAGCAGCAGGTACACAAGAAGCACTTCACCAAAAGGAGGGCCTTCATTAATTGCTCTTAGTACTAGGAATAATGCAGCCTCAGATTGCATTTGCTTTGCTATTTTTGCTGGTGATTTTTATTGCATTTCTGTCAACAAAAAATCTATTAGGTCTTTTCCCCTAGCAGCACATTAATTTATCTCAGTGGTTCTCAGCTGGGGAAAGTTTGTCCCCTGGAGGACATATGGCAATGCCTGGAGACATTTTCAGTTGTCAACTGGGGGAAAGGCTGCTACTGACATCTAAGGGGTAGAGGCTGGGGATGCTGCCAAACAGCATCCTGTAGGAAAATCTCGAGTTTGCTCCCAGTCATGATGTAAACTATGGGTCATAGTCAAAAAGTTTGAAAAAAACTGGCTTAGATCCTGTTGGAATATGGCTAGATATCATTTGTTCCTGAGGGTCCTGACATTTTCATACCAAGACCTACTGAACCTTCCCACAAAGCCTCTCAACCCCATACATAGTGCCATTCCACCCTGAACGATCAGATACCCAGAACAGGCAGTGAAGAACACACTTCCACAGGACGGGCCAGTACCGGGGGCAGCCTTTTCCAGGGTGCTGGTCACAGCTCAAAGCACAGTCCCCATGGGCAGCCAACTCCATTTCCCCTTGACCCAGGCTGAGTCTTGGTTTAGGGAAAAGAGGGAGGAGGAAGAAGAAAGCTGTCTTCCTCTTCATGCCCAAAGTTGCAGTGCACAGAGTAAACTCATTCTTCATTGGAGGCTCAGGTTTTCTTTTTTAATTCCATTTAATGTAATTACGCTTTTGGCCCACTGAAGTGCCTTTCATGTCAGGGAGACAATGACTTCAGAGAACCAAAGGGAGGACCTTCGAGGGAGCAGGAATAAAAGCCAAGAGATCAGGAAGAGGTTCAACAAAGCAGGAAATCAAGCAGGATCAATTAGTAAACATGTCATGTCCACAAGACCTTCTTGACTTGGCCACAGGCCCACGAGAGTTAGTAACAAGTAAGAGGAGAGGTAAGCCCCAGCCACATGACTCCTGGTGCTTGATTAATACAAAGACAAGGACATATAAAGGATTGAAAAAAAACTTCCGGCCAAGATGGAGGCATAAGTAGACACACTCTGCCTCCTTGCACAACCAAAAGAAGGACATCAACAATTTAAAAACAAAAAACAATCAGAACTGACTGAAAATCAAACTGTATGGAAGTCTGACAACCAAGGAGATAAAGAAGAAACATTCATCCAGACCGGTAGGAGGGGCAGCCGGGTGGAGAGGACTCGTGGCAAGGCGGCAGCTGGCGGACCCAGCAAGGTGGCAGATTGTGGAGCAGGGCGCACAAAGCTGCAGCTGGCTGGAGAGGCAGCAGCTGGTGGAATGGGTGACAGACCCCACAATCCAGAGTTCCAGCATGGGGAAATAAAGCCTCAAACCACTGATTGAAAACCCCTTGGGGGTTGAGGCAGCAGCGAAAGAAACTCCCAGCCTCACAGCTGAGTTCAATGGAGAGACCCACAGGGGTATAGAATATACACAAACCCACCTTCTTGGGAAGCAGCACCAGAAGGGCCCAATTTGATTGTGGGTAGCGGAGGAAGTGACTGAAATCTGGCAGAGAATGGAGCAAGTGCCATTGCTCCCTCTCAGCCCCTCCCCCACGTACAGCGTCACAGCGCAGTGACCAGCATTACCCCACCCCCAGTGAACACCTAAGGCTCCGCCCCTTTAGGTAACAGGTGCGCCAAGACAAAATAAAAAATGGCCCAAATGAAAGAACAGATCAAAGCTCCAGAAAAAATACAACTAAGCGATGAAGAGATAGACAACCTATCAGATGCACAGTTCAAAACACTGGTAATCAGGATGCTCACAGAATTGGTTGAATTTGGTCGCAAATTAGATGAAAAAATGAAGACTATGCTGACTGAAATGAAGGAAAATGTACAGGGAACCAATAGTGATGGGGAGGAAATGGGGACTCAAATCAATGGTGTGGACCAGAAGGAAGAAAGAAACATCCAACCAGAAAATGAAGAAACAAGAATTCGGAAAAATGAGGAGAGGCTTAGGAACCTCCAGGACATCTTGAAACGTTCCAACATCCGAATTATAGGGGTACCAGAAGGAGAAGAGGAAGAACAAAAAATTGAAAACTTATTTGAACAAATAATGAAGAACTTCTCCAATCGGGCGAAGGAAATAGACTTCCAGGAAGTCAGGAAGCTCAGACAGTCCCAAAGAAGTTGGATCCAAGGAGGAACACACCAAAGCAAGGCACATCATAATTAAATTGGCCAAGATTAAAGAGAAGGAGAGAATCTTAAAATCAGCAAGAGAAAAGGAGACAGTTACCTACAAAGGACTTCCCATAAGACTGTCAGCTGGTTTCTCAAAAGAGACCTTACAGGCAAGAAGGGACTGGCAAGAAGTATTCCAAGTCATGAAAGTCAAGGACCTACATCCAAGATTACTCTATCCAGCAAAACTTTCATTTAGAATGGTAGGTCAGATAAAGTGCTTCTCAGATAAGGTCAAGTTCAAGAAGTTCATCATCACCAAGCCCTTATTATATGAAATGTTAAAGGGACTTATCTAAGAAAAAGAAGATAAAAACTATGAACAGTAAAAATGACAGCAAACACAGTTATTAACAACCACACCTAAAACCAAAACAAAAGAAAACTAAGCAAACAACTAGAACAGGAACAGAACCACAGAAATGGAAATCACATGGAGGGTTATCAACAGGGGAGTGGGAGGGGGTGAGAGGGGGAAAAGAAAGAATAAGTAGTATAAATGGTAGGTAGAAAATAGACAGGGGGAGGGTAAGAATAGTGTAGGAAATGTAGAAGCCAAAGAACTTGTAAGTATGACCCATGGACATGAACTATAGGGGGGGAGTGTGGCTGGGAGGGGGGGTTGCAGGATGGAGTGGAGTGAAGGGGGGAAATGGGACAACTGTAATAGCATAATCAATAAAATATATTTTTTAAAAAAGGATCAAAATATATCCCCATGTATTACCAGTCTTAAAAAAAACAAAAGATGTTAAAACAGCCCTCTGTGCCTTCAATGAATTCTGAGATGGGAAGCTCTTGCCCTCTGAGAGATCAAAGCTCTTGTGGAAGGTTTTATCTCTCCCTTTGAGTCTTGGCTCAGAGGCAACCACTGATCAGGGACTTTATTTGGTCTTTGAAGATGATGCCCCACCTCCTACTATGGTCACTACCATCTCAACGCCTTCTGTATTTTCTGCAGAGCACTTAATCATATCTAGAATTAGTTCCACAAAAGAGTCTTTGGCCACCTTCTTACACCTGCCTAGGATGGAACATGGTTCCTAATTATTATAATTATAACTAATGATCTTGCTTAATTCTTACTACATGTCAGGCACTGTCTGAAGTGTTTGACAGGACTTAAATCATTTACATTCTCACAACCACTCTCTATAGATGTGTTAATATTGTTTCTGACCTTCAGAGCAGAGCTGGGATTCATATTCAGGTGGGCTGGCACAGAGCCTGCCCCCTAACCCTTTACAATTGTCTCCCCTTGTAGGTGTTCAGAGATGTTTGCTGAATGGATATGTGCATACATGCATGAAGGAGGAGGAGAGTGATCTGGCAGAAGGGAAGTGAGGCTGTAGAGGCACAGAAGGAGAAGAGCTTGTGAGGGTAATAGCACCAAGCTGCTGCTGTTGGCTTCAGTAGTAATGTGCACACCTATCCCCGACGGGAGAATAAAAGTTATATACCTTTCTGAGGGCAATATGTCAATACTTATTACAAAATAAAAGAAAGCCTTAAAACACAAATACCTTTGAGTCATAAGTTCCTCCTCCAGGAACTTTTTCTTTTAAAAAAATCATAATTTGGGCCTGACCATTGTGGTTCAATTGGTCATTCTACAGATCAAAATGTCACGGGTTCAATCCCTGGTCAGGGCACATATGAGAAGGCAACCTATTGATGTTTCTCCACACATCGATGTTTCTCTCTTTCTCTCTCTCTAAAAGAGATGGAAAAATGTTCTCAGGTGAGGATAAAAAATCATAATTTGTGTACAAAAATGTAAGCATAAGGATGTTCAATGCAACTTAAATAATCTCACAGTAAGAGTCGGATACACGAACTTTATTCCTCTCATCTTGATGTAATCGACAAAAAAAAGGACAAAGAAGGGTTCCCGCCAAGATGGAGGCATAGGTAGAAACCCTTCACTTCCTCGCACAACCAAAAGGAGGATAACAAACAATCTAAAATCAATAAGCAACGAGAAGTGCCAGAAAATCAAACTGCACGGAACTCCGACAACCAAGGAATTACAGAAACAGTCAACCAGAACAACCAGACCAGTAAGATGGGCAGATGGAGAGAACCCGTGGCAAGGCAGTGGACCATGTGGGTGGGGCTGGCTGAATAGGAAACTGAGCCTCAGAGCTGACTGTGGTCTATGGCAGGGTTGCCACAGTGAGAGAAACTCCCAATCTCACACAAGAATTCATTGGAAAGTGGGGATAGAGCTAAGCAGGCGAGCTGCATTGTTCCCACTCTGGACCCTACCGGACAGACAGTGCTGCAGAGCAGCAAGGAGGCTTTCCCTGCCCTGGTGAATACCTAAGGCCCCGCCCCCTTACAACTTAACAGGTGCTCCAAGACAAAGAAATAGGGCCCAAATGAAAGGACAGAGCAAAACTCCAGAAAGAGAGCTAAGTGATGAGGAGATAGCCAACCTATCTGATGGAGAGTTCAAAGCCCTGGTCACCAAAATGCTCACAGAACTGATTGAACTTGGTCACAAAATGAAAGAATGAATGAAGGCTACCCAAAGTGAAACAAAGCAAAATATTCAGGAAGCCAACAGTAACGGAGGAAACCAGGACTCAAATCAAAGATTTGGAACAAAAGGAAGAGATAAGCATCCAACTGGAACAGAATGAAGAAAGAAGAATTCAAAAAAAAAAATGAAGAGAGGCTTAGGAACATCTGGGACAATTTTAAACGTTCCAACATCTGAATCATAGTAGTGCCAGAAAGAGAACAACAGCAAGAAATTGAAAACTTATTTGGAAAAATGATGAAGGAAAACTCCCCCAATCTGGTGAAGGAAATACACTTCCAGGAAGTCCTGGAAGCCCAGACAGTCCCAAAGAAGTTGGACCCAAAGAGGAACACACCAAGGCACACTATCATTAAGTTACCCAAGATTAAAGATAAAGAGAGAATCTTAAAAGCAGCAAGAGGAAAGGAGAGACTTACCTACAAAGGAGTTCCCATAAGACTACCAGATGATTTCTCAAAAGAAACCTTACAGGCAAGAGGGGCTGGAAAGAAGTATTCCAAGTCATGAAAGTCAAGGACCTACATCCAAGATTAACTGTATCCAGCAAAGCTTTCATTTAGAATGAAAGGGCAGAGAAAGTGCTTCCCGGATAAGGTCAAATTAAAGGAGTTCATCATCACCAAACCCTTATTATATAAAATGTTAAGGGGACTTATGTAAGAAATTGAAGAAGATCAAAAACTATAAATAGGGAGAACCAAGATGGCGGTGTAGGTAGACACACTGCACCTCCTCGCACAACCAGAACTGACAGAAAATCGAACGGCAAGGAAGTCCGACATCAAGTAGATAAAAAAGAAACATTCATCCAGACCGGTAGGAGGGGCGGAGACGGGCAGCCGGGGGGTGGGGGGGGGGGCGGAGAGGACTCAAGTTGCCTTGGTGGGACTGAGACTGGCGGAGTGTGGGACGAACGGGGCAGGCAGTCTGACCACTAGCAGACCCTGCAGCCCCACATTCGCGCACAGATAAACCGGGACAAATGGCGGGGAGCGAAGCAGACAGCGTAACCCAGGGCTCCAGCGTGGGGAAATAAAGCCTCAGACCTCTGATTGAAAACACCCGTGGGGGTTGGGGCGGCAGCAGGAGAGACTCCCAGCCTCACAGGAGAGGTCGTTGGAGAGACCCACAGGGGCCTAGAGTGTGCACAAGCGCACCCACTCGGGAACCAGCACCAGAGGGGCCCAATTTGATTGTGGGTAGCGGAATGAAAGACTGAAATCCGGTGGAGAGTGGAGTGGGCGCCATTACTCCCTCTCGGCCCCTCCCCCACGTACAGCATCACAGTGCAGCGACCAGCGTTACCCCGCCCCAGGAACACTTAAGGCTCCATTCATTTAAGTAACAGACACGCCAAGACAAAAAAAAAAAAAAAAAAAATGGCCCAAATGACAGAACACTTCAAAGCTCCAGAAAAAATACAATTAAGCGAGGAAGAGATGGCCAACCTATTGGATGCACAGTTCAAAACACTGGTTATTAAGACACTCACAGAATTGGTTGAATATGGTCGAAAACTAGATGAAAAAATACAGCCTATGCTAAGAGAAACAAAGGAAAATGTACAGGGAACCAATAGTGATGCGAAGGAAACTGGGACTCAAATCAATGGTGTGGACCAGAAGGAAGAAAGAAACATCCAACCAGAAAAGAATGAAGAAACAAGAACTCGGAAAAATGAGGAGAGGCTTAGGAACCTCCAGGACATCTTGAAACATTCCAACATCCGAATTATAGGGGTGCCAGAAGGAGAAGAGGAAGAACAAAAAATTGAAAACTTATTTGAACAAATAATGAAGGAGAACTTCCCCAATCTGGCAAAGGAAATAGACTTCCAGGAAGTCCAGGAAGCTCAGAGAGTCCCAAAGAAGCTGGACCCAAGGAGGAACACACCAAGGCACATCAAAATTACATTACCTAAGATTAAGCAGAAGGAGAGAATCTTAGAAGCAGCAAGAGAAAAGGACACAGTTACCTACAAAGGGGTTCCCATAAGACTGTCAGCTGATTTCTCCAAAGAGACCTTACAGGCAAGAAGGGACTGGCAAGAAGTATTCCAAGTCATGAAAGGCAAGGGCCTACATCCGAGATTACTGTATCCAGCAAAGCTTTCATTTAGAATGAAAGGGCAGATAAAGTGCTTCTCAGATAAGGTCAAGTTAAAGGAGTTCATCATCACCAAGCCATTATTATATGAAATGTTAAAGGGACTTATCTAAGAAAAAGAAGATAAAAACTATGAACAGTAAAAATGACAGCAAACACAGTTATTAACAACCACACGTAAAACAAAAACAAAAGCAAACTAAGCAAACAACTAGAACAGAAACAGAACCACAGAAATGGAGATCACATGGAGGGTTATCAATAGGGGATTGGGAGGGGGAGAGAGGGGGAAAGGTACAGAGAATAAATAGCATAAATGACAGGTGGAAAATAGACAGGGGGAGGGTAAGAATAGTGTAGGAAATGTAGAAGCCAGAGAACTTATAAGTATGACCCATGGACATGAACTATAGGGGGGGGAATGTGGAAGGGAGGAGGTGGGCAGGATGGAGTTGAGTGAAGGGGCGGAAATGGGACAACTGTAATAGCATAATCAATAAATATATCAAAAAAAAAAAGAAAATGATGGGTTCCCAACTCTGAATACAATAAAAACCATTGAATTGTATATTTTAAATGGATGGGTTTTCTGGCATGTGAGTTACATCTCAGTAAAGCTATTTAAAATAAATTATGCTTGTTGTTTATTCACTCTCTCTCCTACTTAGAATTGAATGACACATGAGGGCAGGATCCTTATGTATTTTCTTCACTCATGCAGTCTCAAGCACATAGAACAGAGCCTGGAGCTCAATAAATATTTACAATATGAATGAAAAAAAAAACTATGAATAGTAAATGACAACAAACAACTATCAACAAATGAACCTAAAAGAAAAGAAAAACAATGAAAACAAAAACTAAGCAAGCAACTAGAACAGGAACAGAATCAGAGAAATGGATATCACATGGAGGGTTTTCTGGGGAGGGGGAGAGGAGGAATGGGGGGAAAAGGTACAGGGAATAAGAAGCATAATTGGTAGGCATAAAATAGATGGTGAGAGGTCAAAAATGGTACAGGAAACAGAATTCAAAGAAGTTATATGTACAACCCATGGACATGAACTAAGGAGGCAATGCTGGAGGGTTGGGGGGTGCAGGGCAGAGAGGGGATAAAAGGGGAAAAATTGGGAAAACTGTAATAGCATAATCAATAAGATATACTTTAAAAAAGGACAAAGAGAATATGAGGAAATAATAAAAGGAACATAAAAAACTGAAAAACATTAAGTTACAGATTATCTTTAGATGGTGAATTATGGGAAATTTCTCTTTCCTTTCAGTTTCTTTGGGTTGTCTAAGCTCCTGCTTAAACATGTTCTCGTTTTGTATTTTGGGGAAAGTGTTACTTTGGTTAAAGGCAGATTTCTGAGTAGGAGTGGCATGATCAAAGATTTCCTTCTGGGTTAATCCGGCTGTGGTATGTAGCCCAGACTGGAGGGGGGGGAAAGAGAAGCATGGGAGGGGCAGTGAGAACTCTGCTGCAATCATCTTAGACAAAAGGCTAATGAGGACTTAAACAAAGGTGTGTGAGGGACTGGCATCCGTGGGCATGTGACAGGCTAACAAACAGCTGGTTTGGAAAAAGACTGGGGCAGGTTAAAGAATCCACTGTGAACAATGTCTTGAGCAATCAGACTACTGGCAAAGGACTGGAAACCTCCAGGCGGGGATGGCAGAGGGTCAGTTATATCCGGCACAGCCAGCGCAGAGATCGTGCCTGCTGCCAAGGTCAGGTGGACTCAGCTCCTTTCTTCTTCTGCCTTTGTCCCTAGATTAGTCCAGCTTCTTGGCCAATGTCTTTTCTTTTTCTACTGCTCATTATTATTGCCAGTTTGGGACTTTGATAAATACTTCCTTTTTTTCATTTCTTCCCTTTTAAAAAATGTGAAAGGGCCCATCTGTGTGAGAACAGAGAGGTTTTATGTGATGACATATTGCAGTGTTTCTGTGCCTCTTTAAGTGTACAAGAGTAAGAATGCTTTATTACCTAAAGGTTCAAGTCCAAATTCCTTAGGCAAGAGTTCAAAGCCCTCTACAGCGTGATCCCAACATCTTATCACCCAATAGTCATAAATAAACTCTGCTTCTCTTGTCGCCTCCAAATAGATTATGCCTAGCTCTACCTCTGGGCGGTCCCTGCCCCTTCCCCAGTCTCTATGTATCCCCACTGTAACCATTCTGCAAGGAAAACTCAGCATCCACCTCCCCATGAAATCCTTCCCAAACATGTCAGAACATGGAGGTATCTTTGCATCTGTAACAATACTTTTATATCTAGCTAATATTTACTAAGTGTTATTAAACTCCAGGATTTATATGCATTATCCCCTATTCCTACAAATACCCAACAAGGTTTTAACTCCATATTACAGATGAGCAGACAGAGGATCAATGAGGCTAAATTTCCCAGAGTCACCTACCTAGTATTCAGCAAAATGGTCACTTATATCTGGACAATGTGATTCCAAAACCTGACTCAACTTCTTGCCTGTATGCCTGCTCTGAGGTCCCCTGCCTCTTTCTTTCCATGTAAATGAATATCATGCTTTATTCAAATGAAAACGTAATAGACAGGCCTAAGAGGAGCTGCTCTGGTGGAAGCACCAGAGATGGGCCCCCCAGCTTCTCTGTAGAGCCTTAGGGTTCCAAAGAACACAATGAAAACCACAGTCCCGTCCGCACCACCTCATCCTAAAACGCCAGCCTGTCCAGGCAGAACCAGCTCCAGGACCTGCCTGGTTGCTCCCTCTGCGCTGCAATT
Source organism: Desmodus rotundus (assembly GCF_022682495.2). Taxonomy (NCBI): domain Eukaryota; kingdom Metazoa; phylum Chordata; class Mammalia; order Chiroptera; family Phyllostomidae; genus Desmodus; species Desmodus rotundus. The sequence goes on from NC_071393.1 coordinate 76,700,470, forward strand.
TCTTAGACTCTAAACCACTTATTTGTCAATTAATCACTGAGTGATATGTTGTTTCTTTGAAACATTATTTTCATTTATTGGTGTCTACATAATTAACTATATTGTTTGATTGTTTATACCCAGTACTCAGCAAATAGCTGCTGGCAAGAGAAAAGTGTTCCTAGCTGGCTACACAAGTTAAATTATTCGGTCTTTGGCAGAAAATACAGCCCTGGATTAATATCCATAATATATTAAAGTTCCTATAAATATTAAGTCTTGCTATAATCAGAGAAATGAAAACTAAAACAATGAGATCCCACCTTTGGTTCATTAAAAAATATTTAAAACAATACCAATAACCTATTTTGTTAAGGTATATGGAAATACACTATCTTTTATGGTGGGAGTGTAAATTCACAGACTTTTCAGAGAAATTGGTTGATATCGAAGGGTAGCAGAATATGTCATCCCAAAATATGCCACTTTGGCATAAAGATTATTTTGAGCTGAAGGTAAGTGAAAAGAAGCAGATAAAAGAAAGTCTCTTTGACCTCCCCATTTGCTTCAAAGCAGGACACGTATTTGTAAGCAGGTCCTCCCTCTCCTCTCTAATAGAGCCCAAAGAAGCACCAGAGGAATCCATATAACAAACTATTAACTAGCCTTTATCTTTCATTTGCTTCCCCACATGTTTACCTTTCCACAATTTGTTGCCCTAAAAACTCAGTCCTTTTCCTTTGTCTCACTTCTCTAAAAATTCATTGTTCCTTTGTTAAGATGCTATATAAGGCCAAGTTCTAACCACTCTTTTGAGTTACTCATCATTGAGTGCTCCCGTGTGTATGTGCAATACACACGTTAATAAATTTCATTTGTTTTTCCCTTGTTAGTCTCCTACCAGTCTAATTTGTAGGTCCTCAGCCAATGAACGTAACTGGTAGAGGGAAAAAATTACATTTTCCTTCCCCTACAATACCCATTGTAACTCCCACTGAATAGTGTTTTTGATCCAACAGTTCTCTTAAAAATCTTTCAGATAAAAAACATTGGCACACCTGTGCAAAGTAATATCAACAGGGACATTCACTGCAGCATTGTTTATAAGGGCAAAATATTAAAAACAGTCTAAATGTCCATGAACAAAGCATAGAAATAAATTAAACAAATTTAAAAATTTATTAAATACATTGTGCTTATTTGCCCAAAATTGAAAACTATAATTCACTTTGTATTGCATGCAAAGATTTCCAAGATAGCCTTGGCTGGTGTGGCTCAGTAGGTCGAGTGCCAGACTACAAACTGAAAGGTTCGATTCCCAGGGCACATGCCTGGGCTGTGGGCCAGGTCCCTGACTGGGGTGTGAGAGAGGCAGCCAACAGATGTTTCTCTTGCACATTGATGTTTCTCTCCCTCTCTTTCTCTCTTTCCCTCTCTCCAAAAGTAAATAAATAAGTAAATCTTTTTAAGAAAGTGTCAGTTAAAAAAAAAAAGATTTCCAAGATACAAGATTTTGTTTTAAAAGCAAGTCATCAAACAATACGTGTTATATAATCACATTGTATAAAACGAATAATTGTATATAATCTAGTGTTATTTGGAAGCAGTTAACTAAATTGTTAACAGTTCTTTCCTATGAGGAAAAAGTCAGATTGGGAATACATATGTATGTGAAGGGGGGTGTGGGGGTTTTTTTTAATCCTAATATATGAACTTTTAACTTTTTACATGTATTTATTTTTGTGTATTATTTATTTAATTAAAGTATGGTATTTTAGAAGGCACTATAACATTTTAGGCTTACTGGAATTTGGGATAACTGAGGGGAAAAAATAGCCTAGAATTTAGTACAAAAAGACCCTGGAATCTAGCACATGAACAAACCTCTTTAGCCTTCTCTATCAAACTCTGGCTTACGTTAAAATACAATGTACATCTCAAATTCTAATAATTTCCATGATATATAGTTTATTTTTGTTTTTATTAAAGTATTTTTTATTTTTCAATTACAGTTGACCTTCAATATTATATTAGTTTCAGGTGTACAGCATAATGGTTAGAAATTTATGTAACTTATAAGGTGATCCCCACAATAAATCTAGTGCCCATCTGACAGCATACATAGTTATCACAGTACATTGACTGTATTCCTTATGTTGTACTTTACAGCCCTGTGGCTATTTTGTAACTGCCAGTTTATACATCTTAACCCCTTTACCTTTTTCACCTAACCCCCAACCCCACTTCCCATCTGGCAACCCATCAGTCTGTTCCACATACCTGTGAGTTTGTTACTGTTTTGTTTGTTCATTTATTTTGTTTTTTAGATTCCACTCTATGGTGTATAATTTACAACACAAATTTAAAAAACCTGTAATCCACATTTCGTGCCCTCTCCCTCCCAGCCCCATGTGTCTGTCAGGCTGGCCCACCCTGTTTTTCTCACTCCCGGCAGCAGGGCAGCAGTGATTCTAAGGGAACACAAAAAGGAACCTGAGCGCAGAAGGCAGGGCGGCATCTCTCTAAGGGGAGCTGAGAGCCAGGAGGAAGGCCTAGGATCCGAGAGGTAGTCCTCCCACAGGTCCAGGGTTAGCCACAGAAATGGCCTCTCAAGCACCAAGGGCACCAAGGGGTAAAAGTCAAGGTCCTTGTGAGCCCCCTCAGACTTTTCAAGGTCATTCTAGTCCTAAGATGTTAAAGAAAAGATCGTCCACTGCTTCAGGTACAAACTGAATCCATTCATAAGAAAAAGAATGACTGTATGATTTGTGCCCCAAGGTCTGAATTAAGGTAAAGAAATGGGAGAAAGGAGCCACATTATACAATGGACTATCAACATCAGGTTAGCCCCTCCTATCTTTCCTGTTCACCCTCTACCCTCTCCATATATCTCTCCTCTCTTGACTTAGCAACTCAGGAAAATTACGTTCCCAGTACTCACCTTGATTCATCTTCCTCCTTCTTCTGTCAGCCCGGGCCCTTCAACTAATCGGTATAAAGATTCTAGACTTTATAGCCTCTCTGGGCATTAACTGTGGTCTGACTAGAAACTTTCTTTCCCTCCTGAGTTGGGTGGGGCTGCCATTTCCTCCTCCTCCTAGTATTCTTCCTGCTTTCGACTTTCTCACTGTTCCGTGTGCATCACAGCTTAAGGAAAAGAGCTGTTTCTAAAGTCTTTTTTAAAAATTGCTGAGGGGTTTGTTTCTGTGGCCTCCTTTTTAAGCTGAGAAGACTCAAGTGACATGGAAGGCAGAGCTTGGTCTGGATCAGTTCCTTTGCATCTCCGTCACTTCAGGGCCTGGGGCTGGATTCACTCTAAACTGGATTCATTCTGGTGTTGGGCATCACTCCACAGTGTTGAGATGGGAATAAGGGACAGAGCTGCCCTCAGGAAGGTCATCACAAATGGTCATGAAAACACCTTTGGGCAGCCCATTAGCACCTGGACACCTTTGCATCTTGAAGAAAAATTAAGTACATTGAAATGGGGAATTATTATGATTCAGATGAAGTTGGTAAAATTTCTAATGACAAGGAGAAATGCCCATGATATATTGTTAACGGGTGGGGTGGGAGTGGGGGAGCAGGTTAACTCAAGGTGGAAAAAAATGATATTTATACACATAAACCCATTTTTAACAGATGGAAGAAAGTAGAGACTGGGATTGTCTAAGGGCAGTGAGATTGTGAATGATTGTGGTTTCCTTACTTAAACTTTTCTGAGTTAAAAAAAATCCACATTGGGAGAGTAAGATGTTTTTAATCAGGGAGGAAAAAAATACTGTTAAGAGAAAGTGAGAAAAGGGGCAGGAGGACCATGGCTGGAGATCTGGGCAAGTGTCTTTTACGAGATTCACAGTTTAAAGACAGAAGCAGAAGTATTCAGTTTAGATCAGTAAAAGAATAAAGCTATTTACACATTTACTGTTCATTGCCAAAGGTATGTAAGAGGTGCCTAATTCCTTGTGTGACTCATAGAGATGTCTGCACCCATTGTGATCAAAGCTTCCTGTCACATCTTCTGCCTTTTCTTAATGTGTTGAGTATATTTAGGAAGTGGTCCTCAGTTGGATGCATTAAACTCGCTTATTATCAAATGTTTACTGAGTACCCTGTGGGCCTTATTTTTATCAAAATTACTATACTTTGCCTCAGAAAAATAACATTTTGAGTACTTGTTAGGGTGGTTGGTGACATGGGCTGTGAAAGAACTCACAGAGAGAAGGAAATGTAGAGAATAAAGGTTTTAGTCACTCTCCAAGGAGAGGGGCATGGTGTGGAGAGATACACTGGCATTGCGGAGTGGGGGCTTTGAGCTTTTATTGGATTATAATTGGATTAAAAATGGGTGGGGGGTTGCTGTCGTGTGGCCCCTGGGCTGTTGGGGCGTTGTAACAGGAGGCTGCAGTTTGTTCCAATGTTGTCTTCTGCCTGTGGCTGTTCTGTTCTTGTTTCCAGTAATTTCCAGTCCTGGGGACATAAGCTCAGAAGAGTAAAATGGCAGTCAGGTTTAACAAGGTCATAGGCCTGCTCAGCAAATGGTGCCGCAATAGCAAATGGGGCTGATTTTATCCTTTCAGTACTGGTGCAAGAATCTCTTGTAGTAGAAATAGATGCCCTTTTTATGAAGACAGAATTTAAAAAAAAAAAAAAAACAGCTCTTTGTAATATAATTCCTAGTTTACACTAAAATATTTTTATTAAGATTTTATTTAGTTATTTTTAGAGAGAGAGGAAGGGAGGGAGAAAGAGAAGGAGAGAAACATTAATGTGTGGTTGCTTTTTGTGCACCCCCTACTGGGGACCTTGCCCACAATCCAGGCATGTGACCTGACTGGGAATTGAACCAGTGACCCTGAGGTTTGCAGGCCAGCGCTCAATCCACTGAGACACACCAGCTAGGGCTAAAAATATTTTTTAACATAGACTTTTATAAATGGTGGAGTGGAGTATACACTTTGATAAATGTCCTTCCTGTTATTTTGTCTATGCTGGGTTCATTTTTTCCCATAGTTACAGTCATACTGTACCTTTTTTTTTAAGTTAAAGACAAAAAAAAAATTAATTGCTCAGGAGAGCAGGCCTGGATCAGTCTGAATGTGGGTCACAAAACATATTTGTCCCATTCCTTGACTGTTTGGAAAATGAGTTATGCTCTCAGATGGAAAGGCATAGCAGCGAGGAGGAAAATGGAGTGGCCAGCCCAGTAGATGTCCTGACCTCTCAAGAACCACCAAGCCCTCCCTGCCTTAGGTTAGGGCCACTTGCCCACACCTAAAATGCATGTGGCACAAAATGATTCTCAGCGAGGGTAGTAGCATCGCTATAGAAAGGGGCTTGAAGGGGTACAGAAAAATCAGAATTTGGCCTTGACAAACACAAGACAGGGAAAGAAAGACAGCTTCCTCACACCCCTTCATTCTGCTGTAGCTGGTGCCACATTACATAGCCTCTACAGAGACATTGATCTTGAAATAGCCCAGATGTTTCTCCCTGCTGCTTAGGATGTTCTGGATTTGGTAGTTTCCAGTACTGAGAAAACCAGGCAGGTCCAGGTGAGGTAGGGTGAAAACACTCTCTGGCAGTGAGTATTTGCCTTCTTTGAAGGGACAGTGGCAGGGAAGCCCATAGGTATGCAGGGGCTCTGGGCAGGGCTCTCCACAGGGAAGGAAAATGTCAAGTATGTCACAGATGTCTTCATAGGTACAGCTGTTGATTGGTTCCACACATGGGAATTTGACCCACAAGCCAGCCATTTCCTTCTGCACAGTTAATTCCACCTTCAGAACAGAATGGGGTTACATGCATCTGGGTCTCCACGCTGACAGTCACATTCCCAGGACCCACGGTGGGGTTAGGTGCCACACTCAGGCGTTTGATCAGCACAGGGTCCTTGCCCTCATCACAGTTCTCCCAGGAACAGCTACTGATCCAGAATGACTGTTTCATTAAGACCTTTGCGAGGGCCTTGGGTCCAGAGAAAAGCAAGCCCAGGGCAAGAAGAAGCAGAGCCTGCATCCTGGGCATCATTGCAAAAGGTGGGTCTGTGCAAAGATAACTACAACAATCATACTGTATCTTAAAGACAGAGCTTGTTTAATGGAGAATGTCCATATAAAACAATTTGCCATCCTATTTGAAAATATAGCCTTGTGTAATGACTTTTGCCTTGTAAAAATGAGCTTTTACATCTCAAATATTATTTATTTATTTCAATCCTTCCATTTTCACTTAGGGGCTTAAATGGGAAAAGAGGTTTCTCCAAAAGTAACCACAATATTATTATCCAGGTTAACCAAAGAAATTCTACTTGGTCAACCTTAAGGGTCTCATTAATACTGTGTCACAATTTCTGCTACTTTCATCCCTTCCTTCCTTCAGTTTATAAGTATTGAATGACGTAGCGAGAGAGATTTAGGTGGTGCAATGGTGGGAGAGGAAAAGGTATTGGAGAGAGTTGAGGACTGCAGAGGAATTGGAGATAGTGAGTGTGGACAAAATTGGGATTGACTTCCTTTCCTTTTGCCAGAGATCAATATGTCTCTCACACATTGATGTTTCTCTCCCTCTCTTTCTACCTTCCTTCCCTTCTCTCTAAAAATAAATTTTAAAAATATTTTTGAATATTTTTTAAAAAGAAAAAAAACTTTTCCTTTCTGGTAAGTATCAGGAGAATTTAATAAAAATGGAGAATTTGACCAAGGTTATCCCCAAATAACAACTCAGGAAGTTTGACTGTGAGGGAAGGGCAGCATTCTTAGGTGTTGATAGGAAAGAATGAGTAGAACAGGATTGGTTAAAAAGACACAGGAATGAGAACGAATAATCCAGGCACCTCAAATTCAAGTGTTCAAGGAACCAGGTAGGTAACCTAAATGAACAAAACAGTGGGATGCAAGGAACAGAGAAAACAGCAAGAACTGTGAGAGACTGGAGAACACAGGTTCCTCCTATATGCTGGCCTGAGGCTCCGGGGAGTTCTGAGCGATGGTGGAACTGTTCTTGATTGTGATGGTAGTATACACAGAAATGTATGTATTGGTCAAAACTGGTGGAATTACACACTGAAAAGATGGATTTTACCTTCCATTTTTCCTTATGTTAAGTAAAATAAAAATAATAGGAAAAAACCCAATGTGGGTCAGACATAAGATATATCTGTGGGCCACAAACATTGTTTTACAGCCTTTGGAATAATTGAGAAAGTGAGGTTTCTGAAAAGATGTGAGGAATGGGACCTAGGCCCCAGACTGGAGAGTTTGCCTCAGATGGAGGAGAGCTATGGTGTCTATGGTAACAGGAGGAAAGGTATTAAAGACAGGAAAGCAGGCAGGCAAGTTTGTGGCAGAAATGTGAGGGATCTCTGATCTGATAACTTCTATTTTGCCAGTGAAACAAGAGGCCCAGTCATCAGCTTACGATGAGGTGAGAAGTGGAAAGTCAGATATTTCAGAAGAATGGTGATGGTTTGCTACAGCCGCAGAGGAGAATTCCAGATTGAGTGAACTAGAAAAAGATGACGAGATTGTTAAGTAGTATTTCAGGCCCTTCTGATGTTGGTGATAATAAACTTAATTAGTTAATAATAATAACAGTGGCTTAAAATCTAATTTTACTTCTCTCTCATATAAAGGAGTTACGGAGGTAAAACTAGGGCTGGTATATGATTTCATTAGGGATCAAAACTACTACTTTTTACTTGAGCATCTTGGCTTGCAGCTTCCATCCTCAAGGTCACCTCATGGTTCATGATGGCCACAGCAGCTGCAACAGAAGGCAAGAAGGGGGGCTCTTCTGCTGAATCAACTCTCTTGAAGCTTTCCTGCACCAACCACCAGACCTTCTTCCTCATTTGCTGGGATGAAGTCAGGTGACCACACATGCACACAAGGGCCACTAAGACACGCAATCTCTTATTCCTGGTAGCAAGGTGTCCAACTAGACATCAGGGTGCTATTACTAAGGATTGTGCATTAGAGTATGGAGTTGGTAGTCTCTGCCACAGTGATGCGCCCTGTCGTGTGCTTTTTGCTCTCCAGTAGGGCATCTCAGGATATGGCCATGGAAAAACCTGAAAGTTGATTTCACCGGAGCTGGAGTTTTGTCAGATAAATGGTGTAAAAATGCTAAGAAGCAAGAATCTAGAACCATCTTGAGAGAGTGACTGAAATTATGAATAATAAATTCTAAACTAGGTTTGGGAGAAAAGCGAGTGCAGGAGGAAGCCGACAGGTGCACAGGGAGTAGAGACAGCAATGACCCGGACATCCTGCTGAAGTGGAAGAAAGGCTCCTGGGGAAGAAACTGAGTCAGCAAGCTCCACAGGAGGTCATGATGGAGAGAGGAAAGTTAGGTTGGGGACAGGCAGTTGCTAATCATCACTTTAAAGAGAGGAGGTGGGACAATAACACCCTGATGTTCAAGTGAAGATCAGGGAGTGACAAGAATCCACCACACCTCTTCCCTGTTTCTCATTACTTCTCATCTACTTTCTACTTCTGTAAGACTGCGTCTGTAGTACTTCAGACTGAGGGTGTGTTGGACACATCTCATGCTCCACCTCACATCCCCTTGGCCCCCTTTTTGTTCCAATTTTAGTATATGTGCTGCCGAAGCGAGCACCCCATGGCCCCCTTTTAACTCGCTATTTTTGCAACAGCCAGGTGTGACCTGTAGCACTACTGTGTCTCAACTTCATCAGGAATCTCTCACGCTCTGCCCCACGGTTTCTCTGACCTGCTGGGCACTCACTCATATGTGAACCTGAAAAGGAGGGAGAAGGTCAGTAGCCAGGGGTCAATCCTTGACCACTGGGGACCAGGATCTGGTAAATAAATGCTCCCTCTCATCTTCTTCAGGGTGGACAATTCTGAGGTGCATTCCACTTCATCTCCAGAGGGTCCTAGCAGGACTGAGACCCAGGTGCCCATAACTGACAGCTTTATAATACTTTTCAAAAATTGTATTAACACATAACACAATTTTACAACTTTAGGTGAAATTTACCACTTTAAGAATTTTACAGTGTACAGCTCAGTACATTTAGTTGTGAAACCATCACCACTGTAGTTGCGGAACATTTTCATCACCCCCCCACAAAAAAACCCCACAACTCATATCCATGTAGCCATCACTCTTCATTTCTCCCTAACCCAAACCCTGGCAACCACAAATCTCTATTCTGCATAGTTCATAGAAATGCAACCATACAATATTTGTCCTTTTCTGGCTGGATTCTTTTACTTAGCATACGTTTCTGAGATTTCATTCATACTGAAGCATGTATCAGTACCTTATTCCTTATTTTTTAGTAAAATAAAACTTATTAGTACCTCATTCCTTCTTATGGCAGAATGATATATCATTGTGCAGTCGTACCATGTTTGTTCATCTGTTCAACAGCTGATGAACATTTAGGTGTTTCCACCTTTGGCTATTGTGAATAGTGCTACTGTGAATGATAACACATTTTTATATTGGCTTTTCCCCTTCCCTGTTAGTCAGGAGATAGAATGATGGGAAAGAATCTGGAAGTAGTGAGGTCACTGCAATAGTCTGGTGGAAAGGGGCCATTTGGAGATCTGGACTAAAGCAGCAGGAGCAGAGAGGAGTGGCTAGATTTGAGAAACATGCAGAATTAGAACTGACTGCATTTGGTGAAGGTGTAAGAGAGACAGGAACCTAACGGAGAGGGGAGGGAAATGAGGATGATGCCAATATTTTAACTTAAAAATGGTCTTCAATTGTTGCCACTTTTAGAGCTCAAACACTTGATAATTTTGACAGGTAGTATGTTAATAATTACTATTCTAATAAATCCCACATAAATCCATCCACCTGTGGGGACAAGTATTTCCAGGTTCCTAGAAGCAGGGCCAATTTAGAGTTTGCAGGGCCCCTGTCTAAATGAACATTTAAGTCACCCAAAGTCAGCATGTCAACATCATCTGGCAGCTCGATCTTCTAAGATCCCTCAAAGACATATCACATTGGCCAATGGGAGTGATCTGCTCTTCAGGCGGCCCTTCTGGAACCTGATCCTGGCCAGAGTGCCCAGGAATGACCACATAGATGTGAGTCCTGAAACTCCTCAGGGTGTCTTTCTGGTCAACCCCCATGTGTGATGAGGAGAAATTGGCCAGGGGAAGGAAGAGGGTTTAGGAAATCAGAGGTCCCCAAAGAGGTAAAATTGGAATTGGGGCCCATGTGGGACCAGGTCCAGGCTGGACAGCAGTGTCAGCCCCTGCTGGAGAGGGACTGAGAAAACTTTGAGGATGGCACTTTAAAGTGCAGGACCCTCTGAGAACCTCACTCGCCCAGCTCTAAGGGTGGCGGAATTACCTAGGACTAATGTGAACCTCTGGAAGCAGAATAAGAGATGGAAACCAGCATTTGTTTTATGTGTGTCTTACTTGCCACACACCATGCAAGACTCTTGCTTGTTTTGATCCTCATAAATACCTTGCGATGTAGGTACTATTATCAAACCCATTTTACAGATGAGAAAACTGTGTCCCAGAGAGACTATGATTTCCCACAGGTCACCCAGTGGTGAATCCAGGTTCTAAAATGTGTTCCCTTTCTATACTCCATGTTACTGCCCATGAAGGGTCTTCCCTTTTCCACTTCTTCTAAAAGACATGTACTGTTCCTACAAGGAGTATGGCACTCTGATCTTTTCTCTGGTTGCTGGACATTGTCTAGCTGGCTGTGTACATTACACACCGAGTTTCTGTGACTAGGTTTCAGCCATGGCCTGAAGCCCCCTCTGATCTCTTGATGGAGGGATACAGAGCAGGAGTATCCTTCCCTGGTTTGTATCCGATGGCTCCTACACCCATGTCTCAGGGCCAAGGACTCCACCTGCGCCTGACAATTACGTGCGTGTGGTTTGGGGAAGGTTCAGCTCACATGTGGAATGAACACAAGCAACTCCCTGAACAAGTTTTAAACCCAAGGAAGAGCCATTAGGCTAGGTGATGGAGGGTTTATTTAGAACCTGACAGGAAATCAGCTTAAGATCATTCTGTGTCAGTTTGTGGTGATGTTAATGATTATTCTGGTTTGGATTCTCATTAGCTGGGACAGACTTTGGGTAAAAAATCATTAAGGTAAGGTGTGGCTGCTCTCTAACCTTGGCTGATGAAATCATGCACCCAGGCAAGGGGCCAGGTTGAAATTTAAGGACAGCGACATGGTTAAGTCATTGTTTCAACTCTTTCACCGGAATCCCTGACTAAGAGATGGCATCATCTCTTGTGAGGTGTTGGCTTGGGATCAAGTAAGAGCTTCACTACTTTTACAGACACCTTGGTCTCCTTCTCTTGAGCCCCCACCTTTCTCCAAAGCTATTATATATGACACCATAAAATATCTACAGATGACTCAATAAAACAGAGCTCCTGGGGAGGAAGCACCTAAAGATTTTCATGGGGGCGGGGGGTAATGGGAAGCCCCATTTCCTTGTAAACACAGCATCCTGAAAGGCAGCATCTAGATAGTCTTTAAGAATGAGGCAAGGTGTCCTGTGACTTCAGCAACACCTCAGGGCTGGGGCAGGTGAGGTTCTGAGCGTAACCATTAATCAAAGATCTGAGGTTCAAAACAGCAGCTGTTTCTACTCATGGGAGACAATTACTCACAGTCCCCCGAGAATGCCACTTACCTGTGATCTTGTGAGGGAGTAAAGAAGATGCCCCCAGTGGGGTCTAATATCAGCACAGACATTATTTCTTCTATGTGGGTATTTATCCCAGGATCTGAAAGTTAGTACCCACTCTTAATGCCTGGACTATGGAAATGAGGTTATAGATATGGAATGAGGAGCTAAAAAGAAGTCTGGTTTCTAAGGCACTTGATATAAAAGTAGCAGAATTTTTGGATGAGCAAATGACTTCTAGGTTAACTCATTTCCCAGCACTAGTCCCAAAATTTGGTCATCCCAGTTAGTTTTCAAGTTAGGATACCTGGACTGAGCACCTGGGGCAGCTGCATGCACTACATCAGCCCCAGGAAGTACCATACGTTTTCATCATAGTTTCAGGCTTGCTTGCTTGTTCTGGAGAAAAGGACAATGGTTTCCTCAGTGGCTTGTGTTCAGCTGCTGCCCCATGCCTTGCTTATGTGCCTTCAAAATGGCATGAAATTCATGGTCCTGTAAAAGGAGTAAAGACAGAGAAGGGTTATGCAAGATTTAGGTCTCAAAGTCAACAGAAATGAGTTTCAGGTTGCTGGGCTGACAGAACGGAGAAGGGAGTTTTGGCATTTCAGGGGCAGGTCCATGGCTGCCTGTATGGCCAGTCTGACCAGCAGCACACTCTCAGAAGTACTTCCCTCAGTGCCAGTTTGACTTCCAGTTTGCGTCTATAAAATGTCGCATTTTGTTATGGAAGTTAGCTGTTATTATAAGGCAGATTAGTGCAGTGTTATGGGATTCAGTCCAACCCTCAGAGCCTCCTTGAGACTGAATTACTACAGGATTCTCAAACCTGAGATTGAATCCTGCCTCTATGATTAGCCTGTGTCCACGAACACATTATATACCTTCTCTAAGTCTCAGTTTTCTCATCTTCAAATGGACAAAGTAATAATATATCTCTACAGGTTGCGAGGATTTCAGGAGATAATGCTTGAAAGCAACTGGCCCAGTGCTGGGCACAGAGTCAGCTCTCAATAAATAGAAGAGATTAAGATTATTTAAAAAGTATATATCTGCTCAAATAGGGCCCTTCTCTTTTGTTGGACTTCCTTATTTTTGCTGAAGGAGCTCTTGGCTAGGACAGCACAGACTGACTAGTTGGTAATGAACTTCATTATCTGTCATCCCATTTCATTTCTGAGTAGTTAACCCACTGTCCTAATGTGCTTACCTATGGTGATTACCTCAGCAAATGACTCAGGTTTTTGGGTAATGAAGGAGGCAGGATTATGGGTTGTTGACACCTTATTTGATATAATAAAAATGGAAGGGCAAAGGTGTTTGTCGAGAACCACAAGGCTGGGTCCAGCATCTGGAAATTGCTGAGCCTTGCAAAGGACTTCAGTTACCACAAGTTTTCTGCTGAATGCAGAACAATGATGATAACTTACGTTCTCTAGATTTCTAAATTCAACTGTCACTTGACTGAGTGAATGTCCCTAATGCCAGGGAGAGAAAATATGATACTTTTTTTTTTTTACATTTATTGATTTGAGAGAGAGAGAGAGAGAAAGAGAGGGAGAAACATTGATTTGTTGTTCCACTTACTTATGCATTCATTGGTTGCTTCTTGTATGTGTCCTGACCAGAGATTGAACCCACAACCTTGGTGTATTGAGATGATGCTGTAACCAACTGAGCTACCTGATCAGGGTCAATATGTTGCTTTAAAAAAAATTATTTATCATAGCGTAAATGCAACAAAGAAGATTCAAGTTAACAAATATGTGTCTTTAAATTCAAAGATTGACTTCACTATCTCCTCCCCATTAACTAAAAGCTAAAATTTATAGATTGGACCAAAAAAACTGATGGTGACCCATTAAATCCCATCCTAGCCCTTGTGAAACTAATCTGTATCTGCCATATTGATATACTCGACATATCCCAAACTCAATTCATTTTTCCCCTTAAATTGCCTCTTCTTCCCAACAACCCATTTTTGTCAATGGCTTTATGATTGACAGAAATCTTGATGTGATCTCGGATTCTTTGACCACCTTTCCCTTCTGTTCAGAAGTCATTGGGTCAAGCAGACTGATTTAGATCCTGAGCTCCATGGTAAGACCCTCCTGGATTTGATACCTGGCTTTACCACTTACAGCTGTGCAACATTAGGCTTGTTACTTAACCTCTCTGTGCCTTAATTGCTTCATCTTTAAAATACAAAAAAAATAACAATTAATTCCTCATAGAGTTACTGTGAGAGCTAAGTGAAATAATGTGCTGGCACACAGTAAGTACTTACTTGATGCAGTTCTGCTACTAATTTTATTATTACAAATAGTTTAGGCTGTGTTCCTTCCTATCTATTTTTATTGTAACTGCTCTGTTTTAAGGTCTTACCACTTTTGGCCTGGGTTACAGATATGGATGTTCAATTTATCCTGCTTCCAGATTTCCCTCTACTTACCTTGACCTACAGAGCTCTGCCAGAGTGGTCTTCCTTAAATACCATGCAACTCTTGAGTTCAGAATCCATAATGGCTCCCTAATACCTATGGCTTTGAAGCCACACTTTTCTGGGCAGTTTCCAAGGCCCTCAAGAATTTACCCTGCTCATTGTCTGTCCAGGTGACTGAGGGCACAAGCTCTGGTGTGCCACAATTTCCTAACTGTGTAACCTTAGGTTACTGTGTACCTTTAGTCAGTTCAAAATCCTCACAGAGGGAGCTTACATATCCTCACAGGCTCAGGGGCACAGATCTCTGGCTCCTCTCTTACCTTGGATGTCCTGTGTCCCCTTCCCTAAGAATTGAGAAGAAGACCCTGTCCTGGGAGTTGCCCAAATCCATGTGAATGTTTCTACCACCCTTTATTCCTCTTCTTCTCAGTTTTGAGGAAGTGGAAGTAAAAGAGTAGAAAATACCTATACCTTGCTCTGGCTGGTGTGGCTTTGTTGGTTAGAAAATTGTACTGTACACCAAAAAGTTTGTGGGTTCAATTCCCAGGAGAACAAATACCTAGGTTGAGGGTTCAATACCCAAGTTGGGGTGCATTCAGGAGGCAACCAATCAGTGTTTCTCTCTTACATTAATGTCTCTCTCTCAAAGCAATAAACCTATCATTGAGTGAAGAGAAAAAAGAAGATATCCATATCTCAAGTCTTGCCATACTCTCTCTTTTCCAGCACCAGATGGCTTTCAGCTCCCTTTTCATCTCTTATGTTCTTCTCTTATTTCTTATCTCCTTATTTTGTACTCCAGCATCATGGCCTAAAGTTAAAGGCTAAATGGCATAAGGGAACAGGATTTGTTATATTGAAGGGTGTGAGAAACTAGAAGATAAACACCCACAATGAGACATCTTTGTTCAGTTTGTTTATAGAGTGCCAGGTGCTGGAAACACACCAATGAGCAAGATACTATACCTGCCCTTAAGAAGCTTCAGTCTGGAGTGAGAAGACAGACTAGAAAAAGGTTATAACACAATATGGTAAGTGCAATATGGATAATATTTACAAGATTGTATGGCAATACAGAAGCGCAACCCATCCAGAATGAAAGGGCTGGGGGTAGGGGGTGGGGCTGTGGATAAGCTCTGAAAGTCAAATAGGAGCTGTATTACAAAGGTTGGGGTGGCATGAGAATAAGATAGGAGGGACAATGCCAAGAGTCCACCTGGGAGTCCAAGTGGAGTGGGCAAGCTGACTGGTTGTGTGGTCACGTCTTGGAGACTGGTGGAGCTCGCAGAATGGCTGACCAACTGACTGAAGAGTAGACTGCAACATTCAAAGAAGCTTTTTCGCTATTTAACAAGATGGTGTCGGACCTATAACAAAACTGTAATGAGGTCTATTTGGCTGAATCCCAGAGAAGCAGTGTTACAGGACATGATTAATGAAGTGGATGCTGAGGGTAAAGGTACTATTGATTTCTCAGAATTTCTGACAATGATGGCAAGTAAAATGAAAGACACAGGCAGCGCAGAAAAATATTAGCGAAGCATTCAGTGTGTCTGAGAAGGATGGCAATGGCTATCTTAATACAGCAGAGCTTCGCCATGTGATGACAAACCTTGGAGAGAAGTTAACAGATGAAGAGGTTGATGAAATGATCAGGGAAGCAGATGTTCATGATAATGGTCAAGTAAACTATGAAGAGTTTGTATAAACGATGACAGCAATGAGAAGACATTGTACAGAATGTTACATTTCCTGTACAAAATTGTTTATTTGCCTTTTCTCCGTTTGTAGTTTATTTGCAAGAGGTTTCCCCTACTGTCAATAAAAATATGCATGTATAGCAATGAGGACTTCATTGCTCCATGTTTTCTTCCCTTACTGTCATTGTCCTGAAGCCTTATTTTGGAAAATCAATCAAATAACGTGTTGCACGTGGCTGACTCTGGATGTGTATAAGCCCTCTGCATAACTAAACTTAGATGAAGTTGGTCCAATGAGGGAACATATGGATTATGCCTTTTTTAAAACAGTTTTCTTTAGAAGCTGTCAGCATGTTGCTGTTCAAGTGTGGAGTTGTAACTCTGTGTGGATTATGGACGGTCAACAATATGTACTTAAAAGTTGCACTGTTGCAAAATGAATATATTATCCAGGTACTTGTACACTATTTTTCTCTACTACTGGCTCTGTACCAGAAACATTTTCTTTTCTTATTACTTGCTTTTTAAACTTTGTTTAGCCACTTAAAGAAAATCTGCTTGTGGCACAATTTGCCTAAAATTCATTCCAAGTTGTGTATTTGTTTTCCAATAAAAAAAAATTTACTCCCCCCTCCCCCCAAGAGAGTCCCAACTGGGAGAACACTCTATCTAAAGGCATGCAGGCATAAATGATATCATGTGCTTTAGGACCTAGGCATAGTTTCATATAATTGGAATTTCAAGTAAGGGGAGCAGGTATGGCAGGGGATGAGGCATTCTGGCTTTATGAAAAAGCTGCTAATAAAGTGCTTATTCACAGTATGTATAATAAATATTAATGTAGAAAGACATAAAAATCAGGAAGAAAAAAAAACAAGACAATGGGTCTGAATGAAAGTAACTCTGGGAGGGGCTATGGGAGCCAGGGGCAGCCAGGCTTGGGCTATCTCATAGAGGATTTACTCCTCTTGTTCTTCAAGCTACAATTTGTGTTTCCAGTTCAGCCACTTTTATTTGCCAGTTCTATTCCTGTATTTTGTATGATTATTTACAGAAGAGGGAAAAGGAGAAAGTGTGTGAATGTAGAAGAGGAGGAAGGGGGTTATAAAATAGATATTTAAGCAGCTCTCCATTTGGGTATCTAATAGACATCCCAAAGCCTACACGTCCAACCTGAAACTTCTGATCTAAGCTCACAAATCTGCACCATCCATAGTCTCCTCAACTCAGCGGATAGCAACTCCTACTTTCCATTCACTTAGGCCCAAAGTCTTCATGTCCATCCTTCATTCCTCTGTTTCTATCATATCCCATACCCAGTCCATTAGGAAATTCTGTTGGCTCTTCCTTCAATATGCTCATATACCCCAAATCCAACCACTTTTCACCATCCCAACTCAATCTACATCATCTCTTATCTTGATTACTGCATCAGCCTTCCAAGTCTCCCTGCTTCAACTCTTGACCTCCTATAATGTATTCTTCTCACCATGTCCAGAAGGATCCTTTAAAAATGTAAGTCAAATAATATCACCCCAAACCCTTTTTCACCCAGATTAAAACCAAAATTCTTAAAATGAACTGCTTCAGGAGCTTTGCTCTTGCCATTACCTCCATCAGAAATACTCTTTGCCCAATAATTTAGTTAGCTAACTCTGTCACCTTCTCAACTCTTTGCTGAAATTTCACTGCTCAGTGAAAGTGACCCTATCTACCCTATTTAGTATTGTAATCTGCTACCCCCATCCCCATACACCCCAGATCCTCCTTATCCTACTTTTTCTTGTTTCCACAGTCCTTATCACTTCTAATATAGTATATAATGTATTTATTATCTTTATTGTTTAATTTCTTGTCTCCCTCTTCTAGGCTGCAAATTCTACAAGGGATTATTTGGCTCACTGATGTATCCTGCTTAAAACAAAGGTGAAATGGATGGATGAATGAACGAACGAAAGATAAGTGGGTATTATCCATTGAAAACTCCACTTTACATTATTCAAGTTTCCCTTTCTTAAACTCAGAAGCTAGCATGGAGAAACAGAGGAATCAGTTGCATGTACCTTAATTCTAGGGACTGAATGAAAAAGTAAAACAAAAGTCTCCCCGATGGCATGACCCTGGGTAGAGGAAAGACTAATTTTTTAACATTATATTTTCTTGTCTTTAAGTTTTACATGAATAAAGTTATGACTTTTTTCTGAATTGTTTGTATATATGTGTTCTTTAAGGCCTTTTCTACCACTAAGATTATACCATGTTCTTTTATACTTGTTTTAATGCTCATAGAATTTAGTTTTGCTTTGCTTATTAAGTTTAGGTCTGATCTTTAATCCATCTGGAACTTAGGCTTGTGATCTGTGAGAAGTAGGGAGCAAACATCACTTTTCACAAATGATTAGCCAGGTGGTCACAAATCGTGTACCAAATAGTCCAGCCTTGGCTCACTAGTTTGAGATATCACCTTTATTCTGGCATTAATATCAAACTATTTTTAATTACCATGATATTACACTATATTTTGATTTTTCTGGTGGTAACCTCCGATCTTATTACAATTCACTATTACTAATTTTAGCCTAACTAAAACAGACAGCTAATCATGTGTCATTTTTTGAGCATCTACTATGTGTCATGTGCTGGAAATAAAAATATGCTGGCCAGACTCAATTGTCCAAACATAAATTCAGTGGATTGAGGTCTAGACTCTACTGTGTGTGTATTAAAATTTTCTTTTTTAATTTAAATTTTATTTTTCAATTAGTTTATATTCAATATTATTAGTTTCATGTGTACAGAATAGTGGTTAGACATACACTTTACAAAGTGTTCCTCCATTTTCAGTACCCACCTAGCACCATACATAGTTATTATAATTTTGACTATATTCCCTATGCTATTATTTACATCCTCATTACTATTTTTAACTACCAATTTGTGCTTCTTAATCCCTTCACCTTTTTCACCCAGTTCCCCAACTGCACTTCCCTCTAGCAACCTTTAGTCTATTTTCTGAACTTGTAGAGACTCTGATTTTTTCATTTAGTGTTTTTTGGAGGGCTGGTGATGGCGAAGTTTTTTCCTTATAAGTATTGGTTATGTTGCTGCTGTGTTTATAAATAAGAAAGATCATCATTGCTAACTTTTTCTGAAATAGTAAGTCTACATATAATTCAGAGGTGGAGGCTCTAATAAAAAGTTTTATAATGCGGACAAAAGCTGGGAAATGAGAAAAGCAGGATATGGTGTCATATCCTAAAAACCATTCTTATTACAATTTATTCCCTAGCCTTAGTCTACCAATTAGGTGGCAAATGACTATTCAAGTAAATATTAGGGCAAGGTCTTTCCTCTCCCTCTATTAAACTTATTTTGAGAGTAACACACTAAGTCATGCCCAACGAAGCATCACCACATCCTAGGAAGATCTTGTGTGTATATTCTCATGAGCACATTTAATTATATGTTCCTGCTCCCTCAGATTAGCCTTTTGGCAAAGTTAGCTCATCTTATTTCCAAAAGATATAGGGTAACCATGGTCCAACGTTGAGCAAAAGGTGATGAGGATCAGTTGGAAATTGCAATCAGGGAAAAGGTTCAGGTGTAATCAATCCGTAACACTAGGAGTAACAACAGAAGTCTACCACCTTTACTCAGGTCAAGGCAGTTCAATTTTAAAAACTTTTAAACGGGGTCTTTAAAACTTTAATGCTCCCTCCTCACACAGAGTAATTAAAGAAATGTTGACATCTGTTTGTGCATGGTAGGCACAGTAGTAATATTCAAATATAATTTATTTGAGTGTCAGATTGGACCTCCACCTAAGTATTTATTAAGCATCCTCTATTATGGGGATAGAGAAGTGAAACAAGACAGACACAATTCCTTCCCTCAGTCAAGAAACTGCCCCTTCCCAAATAAGTGCTTTATGTCATTGTCCAAGAAAAATAAGTGAACAGTCTTATAACTAAACTGTGGAATGATAGAGCTCTTTGTTTACATAATTGATATCCAAGGAAATCTCAATCTAAAGTTGATTATAATTTTCATAATTTCTGCTCTACATAGTCTCTTTTTAAACAGCAAGTCCAAATGTGATTATCCAGGATTTATGACCTACTTTGCCAGCCTAAAGCTATTTTATACTGCAGTCAGGATTAGTTTAGTTTTAATATGACACTAGACATTACTGGATGGTCCCTATGATTTAAGAACTCACCTTAGTAACTAGTCCTATTATTAGTAACCAGACTCTCTAAGAACACAGGCTTCTCTAAGCACAGAGTGGTTGGTTACATTTGGAGCTGCCACATGGGAGTATTTTCCAGGAGATGTCATGTAGGAGGCGTCTCAGGGTAGGCATGTGTTGTTTGAGGTTAAATTTGGAATCACAAAATGCATACGGAATAAACCCAGGATTTTCAAGATCTGAGACTGAACACTGAAAGAGAAGACCAAGGCAATGCCTGGGCACCGGAACACATCTGTAACTTGTCAACTTCCTGTTATCACTAAAGAGGATTAAATCTGTAGAAAGATGAAAAATGGACATTCAGTGTTAAAATCCTAAAAAACACACAAGGAAATGGCAACACTTGCCTTTGAAAAACATATCCCAGAAGAGTTATCCTTAACCTGTTTTCACACACTCACTAGTATACTACTAGCAAGGCCCTACCAGTAGAGATTCAACATAAAAACTTCTCTCCTTCCCTTAGTTTTTCTGGTCTAAAAAGAACTACATTTAATAAACAAGGAAAAGGCCTTTTATCAACTCTCATAACTACCCTAGAGCTCCACTCCAGAATTTTAGGACAAAAATGTTCAGAGGTGAAATGGAGAAGCAAAAATTATCATCCGACTTGAGTTCTCAATCTGGCTCACAACTCTAATTGCTGCAGGTTACTGTTATGAAGCCGGGATCCAGCACCAGTCCACACAGGTCACTGTTCCAAAGGCACAGAGTAAATGTTGCTGACAAAACTTGTAAGTGCTCTGAGTAGAGCTTGAGAAATAACTAATTCCTAACTGAGTATGATACATGTGTAGGGTTAGAAGTAAAGGGCATGCTTAATCTGGTAATCATTTACAAAAAATGTGGCCATTTCTCTGGAAACAAGTCTGATTAGCCATAATGTGCCACACTGGGCAGTGCTCAAGAGACTAGGCACCACTGCACTGATTTGGCTCTGGCACACATTCACGTTCTGTTTGTGATTCCACCACCATTCTCCACCCCACCACCACCTCCTTTTTTCCCCCCAAAAGTAATGAAATAATAATGGTTGATGGCACCATCTAAAAGGTAGCATTACAGGTGTTCCCTGGGCTTTGGAGTCATTTCTAGATTAGAATTCTGATACCATTACATAGCTGAGAACACTCATTTCATCAATGTTCTGCCTTCATATGCTCCTGAAAGTTAGAGGTGGGCTGTAGTGAACTTGGAAACAGGAAACACAAAGCAGCCTTTCCCCCTTCTGCTCATATTCTTGCCAGTTATCTAGTACCTACCTGTAGTCTGGCCAGATGTCTAGCTGTAGTAAGCCTTGTTTCCCAGCACTCACTCATGACCGTAACTTGTAACTTCCCTTGAAAGGGCTCTTGCAGTCTCAGTGAAGCTGAAGCTAGACAATGGTAGTCTCCTGGGAGCTTTCATCTAACAGAGCCAACGTTGTCCTCTCCATACACTTAGGTTTGTTATTTGCTGCTCAGTTTTTATATTAATCACTTGTCATATTCATTTATATGGACAGTTATCATAAAAATATTTAGGGAAAGAGGGTTCTGTGTCATACTAAGTCCATCAAGATGTTAACATTGACAGTTCTTGTAGAACGTAGGTACTTATAGAATCTGAAGATATTATTAAGCTTTCATGGACCAAAGACTAACAAGAAATATTATAGTGGTACATTTAGTACCATCAAAGCCACTACCTTTTGAAACACAATTTAGATGAGAAATTAAGGCTTAAATTTTAAGGATGAATACCATACCTAAGATAATTCATTGATCTCACAAGGCTCACTAGGAAAGATGGTCCATTTAAAGAAGATAACTGAGGAGAGTTTAATAAAGATACTAATTAAAAGGGGGTGGGCAGGGTTCAGGGAAGCCAAGTCAAGATGGTGAAGTACCTTCAGCAGTGTTTAGATCTTTCTGCAGTGAGGGAAATACTCTTTATTTATATTGTCCAGTACCATAGCCATTAGCCACATGTGGCTATTGAGCACTTCAAATGTGGTTAATGCAACTAGACCACTGAATTCTTAATTTTATTTAATCTCTATTAAGTTTAAATAGCCACATAGCTAATGGCTATTATATTGAACAGTGTAGCTGAGGCCTAGCAAAGAGTTATTACAACTCCTAGGCCTGAAAAGGTAGGAAGGAAACAATTAGTGGAACCTGGAGTGATGCAGAATTAGAGCTGTATCTTATAGAATAGGATTACATGACAGGAGCTGTGGCTTTTGACAAAATAAAACTTTGCCAACTTGCAGACTGGTAGGGGAAACACTGAGAATACCAACTCACTCTTCTTGCCCTACATCTCCCTCTTGTGCCTCTAACTGGCTGAACTCACCAGAAAGTAGAGGACAAGAAAAACTCAGTGATGTATTCCATGAGTCAGCCTCCTCTGGCATAAACCATAGTGAAGGGTGGAGAATAGATCTGAAGCAAAACATTATACCATGTACATAATGAATTGAAGCATCAACTATTTGGTTAAAAGCATTCACGAGCCTAAATAAATATGGAACCAGTGGCAAAAATGGAACAAAGGCATGTTTTTCAACAAAGCCCTACAATTATTATTAAAGCTATCCCAAAGTTCTCTGCTGCACAAAATGGCACAATGCTTTAATCAAACTGCAACTGGGTTCATTTTAGGTTTCATTCATGAAGAATGAGGTCAATACCATGACCCGTGAACTATGTTCAACCTTAGATTCTTACCAAGAATCTGTGTGAAACTTTTTCCAAGGTACCATCTCAAATCACAAAGACTTGGAGTGGGAAATTTTTCACTATAACTCAATAAATGGATAAACATAGATTACAAAATGGGAGGAAGATACAGGGATCCAAAGGCCTCCCAATTCCTACTTTAAGACTGTATGACCACTCTCTTAAGACAGGCCTACTTATGTTTTATTTTTGTACTATCCCTATGGAGATGGGTCATGTTTTAACAACCTTTCAGACTCCCCTGGATAGTGGTGCTAATTTTAAAAAAAATAAATAAAAATATGGGGCATAGGGGGTGTGGTCAGACCTATAGCCAAAGTCAAATCCTATTTGTGGAAACCTTTATTGTCAACTTTAATGGGTCCTGAATATATCAAAAGTCCAGTCCTTACTGCCCAGCACTCAAGGAAGAAAGGTCTAATGTTACTGCATGAGGGTTGAAGTAGGTGCCAAAGGAAAAGCAGTTCCCACCACCTCCAAGGAGCAGGAGCTGTTGCTCTTCAGGAACGAGTATGCTGGTATGGTTGTGTAACATTAATGGCCACGGCACACATGTTGTGTCAATCTGATACTCAGAGCTCAATCCTGTAGCTAAATTGATAACAGTCACCCCAGGAACTGAAGGGGAATGAATCCACACCCCTCCAACCAGCAGAAGATTCCCATTAAGCACATGAGCTGTGTGGGAATACCTTGGAGTAATGGGAGGCTGGATGTCTACTGATTGCCAGAGGAATCCACAAGTGATGGGTTTCAGGAAAAGTACAGAGCTCAATGGCTCCTCAGAAGCACCTAGACCTCCAGCTATAAGGGCTCCCCCTTGCCAGCTACAGGCACTGTGGGAATGCCGACCTTCAGGTGTCTCCCCCTCCACTGGGATCCTGACCCAAGTCATTGTCCCTACATGTAGAAAACGCCAGTCACTTAGTACAGGTTCCACCACACTTCGACCCCCATACACAAACAAGTATTTTTGATTCTTATACGACACTTCTGTTGTTGAATGCCGCCAACATGACAAAGTGGAATCTTCTTCTGGGCCAGCCTTTGTTACTGTTACATTTAGATCCTCAGTGCTATTATCCTCACCTTTAAAAAAATGAAGCTGGAAAATTCCCAAGGCTGGAGTTACTGGGGACAGTCTCCCTCCCAGAACCAGAGCTTGAGTATCTGAAAGTCTTGTCATAGTGTGATAAAGGCGTCCATCCCACTGAGTTCGAGCTCCCCAACTGCCTATTTGTTTGCCTTTCCATTCAAAGTCACAGAATTTTGAGAGCAAGTGAAACTTGCTGATTCGGCAATGCCGCCCCTCCTGCTCTCCAAATCCTCCTGCACTGAGAATAACACCTGGGCTCAAAAGGACAGAGGCATGGCCGTATCTTTTAAAGTTTGGACCCTGGCTGTCACTAGTGACTACACTGGCAAAGAGGGTCCCCGAAGGGGAAGCAGGATCTACCCGAGGAAACACCTTTGAGGATGGAAACACTACAGTTTGGGAGAGAGTGTCTCCCTTAGAAGCGGCCAGAATGAAATAGTGGGCACACTTCAGATGCCACTCCTCGAACTCGTCAAAGGGTTCAAGATTTTCCATGCGCCAGCGTTCTTCTGAAGGTACAAAGCAGTGATAGAATTCATTCATGTCCAAGGCACTGCAGGCAGTCCAGCCAGCCTGAAGGAAGCGGTGCTGCTGGGACTCCACGTCGGGAAAGCGGTCCAGGCCATGCAGAGGAGAATTTAGCTGCTGAAAATGTTGCTGCATGAACTGGCCAAAGGTGTCATGTGGCCTCATCTGCTCATAGACCACGAAAAGGGCATTAGGAAAACGCTGGGCTGCCCAGGATATGAGGGCTGCGGCATTATCCGGCTCCAGGTAAGTCAGCACAGCCTCAGCCAGGAGCAAAGTGGGTGCGGTCGCATCAAGGCCTGCGGCAGCCAGGGCCTGATCCAAACGCTCGACCTGCCTCAGGTCCAAGCCCAGGATGCGGTAGTCCAAGCTCTCAAAGCAAAGCGCTGACGCTGGGTCCCCGCTCTGGATAGGCCCGGTTACCGCGCACAATTCCGGCGTTTCTCGAATCCTCTCCGCTTTGCGCCTCGCCACGTCGGGAAAATCTACCTCCCAGACAGCAGCCCAGAACAGGCGGCCTTTAGTTTTGAGGCGAAAATAAAGCGAGTCTGAGCCAGCGCCCAGCGACAAGATCTGGGCGCGCAGTCCACCAGACGCCGCGCCCGTCCACTCCAGGAAGGCAGTCACGCAGTGCCTTACAGCGCGTGCGCGGACGTAGTAGCCGCGGTGGATGAGCGGCGCGCGGCGCGCGGTCCCCGATACTAGCAGCGCGGCAAAGGTATCGTGCACGTACCCGTACGCTACCAGGGAACTCTTGCTGAGGGCGCTGCTGTCGTTGGTGTGTTGCACTGCTCCAGCTCGACGCCCGCGACTCCGCGGGCCCATGGCCGGAAGATACAGAAGAGCCGCTGTGTCTCACCGTGGTGAGCTGCTCTTCTGTTACAGTTACATACCTCGCGGACTTCGATACGGAAAAATCAACCCTCTGCCGTGACTCCCCTTCCGGGGAACTAGTGGCGTCACTTCCGGGAAGAGCGCGCCTCCCTCATCTGAATTGAGGAGGGTGTAGTTTATGCTAAAATTTGAATGTGGTTGACTATTTGATTGTCTGGGACTGCATTTTCGCGGAAAGACTGCCCGCTACGGCTTATTGTGGACACGTTAAGTGTGTCAGGGAAGCACGTGTTGTGACTTTTCTTCAAGCTTTTCCGTACGAAGGGAAATTTTTATGTAAATTCTCATAGTTGACTCAACTGCGGACAAGTTTTAAAGAGGTGAGTCTGTGGGGACTGGCAGCCAGAATTTGGAGGGAAAGATCTACACCACTGACGTTGGTGGGCAAGTAGAAGAAGGGGTGGTTCCTTGGATACTAACTACTAGTGCTAATTTAATGCTTTAATTCAGGGGTGTCCAACCTTTTGGCGTCTCTGGGCCACACATTAAATACAAAAGCACTAATGAAAACTGATGAGCAAAAAATAAGTTTTAAGTAAATTCACAATTTTGTGTTGCGCCGCATTCATAGCCATCCTGGGCCAAGGGTTAGACACCCTTGGAATTGTTAACCAAAGAAAACCCATTTGACTCTGAAAACAAGTCAGTGAGGCCAGGTGCAAAATGAACAAACCGTTACAGAGGTGGTGATTCACCCAATAAGTTCTTCCCCACAGATACATACTATTTCCTGTATTCCCCTGCTTTGTGCTAGGCTGACAGTAAGTAAACTACTCAACCCCAGTTTCTCTGCTATAAAATGACATTCCCCTCCACTTTCAAAGTTCTGTGATTCTAGGGTAGTGAGGGAATCACGGAAGAGAGATGATTATTCCCTCATGATATGGTTTGAGTCTTGTTGGGGTTTTAAAATCACTATCAAATTTTGAATTGGGTGTTTGGGTGTAATCACCAGTAGAGAAAAGCCTCCAGAGATATTAAGGAAACATAACTTATTAATTAGGATTTGGAAACTGGGGGCTGAGATGGTAACTATAGGTGTGGCTACCTAGAAGCAGTAGAGCATCATGGTTAAAAGTTTGAGTTTTGAAGTCTAGCCAGTTTGAATTTGAATAGTGGAACTCAAAAGCTTGAGTCAGGGTAAAGTTTTGTTAGTTGAAAAGTTTCGTTTAGGTGTAGTGTTTAAGACCTATTAATAACCTTAGGGAGAGCAATTTCCCTAGAGCAGTAAGGGCAGAAGCTGTGTTACAGTGAATGGGAGATAAGTAAATGGAGGCAGCCATTCTAAATTACACTTTCAAGGACCTTAGTTCAGAAGAAACCGAGAGAAAGGGCAAGTAGTTAAAGAGCAGTGTGGAGTAAAAGAAAGTTTGGGTTTTGTTTTTTTTTTTTAGGTGTAAGCAAATACTATACTTGCATGTCAGTCCCCTGAATGAAATAAGCCAGTGGAGAGAGAGGTTGGAGGAACAGAAAAATGAGATTTACTAGTGGAGTAAAAGATTAGGATATATGGGAAGGAATGGGGTTCTGGGCACAAATTAGTATGGGAGACAAGGGAATGAATCCTTTTTCTCTGACTCCTGAGGGAAGAAGGGGTGTAGATAAAGGTAAGTGTAAGTGTCGGGGAGGGGAGAGAGAAACAGAGGGAATTCATGCCTGATGACTCCCGTTGTCTCTGTAAAGCTGGTATCTGGGTTGTCACTTCAGTGTGAAGCAGTTGGTTGTAGGGGAATGCTTGAAGAGTTTGGAACTGCCTTTGAAGGTAATGGAAGAAGGACTCCCCTGAGCCTGCTGGGCCGAGGGGTCCTCATCTCTAAAATGAGGGGACTAAGTCTGCTTCATGAGTTGTCTCAAGTTGATTGAGGACCAAAGAGGGGGCAAAAAGAGTTGTAGGACTTTGAAAAAATATATAGCGCTATAGAAATGATATTTTAATGATGTTAGTAAAGTGTATGTGATATGATATGTATATGTTAGAAATATTTTCTAGTAAACAGCAGAAATCAAGAAAAGTGATTCAAGAAGAAAGAGAATAGGATGAAATTTATGATTCGGTTATCTTATGATGGCTTTCCGGTTATTACTTTTTGAATCTGTTCTTATGTAAAATGGGAGTAATACTACCTTATGGGTTGTTGTGAAGATTCAGACAGACATTTAGCATAGTGCTTGGTTCATAGAAGTGCTTAATAAATAGTAACAAATATTTTTATTATTCTGAACCCCTTCTACCTATTGTCATGAAAAAAGTACTATTGACACAGGAGACTTGGCTCTGGTCCTTCTCTAACTTGATAAACTGTTAGTACAAATGTGAAAAGATCTTATCTCAGTATGTTGCCAATCATTTCTTCACTCTCACCACAGCTTCTTCTGGCCCATGGGAAATCCAGCCTAGGAAAGTTGAATTTGCCAAGGAGTGGTATTATTACTAGTAGTATCTTAGGCGAGGATTAGTGAAACAACAATTATTTTCAAATGTGCAAAGATTGTGTTTGTTTTGGTGGCTTTCAAATTTCCATAGGTTAACATTGTAGCCAATGCTGGAGGAGGATTTGAATGTGGCGCAAAGTAAGGTTAGGATCCTAGAGTAGGATGTCACCAGCTTACTATATAAAATATCTTAAATGCTCTTTAAAATATACATATATTGATTTTTGGGAGAGAAAGGAAGGGGGGAGGGAGAAAGAGAAAAACATCGATTTGTTGTTCCACTTATTTGTGCATTCATTGGTGGATTCTTGTATGTGTCCTGACTGAGAATCAAAAACTCAACAACCTTGTTGATAATCAGGACAATGCTCTAACCAACTGAGCTACCTGGCCAGGGCCTTAACTGGCTTTTTTAGGCTATCATTCTCTTGTCTAACCATAAAAGTTCTTCCCTCTCACAATTCATAATAATAAAGCTGTTTTGCAACATTTTAAAGAATTCTTTTATAAACAATTACTTTAAATGATTAACTTGTTCAATATTTAAAATTTAATTTATTAAAATTAAGTAAATTATCTAAATTTATTAATTATTGAACATTTTAATTATTGAAAGTATTTCAAAAGTAATCAAGTGTTATATGCTTGTTGTTAAACCTTAAAATTGCACAAAACTATATGACATAAAGTAAAATTCTCTCCTGAACTTTGCCATTTCCAACGCACATCCTAGTAGTAATAGTTTTCTATATGCCCTTTCATATGTGTTTTAGGACTAAAGATAAAAATACATAAGACAGTGTATTTGTATGTATACATACATACATACATACTTTACTCATGTCATCTTTCTAAACCGTATATTTTGCAACTTACTTTTTGGAAGTAACATTATGTCATAGAAGTCTTTTCATATAGTCAGTTGGGTCGATACATATAACTAATTCAGCCAGTACCCCACTAATGGATATTTAGGTTGTTTCCAATTTTTTGCTATTGTAAATAATGCTACAAGAAATGTATTTGTACATATCCTATAAATGATAAATTTTTAACAACAGAATTACTGGATCAATAAATATGTGGGTTTGTGTGTGTTGATAAATGTAGCCAAATTGCTTTCCAAAAAGACCATACCAAGTTCTGTTCGTACCAAAACTTTTACTCAGATCTTCACCATTTTTAGGTATTATTTTTCTGAGGTTCAGAATTTTTTCTGGATAATTTTACAAGTTAAGTCTTTCATGAACTTTATCAATCTCTGAGTAATAATTTTGAGAGTATTTTGATTAACATTTACTTTGTAATTCAGTTTATGGCACATTGACTTACCTATGTAAGATAAAGTATGTTTTTCCATTTTAATGACATCTTTCATGTACTTCGGTAGAGATACTAAACGTATTGATTAAACATTCCATACTTTTCATTCATTACTATTTACTAAGCACTTACAATGTGGTATTCCATTGAAATGCCACTTTTAACTTATACTGAGTTGGCCTTTCTGTGGATATCTATGGCTGTCTAGTCTTGTACAAACTATTTTCTTTATTGCCTATTTTAATATCTTGGTAATTTATTTAACCGCTCTCAGTGTCAATTTATTGTTTTGTAATGTGGTAAGAAATTTAATATTTATTTTGTAAGGTTATCAGTGAGATTAAAGATTACATTATTAAAAGTGCTTGTCTTTTCGAGAACCAAGATGGAGGTGTAGATAGACACACTGCACCTCCTCGCACAACCAGAACTGACAAAAAATCCAATGGCAAGGAAGTCCGACACCAAGTAGATAAAAAAGAAACATTCATCCAGACCGGTAGGAGGGGCAGAGACAGGCAGCAGGGGCGGAGAGGACTTGAGTTACTGTGGCGGGACTGAGACTGGCGGAGTGTAGACCCTGCGGCCCCACATTTGCGCACAGATAAACCGAGAGGGCCGGACTCAGAGTGGCGGAGAACCAGGCAGGCAGTGAGGCGGGTAGTACTGCGCGGCCCCACACTCGCGCACAGATAAACTGGGACTAACAGCGGGGAGTGAAGCAGACCGTGTAACCCAGGGCTCCAGCGCAGGGAAATAAAGCCTCAAACCTCTGATTGAAAACGCCCGTGGGGGTTGGGGTGGCAGCAGGAGAGACTCCCAGCCTCAAAGGAGAGGTCGTTGGAGAGACCCACAGGGGCCTAGAGTGTGCACAAGCCCACCCACTCGGGAACCAGCACCAGAGGGGCCCAGTTTGATTGTGGGTAGCGGAGTGAAAGATTGGAGTCCGATGGAGAGTGTAGCAGGCGCCATTGCTCCCTCTTGGCCCCTCCCCCATGTACAGCGTCACAGCACAGCGACCAGTGTTACCCCGCCCCGGGGGAACACCTAAGGCTCTGCCCCTTTATGTAACAGGCCCACCAAGACCAAAAAAAAAAAAAAAAAAAGGCCCAAATTACAGAACACTTCAAAGCTCCAGAAATAATTCAACTAAGCAGCAAACAGATAGCCAACCTATTAGCTGCACAATTCAAAACACTGGTAATAAGGTCACAGAATTGGTTGAATTTGGTCGAAAACTAGATGAAAAAATGAAGGCTATGCTAAGAGAGACAAAGGAAAATGTACAGGGAACCAATACTGATGCAAAGGAAACTGGGACTCAAATCAACGGTGTGGACCAGAAGGAAGAAAGAAACATCCAACCAGAAAAGAATGAAGAAACAAGAATTCGGAAAAATGAGGAGAGGCTTAGGAACCTCCAGGACATCTTGAAATGTTCCAACATCCGAATTATAGGGGTGCCAGAAGGAGAAGAGGAAGAACAAAAAATTGAAAACTTATTTGAAAACATAATGAAGGAGAACTTCCCTACTCTGGCAAAGGAAATAGACTTCCAGGAAGTCCAGGAAACTCAGAGTCCCAAAGAAGCTGGACCCAAGGATGAACACACCAAGGCACATCATCATTACATTACCCAAGATTAAGGAGAAGGAGAGAATCTTAGAAGCAGCAAGAGAAAAGGACACAGTTACCTACAAAGGGGTTCCCATAAGACTGTCAGCTGATTTCTCCAAAGAGACCTTACAGGCAAGAAGGGGCTGGAAAGAAATATTCCAAGTCATGAAAGGCAAGGACCTACATCCAAGATTACTCTATCCAGCAAAGCTATCATTTGGAATGGAAGAGAAGATAAAATGCTTCTCAGATAAGGTCAAGTTAAAGGAGTTCATCATCACCAAGCCCTTATTATATGAAATGTTAAAGGGACTTATCTAAGAAAAAGAAGATAAAAAATAGGAACAGTAAAAATGACAGCAAACTCACAGTTATTAACAACCACACCTAAAACAAAAACAAAAGCAAACAACTAGAACAGGAACAGAACCACAGAAATGGAGATCACATGGAGGGTTATCAATAGGGGAGTAGAACGGGGAGGGTGGGGGGAAAGGTACAGAGAATAAGTAGCATAAATGATAGGTGGAAAATAGACAGGGGGAGGGTAAGAATAGTGTAGGAAATGTAGGAGCCAAAGAACTTACAAGCATGACCCATGGACATGAACTATAGAGGGGGAATGTGGGAGGGAGGGGGTGGGCAGGATGGAGTGGAGTGGGGGGGGGGGAATGGGACAACTGTAATAGCATAATCAATAAATATATTTTTAAAAAATGTCTTTTTCAAAAAAAAAGTGCTTGTCACATATCCCATAGGCTCTGAACTGAAACTATTATT